>NC_133180.1:4095000-4295000 GCF_049306965.1 Danio rerio | reverse complement strand
AGAAAGAGACGCAGAAGCCCCGTGTGAATGGGGCGTTAGTCAATTAGTTAATGTATGTTAAATCGCGCGAGAGGTTGAGCCGCACAAGAGCAGTAAAAGAGCCGCAAGCGGCTCGCGAGCCGCGGGTTCGCCACCCCTGGTATAGACTCTTGTACAACTGAAGTCAAAATTATTCGCCCTCCTGTGAATTTTTATATCAAATATTTCCCAAATGATGTTTAACAGATTCAGGAATGAGAAAGGCTTATTTGTATCAGCATTAGGAATGCTGCTTCTCTGGACAGTTTTAAGAAACGTCTTAAAACTCACCACTTTTAGCATTGGTTTTAACTTAGGATGATCAATTTGTTAACTTTTTATTCTATCTCATGGTTCATATTTGTATTGTTTTATTGCACCTTTTGATTGTTGTGCTGTTTTGCTTGCCTTGTATTGTTAGTATTTTGCCTTGTAGTAGAGATCTGTGCGGGACAAAATTTTGAATCCCGCTCCCGCCAGATTTTAGCCCGAACCCGACCGCTCCCGCTAATCCTGCTAAAGAGCGGGGGGAGAACAAAACCGAAAACCACCCAGCTTTACAGAGTCCAGACAGCCTTTAAAAAAGCTGTCTGTATAAACACACACACAAACACACACACACATAAAGAAAGCTCTCTCATTCGCACACACACACACACAGCAACAAACAAGCTAAGCAGCATCAGGCTGTCTCGATCACACACATACATACACGTGCTCGCTCGCTCGGGAGTCGTGAGAGATATTGCTAGACGGCCTGCTCCCCTCCAAAATTAAACTAGTTACCGACCGCTCCCGTGCTTTATTCAAAAATGTATTCCCGCACCGCAGAAATCTGGTCGGGTCGGGAATGCAGACCTCTACCTTGTATCGCTTTAAGTTTAAGAAAAGTGCATTACAAATAAATTGTATTATTATTATTATTATTATATTTATTATTATTATTATTATTATTATTATTATTATTATTTCAGCTTGAATAAAAGCAGTTTTTATTTTATTTTTTTTAACCATTTTAAGGTCAATATTATTTTCCCACTTAAGCAATATTTGTTTTGGATTGTCTACAGAAAAAAAACCTGACATAATTGATGCATATTAGGTCAACAGACATGACGTTTATATTTTTAAGCATTACCAGTCACCAGTGATAATGCAAATCAGCATGTTTATCGTATCACACATAAGCTGCAGAAATCTTTCTGTGGTTGTTGTTTGTATGGCCAAGCGTCAGACACACACTCAATCATTCTCCCACAGAGTATGTGCAGTCAAAGCTCCAGCTTTTTGCTTCTTGTTGTAAATATTGAAGGGGTATTTTAAATTGCTATGAAAATACTACAAATTATAGGCATCATAATTAACATTCTGTCCCAACCAATTGTATTGTCCCGATAGCATAAGAACAGCAGAAAGCAGTTTGGGTAACTTAAGTGAAGTTACTGGCAAATTTTGTAAAACTATAACAAATAGGAGAAAAGCATGTATATATTCACATTTACTTTAACAAGTTCAGTTCAATCAGCAGTACTATTTTACTAATGTACATAGTTTTTATGCAAATAGAGGAAAATCTAGTAATGGAGACCATTTAGTCAGACCATTCAGTCGACAGATTTGTAATGCTACAAAAATATCTGAAGTCAAATGTTAATGATGCTGAAAATGTAGCTTTGCATTATGAAAATAAATGACATTTTACAGTACATTATACTGTCACACATTGGTCAGTGGTTAGCACTGTGGCCTCATGGCAAGAAGGTAACTGGTTCGAGTCCCGGCTGCGTCAGCTGGGATTTCTGTGTGGAGTTTGCATGTTCTCCCCTGTTTCCTCCGGGTGCTCAGGTTTGCCCCACAGTCCAAACACATGCGCTATAGATGAGTTGGATGAACTAAAATGGCCGTAGTGTATGGTGTGTGTGTGTGTTTGAATGAGAGTGTATGGGTGTTTCCCAGTACTGGGTTGCGACTTAGTGGTGTTTTTTGCCTAAAGAAACTAATACTTTTCACATTTCACATCATAAATGAAGACACTGCAGATTTGATTTCAGTTTTGAGAGCTTTTCTGTGGCGTTTCTATCTAATACACGGTTAAATAAAAGAGGATTCTGCCTAACTAATGGACCACCATGTTAGCATTCGCTCACTATGGTGATGTGAGCAGAGATTTAATTTTTATTTTATTTCAGTTTGCAATGATGCTTGATGAAATTCACTCTGAAATGGATAGTGTTTGTTCCTAATGTTTGCCTGGAGGAAGCAGACGTTGATCATGTATAATTAAAATATTGCCGGAAGAGAGGATTTGTTTCACGGAGAGAGGAGATCGGCTGAAGTAGATGAGCAAAGATCTACAGAGTCTTGTTAGCTTTGGGCTCTACAGCTGATCTGTGCTGAGGTTAAAGTCCGCATGAACCAGAAGCTGTATTGTGATGCAGTTCCCAGAGAAACGGAATATTGAATGAGAACATAGTGGGCGTGGCTTGTTTTTTCTACTGCCAGCTGATTGATGTAGTAAAGCAGGCATTTCATTCAGAAAGACAGGGAAAATGGTTTTAGGAGAGATATTACAACTTAACAGACTCCCCCTGCTCACCATTTCTGTTTGTTGTCAAAACTGACAGCTGGAGGGGTGTGGTTAAGTTTGTTAGCCATGCTCAATACCTCAAAACATCTGACCAATCAAACGCTCTCTAGTATCTAACATACCCCGCCCCCTTCTTCTTATTTGCTTTTTATTTGATGCGCTTGAGCTCAATCGCTCTCTAGCTATTGGCTGCTTTTTTTAAAATGGGAGGAGCTACTCTATGTCCCGCCGTCTCTTCATGTTTCACTTCAGATTGTCAAATATCGAAGAAAAAAAATGCCCATTTCATAGCACTTGTTATGATCATCAGCGATCAGCTTTTACAGATCGCTGAAGAACTACACATCTGCCACCTAAATGAACTACAGACCCCATCATGCACCGCACACACACACCAGTTCCATATCTCTGCCTGATTACACACACAGCTGATGCTCGTAAGGACTAATGACCAAGGCTGCATCCTAAATTTCATACTTCCATACTATATAGTTCGCTAAAATCAGTATGCGAGCTGAGTAGTATGTACGAATTCATAGAATTCGAAAAACAGTATGTGAGAACTACCCAGATAAATTACTACTTCTAGCGAGATTCTGTAATGCGCATTCGATGCACACCACGCTATATTATGATGCCCATGAGAGAATTCATGAATGGGAGTGAAGGCTAGGTCACGTGATCATGACAAAAGGGCGGATGTAGTACGCCCAACTTCCATTTATACTGCTCACATTCATACTGTACAGAACGTACTTTTCGTACGAATTAGCACTGCGACCTCAACCGAAACTTCTTAATTCAAGGCAAACTACACTGGATAACATCATCAACAAGCTTCCGTCTACCTCAACTAACATTGCAGAGTTACTGGAAACTGCATAGGAGGAATGGGACATAAAATGGAAGGACCTGTCGTTGTAACAGACAACGCGTCTAACATGACCGTAGCAGCACAGCTGGATAGGCATGTTGCATGTAAAATGTTTCGCGCATGCCATCAATTTATCTATTTGCAACCAGTTTTTTTTTTTGTGACCAGTTTCACGACTAACAGCATCGTGACGATTGAATGAATGATTAAATAACATTAGAACATTTCGTGCTTAATGTTTCTGTGGCAAACGCTGTTACCTGCAAACTCCATCCCAGCGGCTTTACAGTACATGCTTTAGTCATTTTCAAAGTGGACTTCAACCACTGGAAGTCTTTTATGTTTGCTTGCTTTAGTTTTATAAATTGTTTATTTCATTTATATGTGACTTTAGTGGCATATACGTGTTTAATAACAATATGCATTTAATACATTTCAGTGAGTTCTCTGTTCAATCACACTTTGCTGATCTAATGAATTGAAACAGATGGAAAATAAATTGAAATTGAAATTTTAATTCGTCTGCTGACTTTATCGTGTTGTCAATATATCATGACACACATTCTAATACAAACTATTGTAATATTTATTGTATCGCAATATATCTCAATATTACTGCTGTCAAAATTAGTGCGTTAACGTATGCGATTAATTTGAAATAATTAACCGTTAAAAAAATAAGCGCAATTAACGCAGTTGCAGTTTTTTTTATTTCCTGGTGTGGTGGACGTGTGTTTAAATGCAAAGAAATATGGATAAGACCAAGGAAGCACTTTTTGATGGCAAATTTCAGTATAAAACAATTAATGTCGGATCACCAGGCTCTCCAGAGTTTCATGCAATTTTGGGTGTTTAATTTTTGACTTCTGTTTTAATGGAATTTGATACCGCATGGCGAACGGAAAGAAAAACCTCCGCATTACATGACTCGGTGGTCCTTTAAGGTAATCAAAAATTGCTGTTTACATGGTAGACTCTTAATAAGAGTATTATCTTAATCATATTAAAATTGGAGTATTGGTGTCTTATGTAAATGAAGTGCCAAAAGAAGTCGAGAGCTGTCAAAGACAGTGCATTCCTCTGCCTTTCAGCATAAGCCCTCCAATGTTTCATTAAGTTTGACGTGTTTCCCCCTAAACGCAAGTGTCTGCTTCACGTTGTTGTGTCAGAATCCTTGTGAAATACGGCCATACTTTATAACGCTTAGTTTAAGCAAATTTTATGAACACAATCATACGTGTTGAATCTGACAGGAGTCGCTCTGGCTGCCCTGTTGTGTGTGTATGTGTGTGTGTGTCTGTGTCTGTATGTGCACGCACGTGCATTTCTTAGCAACAAACCTGCCTAAACGTCGTTGTCCATAGCCACTAAATCAAAAAGTTACGAATTGCTGTGAGATTGCGTTGCACTCTCAGCATTCAAAAGAAAAGGTCCACATTGTCTCCCGGTAATGTCAGCAGACTGGACTGTTTTAGCAACTGGATGAATGTAAAGGAGGACTGAGCAAAATTGTTTTTACTTTATAATAATTGTTCTCAACTCACAGCAATACAACTTTACAATGAGTACAATTGTTTGTATTCAATACTTTATTATTATTATAATTTTCCATATCTGCAATGCCTGTATTTTGGCATTTTTTTGCAGTCCACTTAGAATCCAACTTAGAAATCTTTTTTTTTTTTTAAATTTACATTGATTGTTTTGAAATTTAAATAGCATTAACATGCCTGTGTTTTAATTTCTGTAATAAATATGGCTGTCAAGCCAGTAGTGCTGTGAACCTACACTAGTCTCACGGTTCGGTTCGGTTCGGTTACGATTATCATGCCATCGATTCGGTTCAATTCGATATTTCGGTGCATCACGGTGCATTGACGGTGCTTTCCATACACAGTTTTATATTTTCTTCACAGCAGCATTTCTTGAATTAAAATGTCTGAATATATTTATATATTATTTGTAATACAATTTTGTCATTTAATACAAACAGTCAGATATATAAACTGTAACTTTAAACAACACGAGCATTTAGCAAATAATATAAACAAATATAAATATCCAGCTCAATTTCTGATCCTTGTCTAGTTCTCTTACACCCCTTTGATTGGTCACACCCTCAAAAAAAAAAAAAAAAAAACGGTTGCGATTGGCTCTTGCGTGCTGCGTTCTTTACAGATGAGTGACACTGATAAGCGACAGGCGGCAGCGGCGATCTCACAGCTGATGTATGATAGACACGGTGGAGAAAACTGCAGACACGCGCTCGTTTCTGGATGCAAAAGTAACGCTGTAAAACAGCCGAGAAGAGAAGAGAAGCCACGCCAGCAGGTCAAATGGGCCACTGTGTACAGTATGTGTGTGAGAAAGAGAGAGAGACAGAGAGAGAGAGAGAAAGAAAAAAAAATGGAGTAGGCTACTTTCATTCTCTCGATCTCAGTGAATTAGGGGCTTTTGTTGTATATGTCAGTGATAGACTGATCCAGCAAACACACACAGTGAAATTGTGCACAGTTTATGAGTTTTTAAGTAGTTAGAGCGCTGTAAATACTCGCGATCGCCTCCCTCGCGACAGAGCGCATATGAGGTACATGACGTCAGTAATAACCGGTTATGATTATTACTGAACCGATACCGAATTGTCCGCGTCTGCATCGCAGTGCACCGAAAAAACGATTATTTTTGACACCCCTACAAGCCAGGATCCTGATGGTTTATTGTGGGTCTGTTGTTTACATGAAGATATCTGTGTTACAAGTTAAACAAAAACTCTAATAAACAATTATATTTTAAATGTAAATAGTTTTTGTTTACATTCATTTCACATTTGAATAGCCAAAATGACAAGTTTCATTCTTTTAAATGTGATTAATTGCTATTAATTTAAAAAAAGTGTGATTAATTCGTTAATTTTATTAATCGATTGACAGCACTAATATATATATATATATATATATATATATATATATATATATAGTGGCATATATATATATATATATAATATATATATTGTATCGTGACCCATGTTTTGCGATATGTATCATATCGTAAGGCCCTTGCCAATGCACAGCCCTAATTACAGGTAGCAGCTCTTTCAGTAATTTTGTTGGAATTGGGTCTAACATACATGTAGCTGGTTTAGACATATTTATCTAACAAGTGTATCTAGCTCTTCCTGTTCTATGATTTTGAAGCACTGTAGATTATTTTGATTCAGTGGAATGTCTGCTGGATCTGAAGTGTAAGGCGGTGCAGAAAGTTGAACCTCTTCTGAAGCCTTCCATTGTATCACTGAACAAGTAAAATGACAGTAAAGATTCTGATTCTCTTCTGTTGATGTTTTATTCACACATTCTCTATTGAAGTTACATAAAGCGGAGTATTTTGAGATGCTCTTTTCATTTAGCCTGGAAACAAACTGTCGGCATAAACAAAGGAGAGTAATGTTGAGCAGTGTAGCTTATCTTCACCCACTCGCTGTAGACTCCTGTGACTTCTATGCTGTTTTTCACCTCTGTTGACCAGTCGCCCACCGTCTCCTGCATATTGACGAGCTCACACTGACACTGAGTTCATTTCTGGAGCTCCCAGAGGCAGTAAACAATTGAGCTGGATTATAGCGAACATTGGCATTTTTGGCATATGCATATTTTTTTGGTGTTGTCTTGTTAGATTTAGAAACTCAACAGTTAATGACTCACTGATTCAGATGATTTGTTCAAAGCAAGTCAGCAGTTTATGACTCACTGATTCAAATGATCCGTTCAAAGGGAGTCAGCAGTTAACAAATCACTGATTCAAATGATCCGTTCAAAGTGATCCAACAGTTAATGACTCATTAATACAAATGATTAGTTTAAAGCGAGTCAGCAGTTAATGACTCACTGATTAAAATGATCTGTTCAGAGTGAGTCTACACTTAATGACTCACTAATTCAAATTATCTATTCGGAGTGAGTCTACACTTAATGACTCACTGATTCAAATGATCTGTTCAGAGTGAGTCTACACTTAATGACTCACTAATTCAAATGATCTGTTCGGAGTGAGTCTACACTTAATGACTCACTGATTAAAATGATCTGTTCAGAGTGAGTCTACACTTAATGACTCACTAATTCAAATGATCTGTTCGGAGTGAGTCTACACTTAATGACTCACTAATTCAAATGATCTGTTCGGAGTGAGTCTACACTTAATGACTCACTAATTCAAATGATCTGTTCGGAGTGAGTCTACACTTAATGACTCACTAATTCAAATGATCTGTTCAGAGCAATTCTGCACTTAATGACTCACTAATTCAAATGATCTGTTCGGAGTGAGTCTACACTTAATGACTCACTAATTCAAATGATCTGTTCGGAGTGAGTCTACACATAATGACTCACTAATTTAAATGATCTGTTCAGAGCAATTCTGCACTTAATGACTCACTGATTGAAATGATCCGTTCAAATTAAGTCAGCAGTTAACCGCTCATTGATTCAAATGATCCGTTCAAAGTGATTCAGCAGTTAACGACTCATTGATATAAATGATTTGTTTAAAGCTAGTCAGCAGTTAACGACCCACTGATTCAAATGATCTGTTCAAAGTTTGTTAGCAGTTAACGACTCACTCATTTAAATGATCTGTTCAAATTGAGTAAGCTGTTAACAGCTCACTGATTCAAAAGATGTGTTAAAAGTGAGTCAGCAGATAACGACTCACTGATTCAAATGATCCGTTTAAAGTGAGTCAGCAGTTAATAGCTCACTGACTCAAAAAATTAAATTAAGGAGATCCAGCGGTTAACGACTTACTGATTCAAATGATCTCTTCAGAGTGAGTCTACACTTAAGGACACACTGATTCAAATGATCTGTTCGAAGCAAGTCTGCACTTAATGACTCACTGATTTAAATGATCTGTTCAGAGTGATTCCACAGTTAATGACTCACTGATTTAAATGATCTGTTCAGAGTGATTCCACAGTTAATGACTCACTGATTTAAATGATCTGTTCAGAGTGATTCAGCAGTTAATGACTCACTGTTTTTAATGATCTGTTCGGAGTGAGTCTGCACTTAATGACTCACTGATTTAAATGATCTGTTCAGAGTGATTCCACAGTTAATGACTCACTGATTTAAATGATCTGTTCAGAGTGATTCAGAAGTTAATGACTAACTGATTTAAATGATCTGTTCAGAGTGATTCAGAAGTTAATGACTAACTGATTTAAATGATCTGTTCAGAGTGATTCAGAAGTTAATGACTCACTGATTTAAATGATCTGTTCAGAGTGATTCAGAAGTTAATGACTAACTGATTTAAATGATCTGTTCAGAGTGATTCAGAAGTTAATGACTCACTGATTTAAATGATCTGTTCAGAGTGATTCAGCAGTTAATGACTCACTGATTTAAATGATCTGTTCAGAGTGATTCCACAGTTAATGACTCACTGATTTAAATGATCTGTTCAGAGTGATTCCACAGTTAATGACTCACTGATTTAAATGATCTGTTCAGAGTGATTCAGCAGTTAATGACTCACTGATTTAAATGATCTGTTCGGAGTGAGTCTGCACTTAATGACTCACTGATGTAAATGATCTGTTCAGAGTGAGTCTACACTTAATGACTCACTGATTTAAATGATCTGTTCAGAGTGAGTCTGCACTTAATGACTCACTGATTTAAATGATCTGTTCAGAGCGAGTCTGCACTTAATGACTCACTGATTTAAATGATCTGTTCAGAGTGAGTCTGCACTTAATGACTCACTGATTCAAATGATCCATTCAAAGCAAGTCAGCAGTTAACGATTCATTGATTCAAATGATCTGTTTAAAGTGAGTCAGCAGTTAACGTCTCACTGATTCAAATGATCTGTTCAAAGTGAGTCAGCAGTTAACGACTCACTGATTCAATGTTATTTTAGCTTCTACTGGAGCAATGTATATTGGCTAATCTGTACTATTTTTCATTACAGTAATATCATCAACTTCTACTGTAGTTATTAATGATATGCTGTTGAAAGTTCTGGTGCAGAATGAGCTCATCCTCAGCGTTCTAGACTGACTTCATGTCTTGTATAGTGTAGTGAAATTGCACTGCAGGTCTCCAGGTATCTGGAACTGCTGACGCTCCTGAAGTTCACGGCTCTTTTTTCTGCTGGTAATTTGACAGTCTCTGCTGTACTTTAAAGAACTTAATTGCCCAATTCTGAGTCAAAAGTAAGCATTATTGTTTGTTTTGTTGGACTGGGCAAAAGATGTCAGCGCAAATTACAATGAAGCGGGTACTGAGGGAATAAAGCAAACCCATATCCAGCAGTTTTAAATTAGACACGAGAGAGAGAGAGAGAGAGAGAGAGAGAGAGAGAGAGAGGAATATCAGTGCAGTGCTGATGCAGGAAGACATCTGTGCTGCTGTTTTGCACATAATCCAAATATAAGAAGATTTAATTGTACACTCCAAAAATATTTTTACTGCTTGTTCAAACTGCCTACGTCAACTGAGCTGAAACAACACTATTTTTCATATTATTTTCATTCATTCATTCCTTTTCTTGTCGGCTTAGTCCCTTTATTAATCCGGGATCGCCACAGCGGAATGAACCGCCAACTTATTCAGCAAGTTTTTACGCAGCAGATGCCCTTCCAGCCACAACCCATCTCTCGGGAAACATCCAAATCCACACACACACACACACACACACACACACACACACACACACACACACACACACACACACACACACACACTCATACACTACGGACAATTTAGCCTACCCAATTCACCTGTACTGCATGTCTTTGGACTGTGGGGGAAACCGGAGTACCCGGAGGAAACCCACGCGAACGCAGGGAGAACATGCAAACTCCACACAGAAACACCAACTGAGCCGAGGATCGAACCAGCGTTAGTGCCTTATTTAACATAGGTTGCCACAGCGGAATGAACTGCCAACTATTCCAGCATATTTTTTTTACGCTGCAGATTAATGACTCACTGATTGAAATGATCCGTTCAAATTAAGTCAGCAGTTAACCGCTCATTGATTCAAATGATCCGTTCAAAGTGATTCAGCAGTTAACGACTCATTGATATAAATGATTTGTTTAAAGCTAGTCAGCAGTTAACGACCCACTGATTCAAATGATCTGTTCAAAGTTTGTTAGCAGTTAACGACTCACTCATTTAAATGATCTGTTCAAATTGAGTAAGCTGTTAACAGCTCACTGATTCAAATGATGTGTTAAAAGGGAGTCAGCAGATAACGACTCACTGATTCAAATGATCCGTTTAAAGTGAGTCAGCAGTTAATGACTCATTTATAAAAAAATATTTGTTTAAAGCGAGTTAGCAGTTAACGACCCACTGATTCAAATGATCCATTCAAAGCGAGTCAGCAGTTAATAGCTCACTGACTCAAATAATTAAATTAAGGAGATCCAGCGGAAACATGCAAATCCACACACACACACACACACACACACACACACACACACACACACACACACACACACTACGGACAATTTAGCCTACCCAATTCACCTGTACTGCATGTCTTTGGACTGTGGGGGAAACCGGAGTACCCGGAGGAAACCCACGCGAACGCAGGGAGAACATGCAAACTCCACACAGAAACACCAACTGAGCCGAGGATCGAACCAGCGTTAGTGCCTTATTTAACATAGGTTGCCACAGCGGAATGAACCGCCAACTATTCCAGCATTTTTTTTTTACGCTGCAGATGACCTTCCAGTTGCAACTCCATATTGGGAAACTACCAAACACTCTCACATTCACATTCACACACACACTCAGACACTACAGTCAATTTAGCTCATCCATTTCCCCTCTAGCGCATGTGTTTGGACTGTGGGGGAAACCGGAGCATGTTTAGGAAACCCACGCCAGCAGGGAGAACTCGAACCAGCAACCGACTTGCTGTGAGGCCACAGTGCCTTTTTACAGTGTATAAATTGACCATTTTTATGACCATTTTTAATGTATCTGGTGCTCACTTCACATGGCCCATTCACTTTGAATGGTTGACGTCAAGCGTTGCTGAACTGAATTGTGGTTGCATCGGCGTTGCTTACTGCAAAAGTTGGGAATTTCTCAACTTTTCAATCACCAACGGAAGCGTCAGCCAATCAGATTTTATTCAATTTTATTTATCAGTTTTATTCAAATACCCCAGCTCAGACAGTAGCAGATTGCGGACTTTGTTCATTTTAGATATGTCCAACTTTAGATATGCCCTCTGTCAAGCGTTTACGCTAAAACCCTGTTTGTGAATCAGGCATAAGGGTGCATTTTTTAAAATCAAAAATCCACAGAAAATCTGAAATATTATTACGAAATCAAACAACTATTTTCTGTATCACTATAGTTTAAAAATGCTATTTATTCCTATTATGCAATGCTGGATTTTCAGCATCATTACAAATCCTGCAGAAATCATCCTAATAGGATGATTATTAACAACAGTTTTGTGGAACCCCCCCCCCCCCCCCCCCCCCCACACACACGTTTCAGACTGTACATATTGTGTAACAATATAATTGTCTTTACTTTCACTTTTGATCAATTGTTTGAGTACTTGCAAAAAATAATTAGAATAAGGTTTTGAAAAATTACTAAATAAACTTTGAAAGGGAGCATATGAGCAATTCCAGAGCGACGGATGTGACATTTGCAGTAAAAACTCAAAACATAAATTCACATATAAAGTACATGTTAACATTATATTGACACATCTCTTTAAATTTTACAAAACTACTCACCACAGAGTTATGGGATCAGAAAATGTCAATCTGTAAACATTTTTTTCTATTTTAAATGAGGGAAATAAACATGCGTTATGGATGTCACTAAAAAGTCTGAGAGTTCACAGTAAACAACATACTTTGTAGAAATTATACTGCACAACCCAAAATAAATAATGGTGATCAAAAGGATGAGAGTTGCTCTCTATAGATCAGGGGTCACCAATCTCGGTCCTGGAGGGCCCAGTGTCCCTGCAGGGTTTAGCTCCAACTTGCCTCAACACACCTGCCTGGATGTTTCAAGTATACCTAGTAAGACCTTGATTAGCTTGTTCAGGTGTGTTTGATTAGTGTTGGAGCTAAAATCTGCAAGACACCGGCCCTCCAGGAACAAGTTTGGTGACCACTGCTATAGAGCAAGCATGATTAATAAGGAAAAAGCTTGGTTATGCATGTGACATTTTTCCATTATGGATGCAACAGATATGAAATTGGCACTTGTGTGACTTTGGTAAATCAAGTATAATTGTTTAAATACATTAACAAAGACATTTTTTTGTATTTTTACTGTACTGTAACCTACACGCACAGGCCACTTTATTAGGTACACATGTCCAACTGCTCTAAATACAAATTTCCTACAACCGAGGTCTGCAGGAGAGCATCTCTGAACACACAACACGTCCAACCTTGAGGCAGATGAGCTACAGCAGCAGAAGACCACACCGGGTGCCGCTCCTGTCAGCTAAGAACAGGAAACTGAGGCTACAATTCACACAGGCTCACCAAAACTGGACAATAGAAGATTGGAGAAACGTTGCCTGCTCTGATGAGTCTCCATTTCTTCTGCCACATTCGGATGGTCGGGTCAGAATTTGGTGTCAACAACATGAAAGCATGGATCCATCCTGCCTTGTATAACCGGTTTAGGCTAGTGGTGGTGTTGTAATAGTGTGGGGAGATTTTCTTGGCAGACTTTGGGCTCATTAGTACTAATTGAGCATCGTGTCAACGCCACAGCCTGCCTGAGTATTGCTGCTGAACATGTCCATGCCTTTATGACCACAGTATACCCATCTTCTGATGGCTTCTTCCAGCAGGATAACACACCATGTCATAAAGCGTGAATCATCTCAGACTGGTGTCTTAAGCAAGACAATGAGTTCACTGTACTCAAATGGCCTCCACAGTCACCAGAGCTCAATCCAATAGAGCGCCTTTAGGATGTAGTGAAACGGGAGATTCACATTATGGATGTGCAGCCGACAAATCTGCAGCAACTGTGTGATGCTATCATGTCAATATGGAGCAAAACCTCTAAAGAATATTTCCAGTAGCTTGTTGAATCTACGCCACGAAGGATTAAGGCAGTTCTGAGGGCAAAAGGGGTTCAACCCTGTACTAGTAAGGTGTACCTAATAAAGTGGCCGGTCAATATACAAGCTTACAAAAAAACTAGAAAGGTTTTTGCTATTTTCACAAAAACTTTGCATGGAATTGTTTAGAAAAAAAAATGAATAGCACGCCTAAATCAGTGATAAAATCCATCTGAATGACGGCTTTTATGTGCACTGTTTGAAATAAAGTTAAATACAGCTGTCTTTAAATGTGTAGCTTGTTCTGTAATTCACACCCATGATCCATCAGTCTGAGCTCATTTGTGCTCACTTTAATAGCGCACTTAAAAATCATTTAGGATAAGAGAAGTGAATAAATCAGGCCGTGTGCTGCTTGGGATTCTGTGTAATTGCTTTTATAGCCATCAAAGGTCACATGTCACACGACACAATGAATATAAAGGGAATATCTCAGAGACTTGCGGAGAGAATGAGTATTCAGATTTAGCGAGTGATGAATTCAGCGATGATTCCTCCTGCTGTTCCGCCACCTGTTCGGCTTTTACACCGCTTCGTGACTTTACCCACAATGCAGCAGCAGCCCTCCTCATCAATCCATGCTTGAAAACAAGCATCTGTAATCTAAAGTGTTTACCACCCAGACCTGACTACAGAAAGAGAAAGAGAGACAGAGATAAAAGACAAAAACTGGAAAGATTGTCTTTTACTTTACCTTCTGTACACTTGATTGATGTCTCTACTAAACCAAAACCATATGATCAATTTTTAAAATATTATATTAAAATATTAAATATTAATATATAACATACATGAGCAATATCACACGAGTAGCAGTGCGATATGACTGTATATCAGCACTGGTGGGAGGCGTGCGTTGGCTGAAGGCTGCAGACTGAGAGCCTTAGTGTCCCACCAGTGACGATATACAACCACGTCGCACTGCTACGAGTGTGATATTGCGTTTTTACAACAGTTTGACGGCATAATTATGTATATAAAAAAGACAATCAAACATGAAGAGTCTCAAAAACCCCTTTGTATGAGGAACTACTTTCTTCCGCCATTCATTCACATCTGCAGCTGGCGTCAGAACAGCAGAAACCGCTGCTGCTTCACCAACGTCACTTTAGAGCAAGTGTTTGAATGATTCTCTAGCGTAATGTCTAAAGTGACGACAAAACAGCTGATTTTGCTCACATTTTAAGATTATAAGGCTTAAAGTGACATGAAATGCCATCAGTCTACAGAGATATCCTACAGTCTTATTTTTCTGTCGCCGTCTGTATTTTGACGGGTGCCAGGTGTCCCAGCGTTTCCCCGGAGACTTTAAGGAATGAAAAAAATGAGACAAACTATTTCGCTCTTCCTATTGGCCTTTATGCGTTTCTCCCAAGTACTGTCGACTACATACATGCCAGTCAACGACAATGAGTAGGCAAAAGCAAAAGAAAAAGACACTCAAACATCCGTTATATTATCCGTTATATTAAGTTATATTATTGAAATAAAAGAATGATACAGCGGTAGAGCGACCATCACACACACTTCTCCTCAGAGCTCGGCATAACTGAACTGAGCTCCCATGCAGGTGTGCTTACATCTCAAAGTAAAACAACCACAGAAGAAGTCCTTTTAAAGGGGACATGACATTTATACACAATGCATATCAAACATTAAGCGACCGATACAATATCAAAATAATTAACCCCGAAAAAAGCAATGCAATCACTACCTGACTTCTATTGTGTTTGCGATAAGGAGGGACGAGGCTGAATCCAGCTTCTTTTTCACAGCTTCTTATTAACGCTATCCGTTCCACCTTTAAAACCGCGACACTTCTGTTTTTCAGCTTCTTATTCATGCTCAAGAAAACACACAACATTTTTAATCTAAGCAAGGACTTATTATGCGGTCCTGACGCCATCTTGTGGATAGACAACGTCAACCGTCTTTGACTAATGGACACCAACGTGCTATATTATATTATAAAATATTATAAATATTTTAAATAGGCACTATCCTTATAAATAAACTGCATCGTTGCAATCTAAACAACTACATTCTCCACTAAAATAGCCTCAAAAGTACATTATGTTGTCCAACAGCAGGAATATTTGTCAAATTGTAGAGCGCCCTCTGCTTGTATGTGGGCGGATTAATACACAAAGGTGAAGATGTGTGCCTTTGTGTGCTGTTACTGGCAAAATATCTCACAGCTATCAGCCAATCAGATTCAAGAACCAGACAGAACTGTTGTATACATATGTTATTAGGCCATTTTATTAGGTACACCTAACTAGCACTTAGTTGGATCAACTGTTGCCTTCAGAACTGCTGTAATCCTTCATGGCATAGATTTAACAAGGTACTGGAAAAATTTACGCAGAACTGGCTCTTACTGGATATTTTCTCTTTTTTGGACCATTCTCGGGGGCGAAGCAGTGGCGCAGTAGGTAATGCTGTCTCTGGGTCGCTGGTTCGAGCCTCGACTCAGTTGGCATTTCTGTGTGGAGTTTGCGTGTTCTCCCTGCGTTTGCGTGGGTTTTATGCTCCGGTTTCCCCCACAGTCCAAAGACATGCGGTACAGGTGAATCGGGTAGGCTAAATTGTCCGTAGTGTGTCCGTAGTGTATGAGTGTGTGTGAATGTGTGTGTGTGGATGTTTCCCCGAGATGGGTTGCGGCTGGAATCCGCTGGGTAAAAACTTGCTGGATAAGTTGGTGGTTGCGGCGACTCCGTATTAATAAAGGGACTAAGCCGACAAGAAAATGAATTAATGAATGAATGGACCATTCTCTGTAAACCCAGTAGATCAGCAGTTTCTGAAATACTCAGAGCAGCCCGTCTGGCACCAACAACCATGCCATGTTTAAAGTCATTTAAATCAGCTTCCCCATTCTGATGCTCGCTTTGAACGGCAGCAGATCATCTTGACCATGTCTGCATGCCTAAAAGCATTGAGTTGCTGCCATGTGATTGGCTGATTAGAAATTTGCGTTAATAGTTGGAGAGGTGTACCTAATAAAGTGGCTGGTGAGTGTGTGTGTGTGTATGTATGTATGTATGTATGTATGTATGTATGTATGTATGTATGTATGTATGTATGTACATATATACATATATATATACACACACACACACACATTTTCATAAATAATGACAGGTGAGTGTGTATGTATGTATGTATGTATGTATGTATGTATGTACATATATACATATATATATATATACACACTCACACACACACACATTTTCATAAATAATGACATGATTAATTGATTGAAAGTTTTTATTATATAGGTAAATACTGTAATTGAAGAAATATTTAATATAGGTTTGAAGTCATACATTCTGAAACACATTGTTTTGTACAGTATACATTTACATTAAAGCTAATATCTGTTTTATCAGACATCCCTCTACATTAGAAACCTTATCATAGAGTACACTGCAGTAAAATATGATGTGAAGGTTTGCCGTGACAGTGATGAAGTGAACGTGTTGAATTGAGTCTCCATGTTGAAATAGGAGACCATTATTCTCCAGCTTCTGGGATCTCATCCAGACGCTTCTCTCGCTCCTCAATTCTGCGCTGTACTGCCAACAGCCAATGGGATTTAGTCAGACCGTGTACATTCAGCAAAAGAGGCTGTCGTTTATTACAGCAGGTCAGAATTCAGCTTTGTGGAGGAGATTTACTGGCCGGATGTAAATGTGACAGTGGACTGTTATTCATTCACAGAGCAGATGGAAAATGTCAGTTTCAGTCATTATGTGTGTGTGTGTGACATTCAGTGTTGGGCATACTCCTTTAAAAGAGTAATTAGTTATAGGGTGCGTTCACATCTGTAGTTCGCTTCATTTGGTCTGGACCAAGAATAATGAATGATACATTGTTGCATCTTCTGCCGTCTTTGGGTCGTTTTCACACCACACTGCTGGCTTTGGTTGAAACGAACCAAAATGCAGTCATCTGACAGAATCCACATCTCTCATTGGCCAGATGTTGTTGAACATATTTCCTAAACTGCTCATTGATTGGTCAGAATTCACGTGCGGGAAAATGCCAGTGAACTCCCGCAGGTAAACAAAACTATTTACTCTGGAGGGACGACTGCGCTGACTGATTGTATCCCTGCTTTAGACAAACTATATGAGAGAACATTTTGTTCTCTCTTCATGCTTGCTTGCTATCTTGAGGCGTTTGCGGTATCATGCTCTTCAGGCTAGGGAGGGGTTCCTGTCTGCAACTTATATCTTCTCTTATTTTCCACTGTGACCTACTTAGCCCAGAGATGAACATATGCTTATTCATGCTTAGAGATGAAAATGCTTATTCATGTTTACACGAAATGCTGTATGACCTGCCCATATTTGGGGTGCCTTTTTGCTATCAGCCCTGTGTGTATAAATATCTCTGCTCATCCTGTATCTTGTCAGACTGCAGAATAAACCATTCTAATACAGCTTGGTCTCTTCTCCTGTCTCCGAGTCGACTCGCTGATACTTCGCTGAAGCTGGTGCCACATAAGGGAAAAAAGGAAAATCTCACAGTTCTGGGGGCTCGTCCGGGATATACCTGACCAGGTAAGAGAATTTTTATTCACACTGCCTGCTCCGGTGTATCTCAGGAAATCGTAAGATTTTGATTAGAATTGGGTTGCGCAAGCAAGAGAGGTCTGTGCTCTAGAGCACAGAACATCCTGTCAAGTTTACTTTCCACAGTAAATTGCACAGAAGGATTTGTGTCGTCGTACCTAATTAAATTTGGGTTCCACAAATCAGGAAAATTTATTAATTTGATACTTGTTATCCTGTCAAGTTTACTTCAAACAGTAAATTGCACAGACGGATTTGTGTTGTTGTACCCGATTAAATTTGGGTTCCACAAATCAGGGGATCTAATAAATTTTAGTAAATAAGCTTAAGTGCACCAGCTTCAGCATAATGGGACAAGGGTATCCAAAGCCAGAACCAAGTGAAACGCCCAAAGAATGGATGGATAGGTGTGGTTGGGGATTTTATACTGAACCTTGGCTGTCCAACCTAGCTGGTTGGACAGAGGGTCAGTCCCAATGGAGAAAGTTCCCTAGAGAAGGGACATTTGACCCAGGGTATCTCCAATCAGCTTATAAATTAACTTGTGAAGGATATGGAGATCCTGAATGGGATGATCAATATATGATGAATGGCTATGACACTTGGTATACAATGAGCTCTATATGGAGAGATAAAAAGGGTATTTTTACGCCAAAAACTGTTTTGAAATCTGTCCCCAAACCAAAACCCAGAAATAGCTCGACTTCAAAATTTGAAAAAAAGGGGTTTGGTGAAATAACTAAGGCCACCATGAGCTCACCACCCCCTTATACTGGGCCTGTATCTTCGGTCTCACGCCCAGCGGCTTACGCTCCTCCAACTGTACCCTCTATCTACCCATCTTTGACAGAAATGATTAAGCCTAAGCCCGACACCTCAGACAGCTCCAAGGGTGCTGCATCAGCTTCAAATGTGGCTGCTGTGTGGGTGGCTAAACCCGCAGGGATAGAAATTATACCACCTTCCCCCTCCGCCCTGAAGGATCTTATATCCTTACTTCCTGGAACAGACAAACCAATACAGTTTGTAGACATGCTCATACGCAGCTCTCGCCATTGCCAATTAATTGGTGCTGATTACAGATTCATACTTCAGGCCAAAATGGGAGCTGCATATGACGATGAGGAATTGATAAGGGAGGTGCCATGTCTAGATCCCATAAATGATAAGGTAGTGTCTGAAACGTTTACAGAAAAGGAGGAGGAAGAAGTCACTGAGGAGGTAGTTTCGGAGGGAACTGAGGGAGTTAAAACCAGGTCGACCGTACCAAAAAGCAAAAGGAAGAGGGCACGCACGCAAGTCACGACCTCCCTACCGTGGAAGGACAAACAGGAATCTTTGTTGGGTTACTTAAAACAGCAGCTCACTAAATATCTCGTAGAGAAACGTACTGCTAATCGCGACCTCTCACATGTCACATCCTGTAAGCAGGAAAAGGGAGAGTCAGTGCCTGCCTTCTTTAGACGATTTTCTGATGTATGGACAAACGTGGGAGGGCTTGACCTCTATCAAGGACAGTCCAACCCTATGTTCCTGTCAACCTTCATGAATAACTGTCATGAAGCTCATAAAAATGTCCTGAAAACACACTTAAGTGGCAGAAATAGAATGACTGTTAAAGATGCTGGGGAGCAGATTAGAACTTTAGAGGGAGATGGCATGTTTGAAACAGTGAAGAAAACCAACGTAGCATGTGTTTTCATGCCAAGCCAACGCCCTCAACAGGGTAAAGGGCACACGAAGGATAAAACTAAACAGAATGATACCTGTAGGTACTGTGGGAAAAGGGGTCATTGGGCCAGGGATTGTAGGAAGAGGCTGATGGATCAGGGAAATAGTCAGGGACAATGGGGAGGCCCCCAGCCTAATAGTCAGTACAAACTGCAACAGCCACACCCACAGCCGTATCAGCCAAGGCAGCCTCTGTTTGTTCCTCAACAGGCTGATAACCCACACGCTGGCCCTTGGCAATCGCAATCTCAACGCCCATAGGGCTGCCCACAGAGTTGCGCCCCCACAGCTGCCATGCTTAGTCTTTCCTTTTCATCCCCTTTAATTGAAGAAATGCCCATTGTTGAATTATGCATAGCAGGCAAGGTGTACCCTTTCTTGTTGGATACAGGAGCCACTATGTCATCCTTAGGGCAGGGGTATGAAGGACCCATATCCGGGGGCAGCATTGACTCTGTAGGGATAGATGGGGTCCCATTTTCTAGCCCACTAACACACCCACTGCAATTTACCTTTGTAGAAGACCCACATGTGCATTTTACTCACAGATTTGTGGTTATGACAACTTCCCCGTTTAATCTTTTGGGAAGGGATTTAATGTCAAAACTACATATGTCACTGTGCTTCTCAGGCTCTAAATTGATAGTTGACACCTCTGCATGTCTCCTGCCTTCTGCTCAGGCCCTACACGGCAGCACACTCCCACACAATGTTGCGATGGTGGCTCAGACACCGTCAATACCTAACTTGCATGGGGTTCCCTCATCCCTGTGGGCCACCCACAAGGAGGACGCAGGCCTTGTTGCATGCGCTCCATATGAGGCATCCATTAAACATACTGACCCTATCTATAAGAAACAATATCCCCTGACAGAAGAAAAGGCATTGGGCATTGACAAGGTTTTACATCAACTCCTCTTACAAGGTGTGGTTGTGCCTTGCAAAAGCCCTTATAACACCCCTATTAACCCTGTTAAGAAACCTGATGGCACATGGCGCCTCACACAAGATCTACGGGCCATAAATGACATTATTATACCTGTCTCACCCATAGTGCCTGATGTTCCGAATATCATGGCTTCAATACCATCCTCACACACTCATTTCTCTGTTGTTGACTTGTGTTCTGCATTTTTTAGCATACCAGTGGAGCCGCAAACTCAGCCTCTGTTCGCCTTCACCCATAGGGGTCGCCAGTACACCTGGACAAGACTGCCTCAGGGTTTTGTTGATTCTCCAGCTGTTTTTGCTCTAACTGTGAGACAGTGTTTAACTGATGTGTGCCTACCTCCTAACTCTTGTTTTCTTCAATATGCAGACGACATATTGGTGACTGGACAAGATGAGGCCACCTGCCACCAGGCCACCATTGCTGTCTTGCAACGGCTGGCTGAAACAGGTTTTAAGGTGTCACCTTCCAAGCTACAGCTATGCAAGACTTCTGTCACATATCTGGGCTACCTGATCTCGCAAGGCTCAAAAGCCCTCACGCCCAGTAGGGTCAGTATCATTCTAGAAGGCAAAAAGCCTGCCACTAAACAGGCTATGATGGCCTTCCTGGGCCTGATAAATTACTGTCGTCAGTGGATACCTGACTGCTCTTACTATGATAAGTGCCTGAGGTCAGCTTTCACACACTCTGACCCCATGTCGAGTCTCATCACCTGGACTGAGGAAATGACACAAGCATATGGTGCCCTAAAAAAGGCTCTATGCTCAGCCCCTGCACTGGGCTTACCTAATTATGACTTACCTTTTCATCTTTACGTCACACACCATGCTGATACTGCCTCAGCTGTTCTGGCACAGGAACACGGTGGGTCATTCAGACCATGTGCTTTCCTATCCAAAACACTGGACACTGTGGCTCAGGGCCTACCAACATGCCTTAAAGCCATGGCTGCTGCTGCCCTGATGGTGCTGGACGCTGAAAAACTTGTCCTAGGGCACCCCTTAGTGTTGCATTGTGAACATCAAATCCAATACATGCTCAAACACTTGTCCACACAGCATCTCTCTGTACAGAGGAGATGTGGATATGAACAAACTTTGTTGGCAACTGAAAATTTAACTATAAAACCCACCTCATCAATGGATACAGTTGCCCACGCTCTTCAGCGTTTTTTACAAGTCCCAGCCGACCACTTTTCTGAGGATCACAATTGTGTTGACTCAGTGGTTTCAGACTGCTCTCTAAGGCCTGATCTGAAAAGCACACCCTTGCAAAATGTGCGAAATCTCTATGTAGATGGTTCCTGTTCAAAACCACAGGATGGTGTTTATTTGACTGGCTATGCTGTATGTGAACTTCCTGACACTGTGTTAGAAGCTGCAGCCATCCCCTTCTCCTCTGCTCAAGCAGCTGAGTTAATCGCCCTCACTAGAGCATGTGTCCTTGCAGCTGATCAGGATGTCAACATTTACACTGACAGTCGATATGCTTTTGGGGTTGCACATGATTTTGGGGCCATATGGGCTTCTAGGGGATTTGTGGCTGCAGATGGTAAACCTATTTCACACAGCAGCCTCGTCATGGACCTTATTAAGGCCGCACGCCTTCCCCGCTCATTGGCTATCATCAAAACAAGGGGTCACTCTACCTTTGACACAGAAGAAGCTAAAGGTAATAATTTCGCCGACACGCAGGCTAAGTTAGCTGCTCAGTCTGGAAAACAACCTAGCTGGTTGAATGCCTCTATGGTTTCAACTTCCCCTTATTTAGCAAGCTGCATGCTGCCTCCACTAGACATCCTGTCTATACAGGCTTGTGCTTCGCCTCAAGATCGTACTTATTGGGCTGCATGTGATGCCTCTGCCGACCCAGCTGGCATCATATTAGATGGCAAAGGCCGTCTTTGTCTTCCTTCCTCATGTGCTCCTTTCCTCGTCCGCGAGTTTCACGGTGTTACACACCGCGGCCGAAGAGGGGTAATAGAGACAATGAATTCATTTTTATGCATCAACAATTTACAGCACCATGTTAATAATACGCTAGACAGATGCTTGATATGTGCTCAAAACAACATCACTAAACCTAAAGCTCAACATCAACAATTGCCCCTTCCTGAAACACCTTTTCAGGAATGGCAGGTAGATTTCACACATCTGCCAAAGAGGGGTCTCAATAAATACTTACTGGTTTTTGTGGACAAATTCTCAAAGTGGGTTGAAGCTTTTCCATGTAGTAAGGAAGATGCTAACACTGTAATTAAATACTTGACAAGGGAGATTATCCCAAGATATGGTATACCATGTGCCATAGACTCAGATAAGGGAACTTCTTTTACTGCAAAAGTGGTACAAAATCTGGCTAAAGAATTACAAATTAATTGGCAGCTACACATTCCCTACCATCCACAATCATCTGGTATAGTAGAAAGAACTAATAGAACTATTAAGGACAAATTGAGAAAAGCCATGCAACATGCAGGCCATTCAAATTGGATGGCTCTACTACCTGTCGTTTTAGCAGACATGAGGATGTCTCCTCACAAAAGCCTTCATGGTCTGTCTCCTTATGAGACTGTGATGGGGCGACCCTTTCCCTCACCATGGAGGCAAAAGGGCACCACACTGGGCGATGGTTCTTTGGATATCCATATGAGTGAATATGCACAACAGTTACTAACAACATTGAATGCATATTGGACTAACATACATTCTGGTTCAGCTCCAATGCCAGTAGACCCAACACACCCCTTCAAGCAGGGTGACAAAGTAATGATCAGACAATTTAATAAAATGAGTACAGAGCTGGGGGACCCCAAATATGGCCCCCCAACTGATGTTGTGGCTGTAACCAGAACCGCCGTTTTAACCTCCTCTTCTCCACAGTGGATCCACGCAACTAGGATAAAACGAGCACCTGTTGAGTAAAATATGATGTATTAATTATTCTTTTGTACTGTGATAATCTGTCTGCAGACTCTCTGTTTCTACAGATCATTGGGGCCCCACAACGCTGTGATCACGTGACCAAAGGACCACCATGAAGGAGTTGTTATTGTTTGGACTGTTAATGATTATTGGGTATGCTGACCCAGGGAGAGTGAGGAGATGGACTCACGACAATAAATTTGGATGGGCAGAGGATGGGGCTGACACTTCTGTTGAAACTAATATGTGGTATCAATATGTGAAAGTTTTGACTCGTTCTTATAATGTATCTGGATGTTATGTATGCTCTCTCATGCCTCACTCAGTCAAACAGGTCCCTCTATATGCCAAACCCATGACTAGACAATATGCACAATGTTTTGCTCTTGTTGCAGGCTATGGTACCACTTTCAATACTTCTGCTTGCAGAAAAGTGTTTTGGTATCTTGGCAAGGTCAGAGAATCGTCACCAGGGGCCCACAAGGTCTTCATTAATCGCTCTTTGTCCCATCCGCTATGCTATGTGCAACGACATGGCTCCCGCTATGTGGGCAACACAACTAACTGTGATGAGGAATGGGTTCAGGGTAGAACAGGTGTGGAGAGGTACAATAGTCACCCTGAGCGACAACCCGCCTCCGACGGCACTTTCGTGGTCCAGGGGGGGTGGTGGTTATGTGGGAAGAACGCCTACATGTCACTACCAGCTAATTGGACTGGTCGATGTGCACCTATACATGTGTCTGATCACACTTTCATCATGACGGCAGATAAGCTGTCCACACATAGCAGGGGCAAGCGAAGCCTACCTGAAATGAAACCTCATGATTCCGTTTGGGGCACTGATGTACCCGAAGACTTTAAGTTGTGGACCACCGGTGACAAGATAGCTCTGGCTCTATTTCCCCACTTAGGGGTAGGAAAGGCTCTCTTAAGAATTGAAACCTTAGACTATCGCATGGGCCTATTCCTAAATGCCTCCAAAATTATTAATAAAGCTCAAAACAAGGAGCTTGGTAATTTGCGTACCATGGTCTTGCAAAACAGAGTAGTTCTAGATTTATTAACAGCCTCCCTCGGGGGTGTGTGTGTTCTCATAAACACGACGTGTTGCACCTATGTACCTGACGATGTGCATAGTGAGGAGATGGACACTGCGATGTCCACTCTTCAAGGACTTAAAACTGCCATGACTTCTGATTATGTTGTTGACACCACATGGGGTTGGATGAAGGACCTATTCGGCTGGGTGACGCCCTTTCTTACAATGATGATTCCTGTATGTATTATTCTTGTGTTGATTTGTTGCTGTGGCCCTTTTCTCTTACAATGTTTGATGAATCGTGTTTATGCTACCATGAATAGTATGATGGGCCAAACTGATAAACTTATGTGTTAGGCCTGCGGCCTAAAAGAGGGGACTGAGAGAACATTTTGTTCTCTCTTCATGCTTGCTTGCTATCTTGAGGCGTTTGCGGTATCATGCTCTTCAGGCTAGGGAGGGGTTCCTGTCTGCAACTTATATCTTCTCTTATTTTCCACTGTGACCTACTTAGCCCAGAGATGAACATATGCTTATTCATGCTTAGAGATGAAAATGCTTATTCATGTTTACACGAAATGCTGTATGACCTGCCCATATTTGGGGTGCCTTTTTGCTATCAGCCCTGTGTGTATAAATATCTCTGCTCATCCTGTATCTTGTCAGACTGCAGAATAAACCATTCTAATACAGCTTGGTCTCTTCTCCTGTCTCCGAGTCGACTCGCTGATACTTCGCTGAAGCTGGTGCCACATAAGGGAAAAAAGGAAAATCTCACACTATACATTATGAAAATGAAGCGCGTCTGCGTCTGGAAAACAGTGTTTAATGCATCGCTCGTCACTTCAGGAGGAGACGTGAATTAATTTAGCTAAACTGCGACATGGTCATCTTGCGTAAATATTACCAACGATCCATCAGGTAATGTTTTCTCCCCCCTCTCTCTCTGTTGGTAAAGTGTTGTCAACAAATATTTTCCTCCATATCCCATAATGCACAGTGCATCGGCCTACGGCAGGTGGATTAGTCCAAAAGGCGCAGCACTTTTTGCTGTTGGACATGTTTTAGTACGGATCATACTCTCACCACAAACGAACCGCTCCAGGGTTTGTTTGAAAGCGTACCGAGACCACCTCTTCGAGCAGGTCTCGGAACGGTTATTTGGTCCGCTTTTGGTGCGCACTCGAGTACGATTGCTGCATTCTCACCTGCCCAAACGAACCGCACCAAAAGGGGAAACGAACTCTAGTGCGATTCAATCCAACTAAATAAGGCAGGTGTGAAAGCACCCTTAGTTACAAGCTACTTCTCACAAATAGTAATTGAGTTATAGCATTATAAAAGTAACTAATAACCAGGGAAAGTAACTATTGCGTGACTTTAAAGGGCACATAGTTTACCCCTTTTTTTATGATTTAATATTAATAATATGGTTCTTCTGAGTGTGCCAGTTTAGGTTCAGTTTAACACACAGTTCAGTTTTTTATTATTATAATGTGTTAAACAGTGTCATGTTGTGGGCGTGTACACAGCTCTCTGTTTTAGGGGCGTGTTGCTTCACATGAAAATTTAGGTGCGTTCGACATGAAGCTCAGCTGCAGCCGGTGATTAACGAGATTAGCTGAGCAAAGGCGGGGGCGGAGTTGAAAACGGAGCCGTCAAGCTGGACAGCTGGACACTTCGGGGCTCAAAGTTGCTGAAGTTATGATGACCGATCACATGGCGTCATCATTGTTTTTTATTCATTTTTATTTATAACAACAAAACATTTACAATTAAAACAGAATACAGTCTCTACAAACTGTAGTTTTTTTTAACAAGGGAGAATTATCAATAAAATTTATAACAAATGCATGAGAGAAATAAGGGGAAATGAGAGGTTAATATAAACATAAAAACGAACAGGTCTAGTAAATACAAAGCAATAAGCACAAATTCTAAGAGTTAAACATCAATCTTTAGGCTAATACTTCTTGTTTGAATATGCTAAAAAGGGGTTTACATATGTGTACATTTATAGATATAAAAATTTACAATTTAAAACGCAAAACAAGGTGTTTTGATTAAGTTTTTAGAAATGAGATTATTTTGGATGATGAAAGCATTTTCAAAAAAGCACTTTAATCCAAAATGATTGTGTTGAAAAGATTGAACAAAAGGTAAAATAAGTGAGCTACAGATTTAGTTTCCCAGAAAGAGCAGGTAGCCTATAAATATATATTTATATTATAATAATAAAACCATTTTAGAATTATTTAATAAAATAGTTATTTAACTTAATTTGTTAAGAAAGCTTAAGGGTGGCAGGATCAATGATGATGATTATTTTATTTCAAGTCTGTAAGACTTATTTGAGTTTATATTTAGGTTATTCGCTAAAATTTATCATTTAAATAATTCATGGAGCTGAATGCAGTAAATAGTCTGTATAAAAAAGGTTGAAAATAAACCTGTGCAAACAAGCTAACCTTTATAACCAGATTATTTAACTAAAGATGATTACTGCAGTATAATATTGGTAGTCTTTTAATAAGCAAGATGTGTACAGGATAGAGAGGGTGTGAAAAGTGTTTTGAAACTTTTGAATCGGAATTTGTCCAATTATAAACCCGAAATACACGTGTTTGTTGTCATGTGGTGAACTCGGCCAATCGTGTAATATCGGTGTCGTCATCAGAGCTCCTGCAGTCGCTCTTCAGAAGCTGCATGGTCTGAGTCTGCCGTTTGATCTCGGAGCGCTGTCGCGGTACTTTGATGCCACATGTGACAGTCACGTGGCGTCGGCGCAGCATCAATCCGGACAAGATTTCTAACCAGCATGCACCGTTTTAAGACAGATTTCCATCGATCTGCGCAGCGATGCATGAAGTCGAACGCACCTTTAGTTTCTGCTTTCCGCCCAACGTAACAAGGGGGCGGACCCAAGAGCTCCCACGTTCTGTGTTTGCAACAGACAGCCAGACAGAGCGTACATGTATGACTCCCACACCTAGTAGAGAGTACACAATCATTTGTGTCTTTGTATAGTTTGTATAGTCTCGGTGTACAAGTGCCGAGCTTGTACACCGAGACTAATAACCACACATACTAAATTAACTTTGACTGAGGCACCGCATGCGCCACAACACGGCACACCAGACACTCTCAGTGGCCTACAGCTAATCAATCTGGCACATTCTGGAGTGCTTTACAGGTCTAAAGACATTTATAAACGATCTTAAATAAAACAAATACGTTTATAGAGATGGTATATAAGTATATAATTTAATTCACCTGGAAAATGGAGGCCACGTGAATGGTTTGTGAGCACAATTAAGTGCACAGAGCATGCCATATCATCTGATAATTATAAAAAACATTTCCAAAATGTAACTGACTGTGCATTCATTCATTCATTTTCTTGTCGGCTTAGACCTTTTATTAATCCGGGGTCGCCACAGTGGAATGAACCGCCAACTTATCCAGCACGTTTTTACCCAGCGGATGCCCTTCCAGCTGCAACCCATCTCTGGGAAACATCCACACACACACACACACTCATACACTACGTACAATTTAGCCTACCCAATTCACCTGTACCGCATGTCTTTGGACTGTGTGGGAAACCGGAGCACCAGGAGGAAACCCACGTCAACTTACTGACTGTGTAAAGCCACATAAAACAAAACAAAAATATGATGTGTATGCCAAGTTCAGCGGCTAATCAGCCGGAATCAGCTGAGGTGAAGTGACCAGCGAGACCTAGCTGTCACTTAAGTGGCCACGACCTTAATTATGCAAACTTAATATAACTTAATATAAAAGAAACGGATGAGTTAAAAAAATTCCTCCCTCACAGTTGTCATGAAGGGTAATATTAGCTTTATCAACCAAAATCTTTCTTAGTAACAGGCTATAAGCACCTGTTTTCTTCTGTAAAGTTGGCCATTCTAACAGTGGGCTCAATGGAAATTCGCTCCATAGGACTAGCAGAATTTCAGTGAATTACAGTTTCAGTTACTTCCGTATTAGCTTCACGAGGGATAGCGGGAGGTAGACACTTGGTGAATACCTGTCCTACTCTACCTCTGATTGGCAAACAATGGAAATGTACACACCCACCCCAGAGAAGAGAGGTCCTGCTCTCATGAAAACAGATTGTGTTCTCAATTATAATAATGCGCATTTTATTGTCAGTAAGGGTAATGGTGCTGTAACAGGGTAAACAGTAATTCATTTGATAACTCGTTACTGAAAAAAGTATTGCCGTTAGTAACGCTGTTTATTTATTTACCCATCACTGGTGACTTTAAAGTATTTTTTTTTTGCTACTTGTTCAAACTACGTATTTGAAGTGAGCATAAACAACACAATACTGTAGAGTTTTTTTGTGAAACTTAATTTTTATGTTCAATCCACCTAATTTTGTTAAGTTGTGTTGGGAAAATTGTGTGGGACCCTGTATTATTACAGTGGCTTAGTTTCCTTCCACCTATTTTTATGCACATTTTGGATTATTGCATAAAAAATGCTTGATGGAAAGGCCAAGATGTGCATACAATATGAAGATGTGCATACAAAAAATGATAACCCAGGCTCAATGGAAATATGTGCCCAGGGCTATATTTTTGAGAACTGACAAATGTTTTCCCTGGGCTATGTTTTCTTGCAGTTTTTGTTTTTTACAAATCCCCTAGAGAGCGGCGTGTACATTTTTGACAATCTCAAATGCATCACTGGGGCACATTTTCTCATTTGTGCCATTTCACGCCATTCGTGCCGTTAGGATAACTTGTAATAAAATTAATGAGATTGTAATCAGCAGGAACAGACCAGGGCTGCATCCTTAATCGCCTACTACCACGCAGGTACTACATATGAGTTTAAATGTACTACTTGACCGTGAGAAAGGTACGTTCTGTACAGTATGAATGTAATCAGTATGAATGGAACTCGGACGTACAACATTCGCCATTTTGTCCTGGTCACGTTGCGTCCCTTCACTCCCCATTCATGAATTCTCTAGTGGTGCATCATGGGATAGCGTAGCGTGCATTGAATGCACTCTTCAGAATCTCGCCAGAAGTAGTAGGTCATCCAGGTACTTCTCGTATACTGTTTTTTTCCAATTTTATGAATTCCGACATATTACTCGGCTTATATACTGATTTTAGCATACTATATAGTATGGAGACATGCAATTTCAGATGCAGCCAAATTCTTACTCAAGGTTTGAAACCTCTGGTTCTTGCATGAAATAGACACAGTTGGATGTTTTAAATATTTAGGAACTTTTATTCATTCATTCATTTTCTTTTAGGCTTATTTCCTTTATTAATCAGGGGTCACCACAGCGGAATGAACCGCCAACTTATTTAGTGGATGTTTAGGAACATTTATTGACAGTAAATTGACATTTGCTGGAAATGTGGAATGCATTTTTAAAAAAAAGCAACTCAGAGATTAGATCTTATTAGGATGTTACAACAATTTGGCATGAGCCAAGATATTCTGGAGATGGTATACAGGAATTTGGTGGAGTTTTATCATTATTGCATGGTAAGGACTGTTGCCATTAAAAAAAAAAAAAAGCAAAATCTGCGTAGAGTAGGATGCGGCATGGCGGCTTAGTGGTTAGGACTGTTGCTGAGTCCCGGATGGGCCAGTTGGCATTTCTGTGTGGAGTTTGCATGTTCTCCCCGTGTTGGCATGGATTTCCTCCGGGTGCTCCGGTTTCTCTCACAGTCCAAACACATGCGCTATAGGTGAATTGAATAGACCAAATTGGCCGTAGTGTATGAGTGTGTGTGAATGTGAGAGTGTATGGGTGTTTCCCAGTGATGGGTTGCGGCTGGAAGGGCATTTACTCTGTAAAATATATGCTGGAGTAGTTGGTGGTTTGAAAAAATAGACAGGGGGGGTAATGGTTCTCACTTTAACTGTAAATGCTGCATTTGCTGACCTGCTGTATTTGTGTGTGTGTTTCAGAGAGCTGTGGTCATGTATGATGGGGCGAGGGTTTCCTCCCCTGAGGACTCTGCGAATGGCGTCCCGCTGCAGTCAGAGGCTCCAGCCATCCCCCGTCCTACCACTGAGGAGCCGGAGGAGGAAGAGGAGCAGGGCGTCCCATCTGAACCTGTCCTGGTGAAGAAGACTCACAGAGAGATCCTGGACCATGAGAGGAAGAGGAGGGTGGAGCTGAAATGCATGGAGCTGCAGGAGATGATGGAGGAGCAGGGGTGAGTCTCTGATACAATTGATAAACCTCCACACTATATATATATATACTTAAATATTATTACTTATATATAATACTTATATATATATATATATATATATATATATATATATATATATATATATATATATATATATATATATATATATATATTGTTACAAACCCCTGATGTTAGTCTAGGGTTGTGGGGTTTGACATTTATTTAATTAAAATATATTTATATAAACAGTGAATGAGTGGAAAGACAACCAAAGTAATGCCAAAATATGTGTGTTTTTATTTACAATCCCAAAGTGAACGACAACAACGAATTAATTAAAAATAAAGAAAAAGTAAGGCAAAAATATACTATTTACAATATATACAACACTGAGACAAATAAAGACGGGAAAAAAACAAGAGAGCTGGCAGAAGGGACGCGGGCGGCGCTAAAGAAATGAAAAGAACAAAACCTCAACTAAATCTAACTTCCCAGAAGCATCTAGCTAACTATGTGAAAAACAGTTTAATTAACACACGAAGATCTTCCGAGTCTTAACTATCTACTCTATCTAGCTATCCAAAAAGTACAAGGAGTGGCGCTCGCCCCTAACCTAGTGTACTAGACAGCAGAGTAGTCCTATGTGTTGCGAAATGTTTGTCACGTGACCTTCTTACCTGTCCGCTTCGTCCAAGCCTCGTAAACAACGATAAACTAAGAACAATGTACGAATAACGGACGGATAACGTGCACACAGAACGAGCAACAACAAAATACACAGTTAGACGGGTTATTTCAAAACGCACGCGGTAAATACAAACAAGCGACAAAACAGCAAAAGAGAAAAATGCAAGCAAGAAAGAGCGAGTGGTCTGGCGCGCGCTTTTAACACTGGTGGTCTTTGCTTATTGGATGTGACGTAAGAGTGACGTAACCGGGGAGGAATGACTGACAGCTGAATGGACCAATGAACGGAACCTGAGAATACATGAGAGCAGATATGGGAGAACAGAGCGAGAGAGAGAGAGAGAGAGGGGAAAAAAACACAGAGAAACAGAGCACAAAAACACAAATACATAACAATATATATATATATATATATATATATATATATATATATATATATATATATATATWTATATATATATATATATATATATATATATATATATATATATATATATATATATATATATATATATATATATATATATATATATGTAACCCACTCGCTTTCTGCGTGCTCGCTGGCCTCTAACACCACCGCTGCTACTCTGCGTTGTGTTGAATGTGTTGTGGTGTGGTAAACAGGAGATGCAGGCAAAGAGAGGTTCGCGATCGTGACCATTTATTCGACAGAAGGGCACCTATCAGTGTTGATAACACAAACTCAGTTAAATCTCAATACAATATCTTCAAAACATTCATTAATATTAACTACTGCCACTTATACTGCAACACAATGGCTTTGCATGAGCCGTACATTCCCTAAATCACTTTATAACAACAATATAAAATAAAACAACCTTTTAACTTTTTATATAACTCTGCATTTGCTCTTTAACAATTTAGTACACAGAATATCTCAGTAAACAAAACTCTTGAGCATTAATAACAAAGATGTATTTTAGATAAGGATCCTGCTATCATGAACACGTCTTACCTATCAGTGTTGATAACTCAAACTGAGGAAATTACGGCGCACTGCGCATTTATCAACACTACGGTATGCCAAGAAGCTCAAACAACACAAGAAACGTCAAAATACCTAAATAAAACAGTGTCATAGCAACATCTTGTGGACAAAACAAACACTGCTCTATATATATATATATATATATATATATATATATATATATATATATATATATATATATATATATATATATATATATATATATATATATATATATATATATAGGGGTGTGACCAGATCTCAGAGATAAAATCGTGACATGATTTCTTGTTGAGGTTAAAAGTTTGTCTTCTAGGTTGTGATGTTATTATGGAGCGTGAGGGTGAATTAGCACTGAAGATTGAAGTAGAGGTCTGCATTCAGAATAAAATGCGTCTCAGGCGCTACAATTTTTTTTTTCACGAATCCACCAGAGGTGGTCGACTGACTGACTTTCTGACTGACCAACCGACCGATTTTTTCCTATTTCTGCTGGGAATTTTGTAAAAGATCTGTGGATATAGGCAGAATGATTTTACTAAAAACTTAATATATGACATAAAACTTTTTTTTTTTTTTACTTTTATTTTATGTTTACTATGCAAATCCAATTCGATCCACTTATTTGGTAAACAAAGCAAGTCTCTCATATAATACATGTTCAATTCAATTCAATTCAGCTTTATTTGTATAGCGCTTTTACAATGTAGATTGTGTCAAAGCAGCTTCACATAAATGGTCATAGTAACTGGAACAGTGTGGTTCAGGTTTTAGTGTTTAAGTTCAGTTCAGTTCAGTTTAGCTCAGTTCAGTGTGATTTAATCAAACATGTCATTGACTTTCTTGTCGGCTTAGTCCCTTTATTAATCCGAGGTCGGCGGAATGAACCACCAACTTATCCAGCAAGTTTTTACACAGCGGATACCCTTCCAGCTGCAACCCATCTCTGGGAAACATCCACACACACATTCACATTCATATACTACGGACAATTTAGCCTACCCAATTCACCTGTACCGCATGTGTTTGGACTGTGGGGGAAACCTACCAGCACTACCTACTGCGCTACTGCCTCGCCTCATATAATACATGTAATATTAATATTTCATAATAATATTAGTTAAATTAATTTAAATAAATAAAATAATGTAATAAATATAAATTGACACACATTTACACAAATAAATAGACTCAATGATGGTCTAAAAATCTGCGCACACAGATTCCGTGTGGGCCTAGTCATAACCATGCGATGAAATAGCACTTTAGATATGCTGAAAGTCATAATCGTTGTAAACACAAATCAAACTAGGACATTTTTATAATTTAGTGTTTTAGTGCATGAAAATCTGCAGCGTTTATTCAGGAAAACGTCACTGTGATATTTGGGTGAAATGTGAGGGATTGGATGGTGCCTGCGGTGTTTTGGATGTGATGGAGGATTTGGGTCCTGATCCTCCAGTCCTGACGGGTTTTTTTGAAGGGTCTCTAATTAAACAGCAGCTGCGTGACCTTCAGGCGGAATGAATGATGAAGCTGATAAAGCACACAAACACTGCTGCAGCGCACAAAAGATCAGGACAGATCGCTGCACTTCGGGATTAGAAATCTGCTAACATGCTTAAACGCGCGGTGAATGAGCTGCTGAGCAGGCCTGCGTTTCTGCCTTCACTCATTCACTTTATTAGCACTTTCAACTCATATTCCGGGTGGAAATCAGACACTTTCAGTGCTTTTTTTCCCTTTGATTGCTCAATGCTACCCCGGAAGGGACGTAGTGGAGGAAAAAAAATTGGCTGGGTGAAAAAAAAATGGGTGAAAGAAAAAAATGGGAGGAAGGAAAATATATATTTCTTAGTTTTTGCGTTCTCTCGCAAAGTTTTGCGTTCCTTCGCAAAGATGTTTTGCGTTCTCTCGCAAAAATGTTTCTCCACAAACACTTCCTGTTCACTTCTCTCATGTTAACCCTCCCGTGTTTTCCGAAATTCTCCCGTATTTTACCATTCTACCCCACTTTCTTTACATTACTGTGCGTCAATCGTTGACTTTCATATGCTACCTATGAACCAGTGAATGCATGTATAAGCACTGACTGACCGACGCGCACCGTACAATAAACTGATCCCAGATCAGCGTCTGTACGCGCCATTTACAAAGGAGCGGGTGTATGTTTAAACAGACAAATACACTGAATAATATGGAAACATCTCCGTCCTGCATGTTTTATTTTAAACAGCTTATTTTCTCTTAAATAAGCACAAACAGTTTCTAAAGTAATGGACTGCTTTCATTATAGATCTGTGCATTCTTACAGAGACACCTCTGTTATCAAACTAAACAAAACATGAGATTCATTTGCTGCTCACTTGTTTGATAACAGAAGTGTCCCTTTAAATGGCGCGTATAGACGCTGATATGGGATCAGTTTATTGTACGGAGCGCGTCTGTCAGTCAGCGCATATACATGCATTTACGGGTTCAGAGTTTGCAAAGTGAAAGGCGACGATCGACGCACAGATTTAATGTAAATAAAATGGGGTAGAATGGTAAAATATGGGAGAATTTCGGCAAAAACGGGAGGGTTTACGTGAGTGAAGTGAACAGTAAGTGTTTGTGGAGAAACAGTTTTGCGAGGGAACGCAAAACATCTTTGCGAGGGAACGCAAAACATCTTTGCAAGGGAACGCAAAACTTTGCGAGAGAACGCAAAAACTTAGAAATATATATTTTCCTCCCTCCAATTTTTTTTCTTTCACCCATTATTTTTTTTTCCACCCAGCCAATTTTTTTCTCCTCCACTACGTCCCTTCCGTGGTTCTGTACAATGCAGACCAACAATGAAGTTTATCATCTAATTATTCGATTTAGATTTTATTTCACTTGTCAAAAACAAAAAGGATTTTCTTACTTAGAGTTTGTGGCTTGTTTTGATCTAAATATCTAAGAAATTTTAAACCAAGAAGCAGACAGGCAAAACTCAGTGGCGTAGCGCAAAATGCAGAGGCCCCCCTGCAGGGATCGCTGACGGGGCCCCCTGATGAAGGGGGGGGGGGGGGGGGGGGGATACGTCATACGTCAATTTGCATATCACTGGCGTCATCACGTTCTACCGTTTCTGTTTGTTTAACAGCCTATGGTTAATAAAGGGGTATTTATAATTGCACTACACTTTATATAAGCATGTTTATTTAACTAAATTTATTGCTGTTTGAATACAGTAAGTCATTATAGATGTGTAGTGAATGTGCAGTAATCTCTCATATGTAATAAACTCAGACAAGTTCAGAAACTGTCACTAAAATATCTGTGATTGTAAACAAGAAAATAATAAACGCTCCAATTAAATTGTTAAAATAAAGTAGAAGTAGATTTGACTGTACAAGGGAAATACCTTCACACTGCCTGTGCTAAATCATTTGTCGTCGGTACGCAGAGGAGTGATCTGCTCTCGGGCTGCAGGTGGGAGAGGCTGCTGTACGAGGACTGACTGGGCCGCCTGTCAGTGCTGTGAGGCGGGGGAGGGGCCGGCGGCATCACACGCAGCTCGTTGAGAAGAGTAGGGACGTTACAGTATGGACAAATGACAGTCTAAAAAAAATCTCCAATAACACAAAAAAAGTCGCTAGATTTGTCGCTAAGGCGGTCTGAAAAGTCGCTAAATCTAGTGACAAAGTCGCTAAGTTGGCAACATTGGCGGCAAGCAATCAGAATTAAGTAGTCCACCGCTTGAGAGGTGTTCAGAGAACACAGACGTGTGAACTTTGGTTCCGACCACAGTTGTTCCCAAGAGTTTGATTATTGCGTTCGCCGGTGGATTTTTAATTATTGAAAATCACGACGACGCGGGACCCCCTAATCACGCGGGGCCTCCTCGCGGTGCGTGCCCTGCGGGCCCGTCCGCTACGCCACTGGCAAAACTGTTGTCTTGCTTTCAGAAATAATGTGTCAAAATGAAGTGAGTTTTCCTCAAAACAAGCTGAAACCAGTTGTGTAAATGCACTCAAAAAATATGTTTGCTGTTTATTCACCACCGCAAATATGAATGTGTGTCTCTTTAATGTTTGCAGGTCAGTCAATTTCTGAGGGCGTACTCACACAATGCTATCCGAACTGTGCCCAGGCCCGTTTCCCAGATTGTTTGAGAAGTGTGAGTGCTCTGAATCGGGCTCAGGTTCGGTTGACCGGACCCGGGCCCGGTTGGAAGAGATGTGCTAGAGCGAGGTTTACTTGTGCTCAGGCGCGGTACACTTGTAGTGTGAGTGCAAAGCGCTCCTGAGCCCAAACCTGAAGACATGATGTGACTTTTGCGGGACAGTTTCATGTGGATTTATTAATCTTTCTTACTGTTTAATGAACAGAAACTGTTGTAGTCAATTAAAGACGGAAACCCCTCACTGCACCACAGCTGCACCTTCAGCAAACCTCCTGATTCCTGCAGCACGAGGACTTTGAGCGTTTATGAGCGTCAAAAGTGGCTGATCTGTTCAGTAAATATTTGACTGTGTGTCACCGCATCTCAAACGACTAACATGATATAACTAAAGAAATCTCCACTGTGCTGAGCGAGAGCGTTTCTTAATCAAAACAGTGCATCATTGATGACGTAAGCGTGCTCAGGCTTGAATGCAATGTGAGTGTGGGCCATTGGGGGGAGACGGGAGAAGGGACAAGTGTTATTCGGCCCGGTTCAAGGCAGCTGTACTTCCTAAATTTTTCTATGTCACACACAGAGGTTTGGCCTGCTTTGAATCGGAGCTACTCTAAGGCCCCGTTTACACTAGTGAGTTTTAGTTTTAAAACGGCGTTTTAGATCAAAAACTATCCGCGTCCACACTAGCTTTTCACCTAGCGTCTCTGAACATATCTCCGTCCACACTACGCCACCAAAAACGTATATCACATGACCATTCGCGCACTCTGGGCATGCATAAACAGAAAGCATGCATCTCGCTCGGCATGTGGTTATTGTTAGTCAACAAACATTGGCTGAACAATGAACGCGATGGCAAAGAAAGCAAGAGAGGTATTTTTGTGGACAGACGACGAGGTCGAGTTGTTACTAAACGTAACAAATGAAAAACTGCACAATGGCGCCTAAAACAGACAATAGTGCAAACAACGCTCCCATTTCTGTGTCCGTGTTGTTGTTTACAGTGAAGGCTGGTCTGCTGTCTTCCGGTAGCGTTAAAGCCATGTGTTATAGTCATGTGATAGGGGCTTGACGAATAAGGGAAGGATACGCAATGACACAAAAGCTCCAATCAGGTAGCGAATCTCAGCAGCCCCGCCTCCGTTTTCAGATGTCTCTGTTTTCCCTTATCCACACTGAGACGGAGCAGCAGCACTTCAGAATGAAAAAGGCCTCTCCAGCGTTTCCAAAATGCTCAGTTTTCGGCGCTCGAAAACTCCGGCGTAGTGTGGACGGATGGCGGAACCGTAGCAAAACGTATGCGTTTTAAAAAGAAAACGCATTAGTGTAAACGGGGCCTGAGTAAACAAATGTGCCAGGCTCACAGGTAATAGGTGGTTTGCACAACAAACACAGGAGAATCGAGCTGAAGAAGTGTGAAAATATCAGCAGTGGTGAATAACACCTCTGGAGTTGCACCAGAAATTAAAAAAAATCAGTAATTCACTGAGCTAAAACGCCATTCTTGAGCTTTTTGGGGTATCAATCCACTTAAGTATGTAAACTTAAGTATTGTTTAATTTAATTCCTTCATGTTATCCCAAAACAAATTAGTTGTGTTGAACCCAACATTTCATACAGTGTAGGATAATCTTATTTCTAAGTAAAAACGAGATTATTTTGCTCGCCCATTGGTAGCATACCTTACCCCCATGCTAAACATACTGCGGGTAAAACTCACTTCATTTCTGAAAACAAGACAATATTTTTCGCTAGTCTAGAAAATTCTTCCCGATTTAAGAATTTTTAGATATTTGGACTAAAAGGAAGACAAAAACTCTCATTCATTCATTCATTCATTCATTCATTTTCTGCCGCTTTTCCGGGGCCGGGTAGCGGGGGCAGTAGTCTTAAAAGAGAACCCCAGACTTCCCTATCCCTAGACACTTCCTCCAGCTCCTCTAGGGGGATCCCGAGGCATTCCCAGGCCAGCCGGGAGACATAGTGTCACGGGTAGAAGAAGGAGTGAACTCAAGTGCAGAACACAAAGTGTTTATTAAGGAGAAAGTCTTTGCAAAGGAACAAAAAACCCAATCGGGTGAGTGCCGGGGGAGTGCCGTGGAAAAACAGTCCAGAAACAAACGGGAGACTCGTTCACTGGCAGCCCTGGACACAAATATGGGGTGAGTAACAGACCGTTATACACACACACCAACGACAACAGACTGACAAACATAAAGGGAAATGACGTGCTATAAATAGGAACACAGGGATGAGAAACAGGTGGAGCGAATTACTCCGATGACTTGTGAATACTAGAAAAGCAGGTGACTGAAGGTAATCTGTAACATTGAACTGGAGAGAGTGAGAACACAAGGTACGGTGACAGTACCCTCTCCCTCAAGAACGCCTCCTGGCATTCCCTAAAGACTCACCATGGGTCTGATGAAACTGATCAATGAGAGAGCGGTCCAGAATGTCCCGAGCTGGGATCCAACACCTCTCCTCCGGGCCATACCCCTTCCAGTCTACCAGATATTGATACCCTCTGCCCCTCCTCCTCACGTCCAGCAGGCGGCGGACTGTGTAAGTAAGTGTACCCTCAACTAGTCTGGGAGGTGGAGGAGCAGAGGTTAAAGGCTGTAGGGGGGAGCGAAAAACGGGCTTTATTTTAGACACATGGAAAACCGGGTGAATGTTTTTAAACTGAGGGCTTAATTTGAGTCGAACTGACACTGGACTGAGGACCTTGACGATGGTGAAAGGTCCAATGAATTTAGGTCCCAATTTACGTGAGGGAAGTCTGAGAGGAATATCCTTAGAGGACAACCAGACTTTCTGACCACACACGTAAAGAGGGGGTACGGAACGGTGGCGATCCGCAGATGCCTTGTTTCTGTCACCAGTCCGGATAAGGGCTTTCCTGGCAAGCCTCCATGTTTGCAGACATCTTTGAATGAATGCCTGGGCAGAGGGAACAATGGCATCTGGTTCTTGAGAAGGGAATAGAGGGGGTTGGTAGCCTAAACAGCACTGGAAGGGAGACAAACCCGTAGACGAGACCGGGAGGGAGTTATGCGCATATTCGACCATGGTTAATCTGGAAGACCACGACGACGGTTCCTCGGACGCAACACAACGCAGGACCCTCTCCAGTTCCTGATTAGCTCGCTCGGCCTGGCCGTTAGTCTGTGGATGGTACCCTGACGAAAGGCTAGCGGTCGCCCCCAGCTGTCGGCAGAATTCTGCCCAAAATTTTGACACAAATTGGGGACCCCTGTCTGAAACCACGTCAACCGGGAGGCCATGAATACGGAAGACGTGGTCCAAGATAATGGCTGCTGTCTCCCTCGCTGAAGGTAATTTGGGGAGGGGTATAAAGTGTGCCGCCTTCGAGAATCTGTCCACCACAGTGAGGACTACTGAATTGCCACTGGATGGGGGTAACCCAGTGACAAAGTCCATCGCTATGTGTGACCAGGGTCGCGAAGGGACGGGCAGTGGCCGGAGAAGCCCTGCTGGGGGTCGATTCGAGCCTTTAGCTACTGCACAGACCGGACAAGCCAATACAAACTGACGAGTGTCCCGCGCCATCGATGGCCACCAGAACCGTTGCTTAATTAACCCCGTGGTGCGATCTGCTCCTGGGTGGCAGGCTAGCTTTGACGAGTGACCCCACTGTAAAACCTTGGTCCGGACCGACTCAGGCCCGTATAGCAGGTTACTGGGACATTTGGTGGGCGTGGCGATAGTACGAAGAGCCTTACGGACCACAGACTCTACCCCCCAAGTTACACCTGCAACCACACGTTCAGGTGGCAGGACAGCAACTGGAAGGGTGGGTCTGGCCTTGCCCTCACCTAGACGTGATAGGGCGTCGGCTTTTCCATTCTTAGACCCCGGGCGATAAGAAATATGAAAATCAAACCGGCCAAAGAATAGTGCCCAACGAGCCTGACGAGAATTGAGACGTTTGGCTGATCTAATGTATTCTAGATTTTTATGGTCGGTCCAGACCACAAAAGGAACCCCCGATCCTTCTAGCCAGTGACGCCACTCACCCAATGCCAACCTGACAGCCAGTAACTCCCTGTTCCCGATGTCGTAGTTTCGTTCCGAAGGTGTTAATCGATGGGAAAAGAAAGCGCAGGGGTGTATTCTGCCGTCCGATGAGGACCGTTGGGATAAAATAGCTCCCACACCTACTTCTGACGCATCCACCTCCACCACAAACTGACGAGATGGGTCTGGATTACTTAAAATAGGTGCAGAAATGAAACGTCTCTTTAATTCAGAAAAGGCTGTCTGAGCCTGGGGTGACCACTCAAATCGCTTGTGGATGGAGGTAAGATTAGTCAGAGGCAGAGCAACCTGGCTAAAATTGCGAATGAACCGCCTATAAAAATTGGCAAACCCCAGAAATCGCTGGACCGCCTTGCGACTGTCTGGGGTGGGCCAATCTGCAACTGCTTTCACTTTGGCAGGATCCATTCGCACTCTCTCGGGCGACAGAACAAACCACAGGAACGAAACCGACTGTGTATGGAAGTCACACTTCTCCACCTTGGCGAAGAGTCGATTCTCCAGCAGCCGCTGAAGCACCCGCCTGACGTGCTGGACATGTTCCCGTTCATTCTGGGAAAAAATCAGAATATCATCAAGGTAAACGAACACAAAATGATTTACCATGTCCCTGAGCACGTCATTGACGAGTGCTTGGAAAACCGCCGGTGAATTGGAGAGCCCAAAGGGCATAACGAGATATTTAAAATGACCAGTAGGGGTGTTAAAGGCGGTCTTCCATTCGTCCCCCTGCCTAATCCGAACTAGGTGGTAGGCATTGCGGAGGTCTAATTTTGTGAAGATGGTTGCTCCCTGTCATTCAACCCCCGATAATCTATGCAGGTACGCAAGGAACCATCCTTCTTCTCCACAAAAAAAACCCCCGCCCCAGCTGGGGAGGAAGAAGGACGTATAATACCTGCTGCTAGAGAATCATGGATGTACTTCTCCATGGCCTCCCTCTCAGGTTTAGACAGAGAGTATAAACGCCCACTAGGTGGAGAAGTGCCAGGTAACAGATCAATAGCACAGTCGTACGGGCGGTGCGGAGGGAGAGATGAAGCCCGGGACTTACTGAACACAGCTCTCAGATCATGGTAAACGACAGATACGCCAGTTAGGTTCACTTCCTCCTGCAACATAGAAAAAGAAGAAAGGGGAGAACAAGCAGAGCCAAGACAGTGAGACAAACAATAGGAACTCCAAGAGGATACGGAGCTAAGAGTCCAATCAATATGTGGATTGTGCTTAACTAGCCAGGTGTGACCCAAAACAAGGGGAGCAGTGGGAGAGTGAATAAGGAGAAACTGTAACTGCTCCACGTGAATGCCTGAAAGTGTAAGAGTGAGGGGAATGGTGCAGTGGGTGATATCAGCCAGGTGAGAGCCGCAAAGTGTTTTGGCTGAAATGGGGTTATCCAGGACGATCATAGAAACACCCAGCCGCTTGGCTAAGTCTAAGTCCATAAAGTCCCCTTCAGCTCCAGAATCGATTAAAGCAGACGCCTGTTTAATGGAACCCTTAACATGTATCCAGGCTTGGAGAGACGCCCGGCCCCCAGACAGTGCACGTATATTCGTGGCGCTCACCGTCAAACTGCCCTTAGCTGGCTTACGCCGCTCTCTGATAGGGCAAGAGGCCACCTGATGCCCCGCCTCCCCGCAGTAGAGGCAGAGACGGTTGGAAATGCGGAAGCGACGCTCCGTCGCCGACAAGCGGGCTCTTCCGATCTGCATCGGCTCCTCCTCCGAGAACCCCGACTGCTGTGGCATGACCACGTCAAGCACCCCGGTGTTCCTGGGAGAAAACTCTTTGACTCCGCCTCTGCGATGACGCGCTCTGAGAGTGATTCGGTTGTCGACCCGGATGGCGAGATCGACGAGTCCGTCGAGAGTGGATGGCAGCTCGAGCGAGAAGATCTCGTCCTTGATGTACTCTGCCAGGCCGTGAAGAAAGTGGTCCCATTGGGCTTTGGCATTCCAACCGCTGCTCGCCGCCAGGGTACGGAACTCGATGGAGTAATCCGCCACCGAACGCTCCGCTTGTTGAAGCGCCGTTAGCGCCCTCGCCGCTTCGGTCTGCAGCGGGGAGCGGTCGAATACCTTCTTCAGTTCGTCAGAGAAGGCTTTGAAGGAATTACAGCACGCATCTTTGTTGTCCCACATTGCCGTTCCCCATTCTCTGGCCCGGCCGATCAGGAGAGTTATCGTGAAAGCCACCTTGGAAGTCTCTGTGGGAAAACAAGATGGCTGGAGCGAGAATGTGAGGGAGCACTGGGAAAGAAACGATCGACAGGAATCGGGCTCACCAGAGTAAGCGGCGGGTGGATTAAGCCGGGGTTCAGCCTGTCGTGGAGTAGTTATCCTCTCTTCCGGCGTGGGGTTCGCCGGGGGATCCGGGGAAGCCGCTGGAGGGCTCGGAAGAGCGAGCTGTAGCTGATCGAGGCGCCCGGCGAGCGCGACCAGCTGTTGGGACACCTCCGCAGAAGCTTGGTGGGAGGCAGCGATCTCCTCTTGTTGTCGACCCAGTAATGCGCCCTGTTGGGCGAGCGCTCGGCGAATGTCGACATCCTCTGCTGAGTCCATGCTTTGGTCAGTCTGTTCCTGTCCCGGGTAGAAGAAGGAGTGAACTCAAGTGCAGAACACAAAGTGTTTATTAAGGAGAAAGTCTTTGCAAAGGAACAAAAAACCTAATCGGGTGAGTGCCGGGGGAGTGCCGTGGAAAAACAGTCCAGAAACAAACGGGAGACTCGTTCTCTGGCAGCCCTGGACACAAATATGGGGTGAGTAACAGACCGTTATACACACACACCAACGACAACAGACTGACAAACATGAAGGGAAATGACGTGCTATAAATAGGAACACAGGGATGAGAAACAGGTGGAGCGAATTACTCCGATGACTTGTGAATACTAGAAAAGCAGGTGACTGAAGGTAATCTGTAACATTGAACTGGAGAGAGTGAGAACACAAGGTACGGTGACACATAGTCCCTCCAGCGTGTCCTGGGTCTTCCTCGAGGCCTCCTCCCGGTGGGACATGCCTGGAACACCTCCCTAGGTAGGCATCCAGGAGACATCCGAAACAGCGTGACCTCAGCTGACTTCGCTCATTGTGGAGGAGCAGTGGCTCTACTCCAAGCTCTTCCCGGGTGTCAGAGCTCCTTACCCTATCCATAAGAGTGTGCCCTGCAACCCTGTGAAGGAAACTCATTTCAGCCGCTTGTATCTGAGATCTTGTCCTTTCGGTCATGACCCAAAGCTCATGACCATAGGTGAGAGTAGGAGCGTAGATTGCCTTTCGGCCCAGCTCTTTCTTCACCACAACGGACCGGTACATCGACCGCATTAGAGAGACAAAAACTCTGAGTAAGAAAATAATATTTTGCAGTGCTCAGCTTTATTTCAATGCAGATTCGTTTCTTTATTTAAATTTTCATTTCACGTTTCATTTCATCATACACCCGGTGCAATAAAGGTGCAGGCGTGTTTGGCCCGATTTGTTGCTATTTTCAGACCAGCGCAACTTTAATTTTTCTAGTTTTGCGCCACGTTGTTTAAATAAATCCATTTGCACCTCTTTGTGGACTCATGGGTGTGCTGGTCTATAAAGGAGGTGTGTTAAGGTGCATTGCTGGCGCTTTGCTATTTTGAGGAACTGAAATAGACTGCACCATTGACCAACTGAAAGCTGCTCTAAAGTCCAGCTCAGAGCGCGTTAGTTATGCGCCTATGCAGGTCCAAACGCTTACACATTGCTTAATACACACAGGATGAACAGCAAAACACAAATATCTTTACAGATTAAAGGATTAAAATGATACAGAAATTATTATTTTCTACATAAATATAAAAACCACTGCCTTGTTTACCTCGGGGGGAGCTTTTTCAGTTTATTCATGTCGATCTGCATCTGTATAATGTTATTAATATTAGCAGTATTATTTATGATGTGCATATTTAGATTTGTTTTAATAAACACAAGTGTAGATTTGTCCACCTGTGGGATTTTGGAGACGTCTGCATCACCATATGGGGCAGAAGAGCAGGACGCGTGTTTGGATATAACTCAGTTTTCTGACCACACTTCATTAATATTGTTTATTTTTTCCTTTGCTGGAGATTAGAACTGAATTTAGAAATAGTTTTAAATAATCTTTGTGCTTAACAAACTAAAAAAATATGTGGGCTAATGGATGTCTTTAGTGGAGAGCGTACAACAACGTTTCCCCACTCCACCAAAGTAAAGGAGTAAAGAGTAAAAGTAAAGTAAAGAGGCTGAATAAAGGAGGCTCGTTCTTTATCCTCGTGCTGCAGATGCTCTGTTTAACTGTTTTCTCGCTTGTGAAGTCCGCCATGTAAAAAGCAAATGCACCATGGTGCACCAAACTGACTCTTAAAGGGAATCTGAGATGAGGCTCTGATTGGTTATGCAGGTTATGCTCAAAACACACCTATAACCTGGGCCAGAGGGAATCTGCGGACGTTTTTAGCTATTTTTGTGGAGAATTTTGGTATAAATCTGCGGATTTTTGCAGAATTATTTTGGGAGTATCATCACTAAAATCTTTATTTATATATATATGTATATATATAATATCCTTAATATATATAATATATATATTTTTAACTTTTATTTATTGTCTAAAATGCAAATCCAATTACATTCGTGAAGTTTCTCAAACTAATTTCGAGAGGAGCACGTGATAGGATTGACTACAGCTGATCCCTATCACTAATCACTAACTAGCCAATCGGATCACTCTAAATTCAATATAAATATCCAGCCTAAACTTCAATCCTCATTTTCGTTTTGGAAACCCCCCCATCCATCCCTTCTCCCTCCTCCTCAGTTTGGGCGACACGGTGGCTTGGTGGCTAGCACTGTTGCCCCACAGCAAGGAGGTCATTGGTTCAACACTAGCTGAGCCAACCGATACTCTCTGTGCGGAGTTTGCATGTTCTCCCCGTGTTCGCGTGGGTTTTCCCCAGGTACTCCGGTTTCCTCCCACACTCAAAAACTATGCAACAAAAGTTAAAGTCACAAGCACTTACTACAAACTAGCACAACTAGTGATCTATTTTGGGAAGCTATCGAGAACTACCTGATCTCATATCCCTCCAAATGCTTATTGACCAGGCGGGAGCCTTGGGCTCATCTATCACCGAGCTCAGGGTTCTCTCCCGGGACAGCATGCCAAACTAGCTTAAATAGTCAAGCATTATCTAAGTGTGAACTCTTGAAAAGTTATTTGTTAAACAAAGCAAGTCTCTCATATAATACATCTATTAAAAGACAGAAAATACCACTTTACAAACTGCATTGTATATAAATCAGATAAGCATGTTCACATTAGTCAATAATATTACTGTAATTAATTCAAAAACTGATTAAATATCGATGTACACACATTTATAAATAGTAAATTTAGTAAATAAACAGATTTATTAATGATGGGCTAAAAATCTGCAGAATTCTGTGCGCTCAGATTCCTTGTGGGCCTACCCATAACTCATGAGGAGAATAGGCACAACCCTGTTTGACCATGTGCTATAATTTGCAGGACAGTGGCCTTCTGAGTTTAATTTGAGAAATAAAGACTGTTGTCGAACAGGATTCTCCAGTTTGTGATCCGCCATCTGTCTGTTTGACATCACATGCATGAAGCCTGTGTCTTTACATCCTCTGATTAGTGTAGATGGACTGATCCTCGTTAGGAGTTCTGGGTAATAATTGCTGGATTAATGAGGATGTTGTGGGGCAGAATGTTGGAGATGGAGGAGGTGTGGATCAGCCATCTGGAGCACACACACACCAGTACACACACACATGCATGCATTTACAATAGCATATTCACATTCACAAATGCACAGACACACACACACACATTCACAGTCGCACAAATACACATACACACACATACACACACACACACACACACACACACACCCGTGCGCATAGTCAAACATACACAAACGCACATACACACAGACACGCATAAATGCAAACACGCACACACAGGCACAAATGCAAAGACACATATTTACACACACATACATGAATGCAAACAAACACACACACACCACATGTACGGATTAACACACACAAACACACATGCAGTCACACATACACAACCACACATAAACACACAGACACACATGAATGCAAGCATACACACACATGCACGCACACAAACACGCACAAATGCACAGACACATTTGCACACACACACACACACACACACACACACACACACACACACACACACACACACACATGCAGACAAACATTTACACACACACACACACACACACACACACACATGAATGCAAACACACACACACACACACACACACACACACACACACACACATCACATGCACAGATAAACACACACGCAGTCACACATACACAAAATGCACAGACACATTTGCACACACACACACACACACACACACACACATAAATGCGAACATATACACACACACACACACACACACACACACACACACACACACACACACACACACACACACACATGCAGACAAACATTTACACACACACACACACACACACACAAACACACAGACACACATGAGTGCAAACACACACATACACACACAAACACACACATATGAATGCAAACATACACACACACACACACACACACACATGAATGCAAACATACACACACACACACACACACACACGCACAAATGCACAGACACACATTTACAAAAACACACACACACACACATGCACACACACACACACACACACACACACACACACATGAATGCAAACATACACACACACACACATGAATGCAAACATACACACACACACACACATATGAATGCAAACATACACACACACACACACACACACACACACATATGAATGCAAACATACACACATGTACACACACACGCACAAATGCAGACACACATTTAAAAAACACACACACATGAATGCAAACATACACACACACACACAAATGCACACACACACATTTTTTTCTCTTATGGGGAAATTTTCTGGTATTACTATACTTGTGGGGACATTGGGTCCCTACAGCATGAGGAATACAAAGTACGCACACACAATTACACACACTTACGCACACACACTGCGTGATGAGTAATTGCTCTGTGCTTTGGTGATGTTGGCTCTCCATATGTTCCTCTCAGTGTGAGCAGCAGCAGACGGTCTGTGTGTGTGCAGCTCTTTGATAGTCAGTCGTTTGCTGAAGATCTGCTTGTTTCAGTGTTAAACATGCTCCACATCCTCAGCTTATCTCTGTTTATACAACAAAACCTCCAAATGTCACACACTCAGAGCTCCGTTCAGACAAATATCAACACTCTGTCATCATTTACTCACCACTGACTTTTATTCACACCAGAATACCAAAGCAGACGAGACTCCAAACAGCTCTCTTGCATACAGTTACTAAAACAGAGGTATATAACGCGGTGATGTCAATCCTTTATTGTTGTCTTCGAGTCTCATTTGCATTTTTGCATGTGGAACATGACTCTAGAACAGGGGTGTCCAAACTTTTTGGGCCGAGGGCCAGATACAAAAACAAAAACAGTGTCCCGGGCCAATTTTTACATACATCAAACAAACACGTGCGCATATATATATATATATATATACAATTATTTTTCTATTGGCAGATTATTTTGCTTGTATTGAAGAAAAATCTCACTTAATTTTTGCATATTATTTCCAAAAGTAAGCCAATATTATTTACTTGTCTAGAAAATGTTTCTTGGTTTAAGAATTATGAGATTTTTAGACTTGAAACAAAACAAAAACTAAACTAACTAAAAAGTAAGAAAGGCATTTTCTGCAGTGAAGATGTTTATAGATTAATTTTTGCAGTATTTTTAATTACGTACATTCTGTAATGTGAATTGGAACGCTGACAAAGAAGTGCAGAACCAAATGCAGGGTGTCTTGAACAGAGAATGGTCAGGCAAGCAACGCTCAACATGGGGGCAAACAGAGGGATACAGGCAAGTGCAGAGTCGTGGTCAATACACAGGCGAATGATCAGTACAGGCTGGCAGCAGGCAATGTAAACAAACAAACAAACAAGGTGAGGGTTAAAACACGGCAAAGCAAGGTAAGAGAAAACACGCAATGTTCACAAAGACAGTATAATGACTCAGCAATGTGTGTGTGTTCTGTATAAATATTAAGGGTGTCACGATCCTCCAAATCCTCGATTCGATTACATTTTCGATTCTAAAAACACGATTCGATTTGATTTTCGATTATGAATAATTAATTGATTAATGATTATTGACTACCGTTTAAACTACCTGACCTGCATGGTCTTTGTTTTACCCATAAACAAATCATACAGTAAATGAATAAAGGCAAGATACACACATAATTACCACCTGTCAATCACTTTTTCTGCGGGACTCGTGAATAGGCAGTGATCTGTGTCGTTATAATGGTGTCGGTAAAAAAAGACGCACAACCAACAGGAACCAGCCAACAGTATCTGAGGTGTTCGCTAAAATGACTAAGTACAAGTGAGTGAAAGATTGAAGCAGTCCTCTGACTGCCTGGACCTGCTGTCTCGAGCCCATGGCTGTGTGTGTGCGTCTGTGTCTGTGTGGTCACGTGATGTGCATTTTCAGAGGTAGAGAAGAAGGAGGGCTGCTCAGAAATGCTACACGCCACTGTGGATGTCAAATCGTTGTGGTTCTAAAATGCCATTTAAAAACAAAGACAGTGTAAACAGGGCCTGAGTGTGTACTTTTCGCGAGCGGATTTGCAACGGGGGCGGGCGGAGGATCGCTTTGCCGGTGTTGTCTATCGGACGAACCCTAATACGTACATAGCAGAGCTTGCAAAACTGTGTTTTTTTTTTTGTCGACAACACGAACGTTGTCAACATAACTCACAGGAAATCCAAAATGCTTCCACAACGGCGACTTCATTGAAAGAGGAGAGGGTTTAAGCTCTGTCGACGGGTCTCCTGCTTCTGCAGTTTAACAAGCAATTCAACAAGCCTGTTTTTTCCCCGCTTGGCAAGCCAAGCTGACGTGACATGGGGGCGTGGCAGCATCGACGATTCTATTTTTTAATTCGATAATCGAAATTGAGCATACATTTTGATCGATTTCAATTTAAAATCGAAATCGTGACACCCCTAATAAATATTCCTGGTAATCTGTTCATGAGCAGCTCTCAGCCGTGAGTGTGTGTAATCTACCGAATGAGGAACAGGTGCGGGTAAGCGGTGCATGACTGGAACTTGAAGTCCGTATACTGGCGGATTTGTAGTCCTTTAACGATCTGCGTGTTTATCTGCCAGGATTAGGTTGCTGGTGATGGTGAAACATACGTTTGTTTGTTTGTTTTTTATTGTTTTGCACAGCCCTCTAGTCAACATCTGTTGTTTTTAAATGTGCTTTATAACTAACTAACTAACTAACTAGATGGAGATTGACTTCATATCACAAGTATGAAAGTAGAAATGAGAAAGTGTGAATGTTCCTGCAGCGTTTGAGCTTCATGTTGAGCACACATGCTCTGTTCTGTTGCTATTTTAAGCCACTGGACTTGCGATTTTGCACCTGTCGGATGATAAAACAGGTGAAAAAAAAAATCCAGCAGTGGTTGGTCTGGTCGTGTGGCATTTTCACCCCAGCAGGAACCAATTAGTGGAGTGTAACTGTTGGAGCGGCTCTGGTTAATAACCGCTCCAGTGCCATTGACAGCCCATCTGCCCCCACCTACATTTCCAGCCGGACAGATGGAGACGAGGATGAGGCTTCATGGATAATTCACACATTCCCTGGAGAAGCGTGTGGAGACTCAGGTCAATGCATGGAGAGACAGACTCCAGTAAGGAAAGATGCACTTCATTGTGTAACTGGATTCCCCTCATAAATATTCATGAGAGCTCCACAACTGAAGATTTTATTGGACGCTGGCAGTTCACCTCACTATAATTCATGCTGCACTATTAGAAATATCCGTATATTAATAGTTTGATATTTTTTGTGATTCATGTTTTTATTTTTCCCATTTATTTATGGTTTTGAGTTGCATTATGGGATCTTGAGCTTTCTTCCAGCAACTTTTAATCTTGAAAAGTTCTAAAAAAGTGACTTTTATGAACATGTTTAATAGTTTGCAGTGCTATATTGTCTGTGTTGGTGTCATGTTACACTACAAACACCTTGCAATAAGCTGCCAGTGCATTTTCTGTTATTTTACACACTTATTTCTCTAGATATTATTTCTTATACATTATATTATTGTTTTAAACTACTAAAATGTCAATAAAAGTCATTTTGTTAAGCTGTAGAGTTGAATTTTCAACATCAAAAGTCGACAAAGCAAAGATCAACATCCCATAATGCAATTCACAACCAAAAATTCATGTTCATTAACAGATATTTACAGTACATTCAACACTTACCTGACCTTTATTTTTGGCAAACTTGCTTCTGAAAGTATTTTTCCATAGCAAAGTTGTTTCAGAGATTTAATAAAGCAGCAGAATTAGTATTTTTTTTGTCTTTTACATTTGATGCACTTGGTAGACACTTTTATCCAAAGCCGCTTTATTTATTTTTAGTTCTTGCTTTTCCTTGGAATCGAACCTACTGTGCAACCTTAATATTTTACCACCGCAGTACATTACAGTTTGAGCTATGGGAATATTAAATAATATTTTTGTCTTGACAACATCATTCATTCATTTTCCTTTAGCTTAGTCACCTTATTAAATCGGGGGTTTTATCCAGCATTACACAGCAGATACCCTTTGAGCTGCAACCCAGTACTGGGAAACACCCATGCACTTTCAAAAACACTCATACACTACGGCCAATTTAGTTTATTTAATTCACCTATAGAGCATCTGTGTTCATCTGTGTTCATCACCTTGATGAAACCCTCGCCAACACGAGGAGAACATGCAAACTCCACACAGAAACGCCAACTGACCCAGCAAGGATCTGAACTAGCAACCTTCTTGCTGTGAGGCCACAGTGCTAATCACTGAGCCACCGTGTTCCCCCAACATCATTCAAGACAAGTTAACTCTGAACAGACATTCTATTAATGTTTACATTACACCACCACCACCAGCCTGAACTGATGATACAAGGCAGGATGGATCCATGCTTTCATGTTGTTGATGCCAAATTCTGACCCGACCATCCGAATGTGTCAACAGAAATGAAGACTCATCAGAGCAGGCAACCTTTCTCCAATCTTCTATTGTCCAGTTTTAGTGAGCCTGTGTGAATTGTAGCCTCAGTTTCCTGTTCTTAGCTGACAGGAGTGGCACCCGGTGTGGTCTTTTGCTGCTGTAGCCCATCTGCCTCAAGGTTGGAGGTGTTGTGTGTTCAGAGATGCTCTTCTGCAGACCTCGGTTGTAACGAGTGCTTATTTGAGTTACTGTTGCCTTTCTATCAGCTGAACCAGTCTGGCCATTCTCCTCTGACCTCTGGCATCAACAAAGCATTTGCGCCCACAGAACTGCCGCTCACTGGATATTTGCTTTGTTTTGGACCATTCTCTGTAAACCCTAGAGACGGTTGTGCATGAAAATCCCAGTAGATCAGCAGTTTCTGAAATACTCAGAGAAGTCCATCTGGCACTAACAACTATGCCACGTTCAAAGTCACTTAAATCCCCTTTCTTCCCCATTCTGATGCTCGCTTTGAACTGCAGCAGATCGTCTTGACCATGTCTACATGCCTAAATGCATTGAGTTGCTGCCATGTGATTGGCTGATTAGAAATTTGCGTTGGACAGGTGTACCTAATAAAGCGGCCGGTGAGTGAATATATATGTGAAAGGACTAAATAATACCTAGCTTGGTAGCTACTTAGTGGTTCAGGTTAGCAATGAATAAATTCGTATTTTGGTCTAATTATACGCTGTGAAACTGTGAAGTAAATGCAGAAATTGACCAGTTGTCTGTGAAATTTGCACATCAATATGACAACAGCACTGATCAATAAGGTGCTTCTGCAGTTTGGTGGGTTTGGTCCTCTGTCATCCATCTCTATGTTCTCTGCATTAAAGCGAGCATGGGGGAGTATATGAGCTATTAAACCAGGTTAATCACTGCTATCGATTCACTGTTAAACAAAACAGACAGAAGGTGCATTAATGTCTCAGGAGGCTTCTGCTAATGATGGCCACTCTGCTTGTGTCATTATTATCTAATTGCCTCAATAAGGCCTTATCCATTGTGGCCAAGATGTAGGAGGGTGTGTGTGTGTGTGTGTGTGTGTGTCGGAATGGATTTGATAAAGCCGCATTATCTCCAGCCCCTCCAGCAGAAGCTTTTACAGCAGAAAGTTTGTCTTCTCGTGCTCTTCTTCTTCATCCTCCACTGCTGTGTGCAGATGCTGATAAAGCCTGCTATTGTCATCCATACATTACCAGCTCAACTGAGCCACAATGGTTGCCCTGGTTACAGCGGTCGACTTTACCCAGGCAGAAGGTGCAGGTTTCCTGTGTTTACCTCCTTCACATGACTTACACTAGAGCAACACACTTCAACACAAACACCATACACTGCATTTACATCGGTACAGAGGAGAACTGGTCGTGCACTGCTGAGCTTGTTTTTTTTTCTCTTCACTTTCGTCAATCGGTTAAGTGTGTTCCTTGCCACTGGTGAACTTGTATTGTTAGTTTTGCTCTTCGGTGTTTGGGCTTTTCAGCATTGACATTTACATTAGAGGCGAGGCAGTGGCGCAGTAGGTAGTGCTGTCGCCTCACAGCAAGAAGGTCGCTAGGTCGAACCTCGGCTCAGTTGGCGTTTCTGTGTGGAGTTTGCATGTTCTCCCTGCGTTCGCGTGGGTTTCCTCCGGGTGCTCCGGTTTCCCCCACAGTCTAAAGACGTGCGCTACAGGTGAATTGGGTAGGCTAAATTGTCCGTAGTGTATGAGTGTGTGTGTGAATGTGTGTGTGGATGTTTCCCAGAGATGGGTTGCAGCTGGAGGAGCATCCGCTGCGTAAAAACTTGCTGGATAAGTTGGCGGGTCATTTGGCTGTGGCGACCCCGGATTAATAAAGGGACTAAGCCGACAAGAAAATAAATGAATGATTGAATTTACATTAGACTGAACCAAAGACTATAGAATTCACAAGACATGTCACTCGTATAGTTTTAGAATGAGGAATGGTGTAACGGTCGATATGAAGCCCCGCCTGCTAGTACAAGAGCCAATCATCAATTGCTAAAGACTGACGATTCTGCGGAGAAGGGGATCAGACCAGACGTATGCTTTTAAGACAGTTTCTGCAGCTTCATTACAAGTTTATTATAGTTAACAAAAACGAATGACAAAACAAAAAACTAAAATGTCAAATAATTGTCGTTAACTGAAATAAAAACAAAATAATATAAAAATATTAAATATTTTAAATATTTTAAATATAAAATAAAAACGAGAGAGGTTTTAAAAAAAAACTAGAACTAACTGAAACTGTATTTTGTACACTCAAAACTAACTGAAACTATCTAAAATTATATCAAAAACCTCCTTTGTTTTGGTCTTTTCGTCTTCGTATTTAATACATAATCTTACCGTAAGCCTTTTAGAAGTAAATCTAATTCGCGCTCAGAGTCTGTAATCTTGCCAGGATCTTGCTGGTTTATTGTGGGTTTGTTGTTTACATGAAGACATCTGTGTTACAAGTTCAACAAAAATTCTAATAAGCAATTATATTTTGAATTTAAATAGTTTTTGTCTTGCGTTTACACTAATTTTACATTTAAATAGCCACAATTACAAGTTTCAGTCTTTTAAATGTGATCAATCGCGATTAATAAAAAAAAAAAGTGTGATTAATTTGTATTTTTTTTTATCGATTGACAGCACTACTTTATTTATTCATTCATTTTCTTGTCGGCTTAGTCCCTTTATTAATCTGGGGTCGCCACAGCGGAATGAACCGCCAACTTATCCAGCAAGTTTTTACACAGCGGATGCCCTTCCAGCCACAACACATCTCTGGGAAACATCCACACACACTCATACACTACGGACAATTTAGCCTACCCAATGCACCTGTACCGCATGTGTTTGGACTGTGGGGGAAACCGGAGCACCCGGAGGAAACCCACGCGAACGCAGGGAGAAAATGCAAACTCCACACAGAAACACCAACTGAGTCGAGGTTCGAACCAGCGACCCAGTGACCTTATTGCTGTGAGGCGAAAGCACTACCTACTGCGCCACTGCCTCGCCCTATTTATTTATTTATTTATTTATATATTTAAACTTTTTAGTGCAGTATGTCCATCAGGTTTTGGAACAGAATTTGAAATCTGTTTTTTAACACAGCAAGGCTACAGATATTATCGTTGTTTCAGTGTTCTGACTGCCAACTCACCTTTACCACCCACAGTCTTCTGGCATCATGACACTAAGGGAATATAAAGAGAGTTCCTGTGCTCCAGCGCCTCCTGCAGGCAGCACTGAAAACAAACGTTCTGCAGTTCAAACAAACATGCCAAACCATTTCAGAATTTAGATTTCCTGAACTCTTCAGGTCTTCGGTGTGGGATTTTGTTGACCTGTGAGAATCACTGCAGACCTGAAAGATTTCTCAATGATGTTTGATGGTGGAGACTGACCCGAGCTGAACTGAGCGTCCTCTATTACTCTGCAGGTATCCTGAAGAAGACATCCGGCAGAAGGTGGAGACGTTTCGCCAGATGCTGATGGAGAAGGAGGGAGTGATCACTAGAGAGGGATTCAACCCACGACCACCGTGAGTCCCATTTCACACACACACACACACACACACACACACACACACACACACACACACACACACACACACATGATGTTTGTCAGAAAGTGAGCTCACATCGATCCACTCTGATCTTATTTTAGGGAGTGTATTGAATAAAGTGTGTGTTTCCTGTGGCGACGGTATCATGTAACGTTTCTATGTGACGCTTTATTACTGTGATTAATGCTGATGCAGACCAGCACTGGCAGGATTCGCCCATGCTCTGAGTCTATAACCTGCTTTTAATAGGTACTAAAAATGAACCGCCAACTATTCCAGCATATGTTTTACACAGCAGATGCCCTTCCAGCCGCAACCCAGTACTGGCAAACACCCATAGACTGTCATTCACACACACACTCATACATTACAGCCAGTTTAGTTCATCAATTCCCCAATAGCGCATGTTTTTGGACTGTGAGGGAAACCGGAGCACCCGGAGGAAACCCACACGAACACTGGGAGAACATGCAAACTCCACAAAGAAATGACAGCTGGCCCAGGTGGGACTCGAACCAGCAAGCTTCTTGCTGTGAGGCCACAGTGCTGACCAAAGAGTTACCATGCCGCCCAGTCGCACTTTCATTTTGCAAATATTTATGTATTTACTAACATACCTGCCAACACTCCTGTTTCTCCCGGGAGTCTCCTGTAGTTCAGACCCATCTCCTGGATTGTTCTGTTCTTATTGAATTTGAATTTATTGAATGGGATAGCCCCTTTGAGATGAATCATCTCATTTTCAAAGGGGATCCCTAAAATATTCACAAATCAAACAGAGTACAACACATCATAAAGTACATACACTTGACAAGACAAACAAACAAGCAAGCAGCACACTCCACCTGAAACACTTCCCACAATCTGAAGCCTAAATAAGCAACAGCATATAAACAAAAGCTCTCTTGTGGGCTGTTGTATTTGAGTTTGAGGATGTGTAGATGGTTGTGGTAGATGATAGTGTTCATGTGTCCTCTAAATACAGGTTTCAAAAAATTTATGTCTTGAGTTTTTATTATACAATATTTATCCTGTTGATTTTGAATCTTGCACCTAACAAATACCCTCATTTAGAAAAAAACTAAAACTAATACTGAAACTAATAAAACTAAACTAAAACTAAATCATTTCAAAGTATAGAAACTAATAAAAACCTGCCTCTAAAACTAATTAAATCTGCCTCTAAAACTAATTAAAACTGACTGAATTTGAAAACAAAAAGGCAAAACGAAATAGAAACTAAAACTGATGAAAAATCCAAAACTATTATGACCAGAGGTGGGTAGAGTATCCAAAATATGTACTCAAGTAAGAGTACAAGTAACTGCCGAAAATTTTACTTAAGTAAAAGTAAAAATCTTAAAATTTACTCGAGTAAGAGTAAAAAAGTACCTTATGACAAAATTACTCAAGTAATTAGTTACTTAGTTACTTTTAATTTTATATAATTATATATATATATATATATATATATATATATATATATATATATATATATATATATATATATATATATAAACACCATTTTATGATTTAATGTTAAAAATAATGTTTAAATGTTATATTTTTAATGATTAATAGCCTGACTTACTAATATTCATTCTTTTTCTTTTTTCGGCTTAGTCCCTTGTTAATCCAGGGTCGCCACAGCGGAATGAACCGCCAACTTATCCAGCAGGTTTTTTTTACGCAGCGGATGCTGTATTTTAGTGACATTTTAAGCACTATTTTAACCAAATATATTTTCTAAAGATTTAGAACAAAGAAAAATGAATAAACACTTATTTTTAAAATACAAATGTATTAGATCATAAAACGTTAGAAAAAATAGGAATCTGTTGAAGTGTTAAATTGAACCACCTGAACCCCTCTGGCTATGGGCTTGCATAGTTACCATGAATAAGGTTCAAGTTGGGATAATTTTGACACTTACCACCACTTTTTTCATGTTGGAGCTGGAATTTATGTAACTTATATGCTGCTGTGATTTCAGTTCAGTTCAATCGCATTGTCAGACTATTGTTGTTGACACCTTGGAGTGAAAACAGACTTAACTTGAGGCCGGGTGACCTGGTCCGATAAAAACACTACACAGACAGCATGATCGTCCTTCTCGGAACCGCAAATGGCCATGGCATGACCGCAGTATAACTCGCACGTCTTCCTTGTCAACACACAGGCGTGCGCAGAAAGCGGGAGACGCGTCTCTATAGCAACCTCTCACGACACAACCTCTCCAATGCGGCGCCTCGTGATATTTGCAAACAAAACATCTGGATCTTTTTTTATTATCATTTGACAAAAAAAATTTACAAAAAATTTACTTAAGTAAGAGTAAAAGTACACATATTTAAATGTACTCAAAAAGTACACGTTACCCAATCATTTTAATCAAGTAAATGTAACGAAGTAAATGTAACTCGTTACTACCCACCTCTGATTATGACATTGCGGCGAATGCGTCAAGTATATATATATATATATATATATATATATATATATATATATATATATATACATATATATATATATATATATATATATATATATATATACATATATATATATATATATATATATATATATACATATATATACATATATATATATATATATATATATATACATATATATATACATATATATATATATATATATATATATATATATATATATATATATATATATATATACACATATATATACATATATATATATATACATATATATATATATATATATATATATATATATATATATATATATATACATATATATATATATATATATATATATATATACATACATATATATACATATATATATATATATATATATATATATATATATATATATATACATACATATATATACATATATATATATATATATATATATATATATATATATATATATATATATATATAAATAAATATATATATATATATATATATATATATATATATATATATATATATATATATATATATATATATATATATATATATATATATATATATATATAGTTCAATGATGCATTTAACCTGTCTTTAGTACTGTTCAGTTTATATGATTTTATTTTACCACAAATTTTTTGTGATTTAGCATTTTCTCTCGCGTGTTTTTGATATTGTGATATAGGTTTTAAATTCAATACTTAATGGTAGGGGTGTCAAAATGAATTTTTTCTTCGGTGCACCGCGATGCAGACACGGAAATTCGGTATTGGTTCAGTAATAATCATAACCGGTTATTATGTACTGACGTCATTTATCTCCTATGCGCTCTGTCGCGAGGGAGGTGAGCGCGAGTATTTACAACACTCAGGAGCCATCTCAGGGCCGGCGCGTGGCATAGGCAGTATAGGCAAATGCTAAGGGCGCTGTACATCCAGGGGGTGCCAGAAATGAGCGTGGTTAAGTTGGTTTTGTTTTCGATATTCCTGACACGTTCAGTTATAGCGGCAATAACTCAAAAACCTCTTACCCTAAAAAGATCTAAAGTGTGTTTCCTACAGAAAGACAAAGCTGATTATGTTTCGCAGCTGTCTTTTTCATTTTTTTTCACTCGACATTATAACCACTGCTCCGTTTAGGCCCTTGTAATATGTGTTTAGCCGAGAGAGCTCGCGCGGAACGGAGTAAGGGACCGTCGGAAAAGTGCTTCTTTTTCTGTTTTTTTTGTTGTGTTTATACAGACTAGGGGTGTCACGAATTAATGCTCAATTTCGATAATCGAATAAAAAAATAGAATCGTCGATGCTGCCACGCCCCCATGTCACATCAGCTTGGGTTGCCAAGCGGGAAAAAAACAGGCTTGTTGAAGTGCTTGTTAAACTGCAGAAGCAGGAGACCCGTCGACAGAGCTTAAACCCTCTCCTCTTTCAATGAAGTCGCCGGTGTGGAAGCATTTTGGATTTCCAGTGAGTTATGTTGACAACGTTCGTGTTGTCGACAAAAAAAAAACACAGTTTTGCAAGCTCTGCTATGTACGTATTACGTACGGTTCGTCCGATAGAAAACACCGGCATCGCGATCCTCCGCCCGCCCCCGTTGCAAATCCGCTCGCGAAAAGTACACACTCAGGCCCTGTTTACACTGTCTTTGTTTTTAAATGGCATTTTAGAACAACAACGATTTGACATCCACAGTGGCGTGTAGCATTTCTGAGCAGCCCTCCTTCCTCTCTACTGCTGAAAATGTACATCACGTGACCACACAGACACAGACGCACACACAGACAGACGCACACACACACAGCCATACACTCAAGACAGCAGGTCCAGGCAGTCAGAGGACTGCTTCAATCTTTCACTCACTTGTACTTAGTCATTTTAGCGAACACCTCAGATACTGTTGGCTGGTTCCTGTTGGTTGTGCGTCTTTTTTACCGACGCCATTATAACGACACAGATCACTGCCTATTCACGAGTCCCGCAGAAAAAGTGATTGACAGGTGGTCATTATGTGTGTATCTTGCCTTTATTCATTTACTGTATGATTTGTTTATGGGTAAAACAAAGACCACGCAGGTCAGGTAGTTTAAACGGTAGGCTACAAATAATTAATTGGTCATTAATTAATTAACTATTCATAATCGAAAATCGAATCGAATCGTGCCTTTAGAATCGAAAATGTAATCGAATCGAGGATTTGGAGGATCATGACACCCTTAATACAGACAGCTTGTTATAGCCTCCCCCCCCAAAATATAACACTGTGTATAGAAAGCATCGTCAATGCACTGTGATGCACCGAGATATCGAATTGAACTGAATCGATGGCATGATAATCGTAACCGAACCGAACTGTGAGAGCAGTATAGGTTCTCACCTCTACTTAATGGTCTTAAAAAGGTCTTTTAAAGTCTTAGATTTGACATTATGACATCTGCAGAAACCCTGCCTACAGACACTTTGCATAAGATAAATAGAAACAAGGAATTAATACAAAACAAAATACAAGTATACACAAATAGTGTGCAAGAAATCAGAAAAAACACACAAATCACAAACAACATGAAGTACCAATTAGTGGAGAGAGATGCAGAAGGCTGACATTTACCAGTGTGATGAAGAAACTGATCGTTTCAGACAGAGTTACATGTTAGGAAGGATAATGAGGAGAGGTTGAAGCTTTATAATGAGGGAGAGAGAGCATTATAAGTGAGTGTGAAGTGTTGAGTGTAAAGTTCGGCACTCTCAATATCACATTAATCATCTTTATTCTGTACTCGGTTTTGTGGAAGAAAAAAAAAATAGCACATTGTAAAAGTCCATACTGCAGATTAATGTATCCTGTAAAACATTCGCAACTGCTTCTTAATAAAAACAAATGCAGTTAAATGTATAAATACCAGTACACTTTCTTTTTCAAATATTTCTCAATTGATGTTTCATAAAAAACAAACCTTTAAATAAAGATCATTCATGCATGCATGCTGGAGACACGTCTAGACTGAGTCAGTAGCTCATTATTGCATTGTAGACCAGTGCAGGTTGTGACCTTTGACCTCTTGCATACACAGGGTCAGGCTGCTTCCTCATGAAGACGGAGATCATGTGGAAAATGTTGCGTACACTGACGGCTATGAACAAGACTATGACTGGGATGGAGAGTATTATGAGCAAGACTCGGCAGCTTATGATGACTGCAGGTAAACCGCAGGGAGGATATACAGTTGAAGTCAGAATTATTAGCCCCCCTTTGAATTGTTTTTCTTTTTTAAATATTTCCCAAATGATGTTTATCAGAGCAAGGACATTTTCACAGTGTGTCTGATAATATTTTTTCTTCTGGAGAAAGTCTTATTTGTTTTATTTCAGCTTGAATAAAAGCAGTTTTTAATTTTTTAAACACCATTTTAACCCTTGAATGGTGTCCTGGTCTGTGAGACCTAGTTTCAGTGTTTTTTTCAAAAGAAAAATTAAACAAGGAATTATTTTTTCAACATAAAATTCATTGGCTTTAGCTAATTTTCTGTGAAGAACATAAATCCGAACAAATTTTCAATGACCGCATAATGTACCTCCCCCCACACATTTACATTACATATAAGGTGTTCGGGTCAACTAGACCCAGGTCTAATAAAAGTCTTGAACGTGTAGATACAGTGTTCCCACCATAGACTGTAAAATATATGGACGTAGTATCCGTGACGTCACCTATAGGTTTCTAAAGAGCGCAAAAGAAGCCACAAGTAGGCGTGGCCAACCGTCGCCATTTTGTTCGCGCGTCATCACACCCACGGCGGGATACCAAACAAGGGCAAAGAGGCGGAGAGTGAGCGGAGCTACAGACACCTGCTGGCATTTAGCTTGGACCTGGTTCAGTCACACTTTACTTTGGGAAAACGCTTAATACTTTATCACCTGCGACTCGTTTGTGTTCTGAACACTTGTGCTTGGCTGTACACTATATCAAGTGTTTAGTCTTTTAAAAACACTGCTGTAATGTGTTAGTTAATGTAAGACTATTGATGAAATCCAGCATAACACTGTATGACAACGCTTCAGATGACTGATCTAGAGCCTACAGCTAATCAATCTGACAGATTCTGGAGTGCATTACAGCTCTAAATATAAATATAAACGATAAATGATCTTAAATAAGACAAATACATGTATAGAGATGGTATATAAGTATATAACTTTACTCACATGGGAAACGGAGGCCACGTGAATGGTTTGTGAGCACAATTAAGTTCACTCAGCATGCCATGCCATCTAATAATTGTAGGAAACAAGTCCAAAAGGCAGTTGACTGTGTAAAGCCACATAAAACAACACAGAGATACGATAAATATGCCGAGTTCAGTGGCTAATCTGCAGGATTCAGCTGAGGTGACGTGACGGCGACCAACGAGACCTAGCTGTCACTCAAGTGGCCACGCCCTTAATTATGCAAACTTAATATAACTTAATATAAAGGAAACGGACGAGTTATAAAAAAATTCACCCCCCTCACAGTTGTCATGAAGGGTAATATTAGTTGTATTAACCAAAATCTTTTTTTGTACCAGGCTGTAAACACCTTTTTTTTCTGCTGTAAAGTTGTTCATTCTAACAGTGGGCTCAATTGAAATTTGCTCTGTTTTGGAGCCAGGAGCGGCCAGGACTAGCGGGATTTCAGATGAATTGCAGTTTTAGTTACTTCCGTATTGGCTTCCTGAGGGAGAGCGGGAGGTTGCCGCTTGGTTCCCACACTCTGTCTTCCTTCTTTCTGGTGCTGCTGTTTTCTTCCCCTCCCCCTCCTGCTCCCGCAAAAAGTTGCAACATTGTGGAAAATTCAACCATCAACCCTGTCTGCTTTTACATTCCCGCACATTTTACCCTCTCTCTTGCGGGAACCAAGCTTTATTTTCTCATACCCTGTGCCATCTGCATATTAGGGGCATAATACTATAAATAAGACTTTGCCAGTGTGGTTCCTTATCACAACTGATAAAGATGGCCAAAAGATTATCTGCTGCGAGGGCCTTGCAATTGATTGTGGAAGAGAGAGGAGCTTCTGGTGATGATGTCCATGACCATGGTGGTAACAATACGAAAAAAACAAATTTGTTGGTTTTATTTTTTTCATTACATTAATAATATTAAGAAAAAAATCGAGAAGCACATTTATTCATCAATATGATCTAGCAAAGGTAAAGGGGAAAATTAACCATGCGTGCTGTGCATATGGCTTGTAATTGGGATTAAGTAAATATTTGTTGAGTAATTTAACAAAATATTGTTTGATAGTGTTTTTTGGAAAGCCAAAACTCTAGCGGGTCCAGACTAATGAACACTGGCTGAGTAACCAAAATACGAACACCACACAAGGATTAAGGAAAAAATCATAAGCCCCTTTAAGTTAATTTTTTTTAGATGAATACAGAACAAACCATCATTATACAATAACTTGCCTAATTACCCTAACCTGCCTAGTTAACCTAATTACCTGATTAAGCCTTTAAATACCACTTTAAGCTGTATAGAAGTGTCTTGAAGAATATCTAGACAAATATTATGTGCTGTCATCATGGCAAAGATAAATTAAATCAGTTATTAGAGATGAGTTATTAAAGCTATTATGATTAGTAATGTGTTAAATAAATCTGCTCTCGGTTAAACAGAAATTGGGGAAAAAAATAAACAAGGGGGCTAATAATTCAGGGGGGCTAATAATTCTGACTTCAACGGTATATATTTTTTAATTTAATTTTTTATGTTATTTCTATTTTTTTGCTTGTTTATTTTACAGGGACAATACACTTGACATTGTTACACAAAGATAACCGATGTTGTGTACATAGGGCTGTAGCATAAAGCTAATTTGCAGCCCTCGTCCCTGGTTAGGCTTTACATTAAAAAAAAAACAATCAAGAATAAAACATAATACAACAAACATGTACAATATTTACAGAGCCACAAACATAAAGTGCAAGTCAATCTGCATAAAGAGAAATGTATTGCTGTAAAGATTTCAGCCATTCTCTCAGCTTTACAGAAAATAAAAATACTGTGAGTTCTGATTGTAACTTTAAATGAACAGGCATGGCATGAATACCTTTTACTGAAAAGGATGACTGACCCACAGCGGTTCTGCATCTACGGATTCTCCAGTTCCCACTTACAAACATTCAAATGTTGTATTTCAGAGCACAACAGAAGCAGTGCATTGCTGAAGTTTGGCTTCTTCTACATTCAGACACATTCATACGTTGTGTTTGGAACTGTATAACAATTTGTGGATGCAACAATTATAGATTTTGGTTGTACGATTATATAGTCTGAAGAATAATCATGATTTCACGGTTATCCCGTCTAATGTAAATTCAAGCTTTATATTAGGTAAGTTATTTAGAATAACTGTTGTTGCCATCTGCATTCATACATACTGTACATAATCATTTTAATAATAATTCGTCTTACATATCTTTTTGTTTACATTGCACAGAAAGGCACGCACAAGTCTCGATTGAATAGCGCTGCTGTAGTGCATCTAGTTATTGCCCAGCAGGCACACAGCATTATAAGACATTAATTCTAGGTTAGATTTAGATTGTGATGTCAGGTGACCAAAATTCAATGACAAGGCAGAGTCTAAACAACGTTATTTTGATGTCCAATAACGACGTTGACATTTGGCTGTTTTTAGGTTGTTGGAAAGTGACCAAAATCCAACGTCGAGTCAACATCTTAAATCAATGTCATATTGACAAAGACCGTCATTTAATTCTCAGTTATGGCAACCAAAATGCATCATCTGATAGACGTCATAGTGTTAACGTTCACACAATGTCAAGCTGTGACATCATTAAACGATGATATTTGGTTGGGCATTGACATTGGCCTGACATTGAGTTCTGAAGTCAACCTGATTTTCCCATGACGTTAGGGTACAACGTCAATCTGACATCATGTTGACATCTTGTGCCTTTAGGTGTTTAAGGCCATTTTAGTGTAGGGTAAACATCCATCATCTTCTCATCAGTGACCGGCATCTAAACAGTCTCTGGGGTCAAGGTGTGTAAAGATTTCGGACATTATCTTGGACACTTTTAAAGCTTCCAAACAGTTTGCTGCAATTATTAAAAAAAAGCCCATGTCTTAAGGTAGTTCATTATGGACAGGAATCACAGGACTGATTTTTCTAATCCCCATAGAAATAATAAAGTAGTGACTGCAGATTGAAGGAAAGTAGTGGAGTGAAAGTACCGATACTGTAACATACCAGACGTGCGGGAAAATAAGGACAGTTTATTAGGTATAGTACAACAAAGGTAGACTGCCGCACGCAATACCCAGGCGGTGCGCAGTACTGGATAACTCAAAGTTCTTTAGATGAAAACAGATGGGTCCCGCAAGAGAGGTCAGAGAAGGAGTAGAGGAGGAGAGCTGGCATCAGCTGACAAACCCCGGCTGGGGACCAGATGCAGGCAGGCACTTGAAGGCTGGTTAAGCAGAGTGTAGGTAAGAGTACACACACACAATGATAGCACGCAGGATAGAACCTACTGGACTGCACAAACGTGTAGCGATCCACAAACTGCGAGGTGAACCACAAAAGCGATATAATAATCTGACACAGAAACAGAGAACATAGAAGATTAAGTAGGGACGTTAATAGGCAATAAGTGGCGACAGGTGCTAATGCAATGATAGTTAATGGGGAGAACCTGCAGCTGCGAGACCAAAGGGGCAATACAGTGTGATAGAATTAACGAGATCAGACCTGACTCATGACAGATACTGGACTAAACATGTACTCAAGGGAAAGTAAAAGTACATATTTAGAAACTACTTAGTAAATTAGAATTCCTGAGAAAAACTACTCAATTACAGTAATCTGAGTATTTGTAATTTGTTACTTTACACCACTGCATTTGGATAATATGGACACAATGATTTTATTTAAATAGCTGACATTACAAAACTTTCCTGAAGAAATACAAAGATAAATCCATATGAAACAAGCAGATTAATCCAAGAAAATAAACACATTTCTCATGGTTTTCAATGACTGGAGGGTGAGTAAATGATGAGCTGATGTTTATTTTGAGTAGACTAAGCTTTAACATTAAGAATCTGACTGAAATAAAAGGTAGTTGGAGGTAGTGAGTGCATCAGTTTTGTAATTTATTCAAATTGTTAGCCTCTCTTTCCTGCCTTCTAATGTAAAACTCTAGACTGTTTCCATTATAATCTCTTCAGGGGTTTAGACATTATGTGCAAACACCTGTTTATGATGAAGGAAGTATAACACAACTGAAATGTACTCAGCTTACCAGATATTCTACTTTTGGTTCTTTATTATGTTCCACAATGTCTTGTCTTTTTGCAGCAGACCCAAGAGGAAATCCAGCAGTTCACCTTCACCTCGTCCAAAGAAGAGGAAAAAGAAGAAGGCACGAAGACACAGCCGGTGAGTTTGCTTTCTGTCATCTAAAACAGTGTCATAATTTACAGAAAAATCAGTTCAGTCTGTGTCCATTATACGTTGTGCGAAAGTTTGTGAGCCCCTCGCAGAATCTGTGAAAATGTGAATAACACGATTCACTATGTGCTTGGGGGTGAAAACGTGTTATTTTTACTTTATTAAGCTGTCCTGAGCAAAGGACTTTCAATAAAAGATGTTTAAAAACTGACCTTATTCTTTAATGCGGACGTGCGCTCGCTTTTGCAATTGATTTAGAACTTCCCATTTAGTTGCCTATGTGAGGGGGAGGGGGGAGACTTTTGCATTCGAAGATCAATGTTAATCGGGCTTCATTTGGCTTCCAGGAAACATGCAAATATCTTCTGTTACTTCTGAAGGGCAGTACTAAATGTAAAATGTATATATATTTTACATGTATATATATATATATATATATATATATATATATATATATATATATATATATATATATATATATATATATATATATATATATATATATATATATATATATGTATATATGTATATATATATATATATATATATATATATATATATATATATATATATATATATATATATATATATATATATATATATATAAAACTTGTTATTTTACTTCATTCAGCACTCTCCTGATTAAATATAGTTCACAAAACAAAAACATATTGCTGGAAGGGTTAAAATTTGGGGGGTGAAAACTTTTGAATGGGACGATCAAGGTAAAGCATGCTTCATTTGTCTTTCAGAAAACATGCAAGTATCTTCTGCTGCTTCTGAAGCGCAATACTAAATGCAAATTATATATCTATATGGACCTCTAAATCCTGTTTAAAAGTTTTTAAAATCAATTAATGGTGGCATAATCACAAACTTTTGCACAGGCTTATATAAAGAATTCCATCTATTTATTTTGTCTTGTGAACTATATTTAAAAGTATGTTATGTAAAATATCTTACTCGGGTCAGTACTAAATAAATAATATATTTTTATTCTCTCCTATTTTGTTAAAATGATTCACAATTTGAGATATTCTGTGAGAGGTTCACAAACTTTGAATGCCTCTGAACTATGGAGGAAACTTGCAAAAACATTTAATAAATAAATAGGCAAATAAATAATAAGTAAATAAATCCATAAATTCCAGCATAAATAAAACAAGAAATAAATAAATATGCAAATAAATATTTAAGTAGATAAATAAATCTATAAATTCCTGCAAAAAAACACTAAATAAATAAATAAATACGCAAATACATAGGTAAATAAATCTATAAATTTCTGCATAAATAGATAAATAGGCAAATAAATAAATAAATAAACAAATCTATAAATTCCTGCATAAACAAAACAATAAATAAAAAATACGCAAATAAGTAAATAAATAAATCTATAAAATCCTCCATAAATAAATAAATTAATAGGCAAATAAATAAATAAGTAAATAAATCTATAAATTCCTGTATAAATAAAACAATAAATAAATACGCAAATAAAATAAATAAGTAAATAAATTCATAAATTCCTGCATAAATAAAACAAATATATAAATAAATAGGCAAAAAAATAAATAAGTAAATAAATCCATAAATTCCAGCTTAAATAAAATATGAAATAAGAAATACTCAAATATATATTTAAATAAATAAATATTTAAAATATTTAAATCTAAATTCCTGCAAAAAACATTAGATAAATAAATAATACGCAAATAAATAAATAAATAAATAAATAAATAAATCCCTGCATATATAAATAAATAGGTAGACAAATAAATAAATAAGTAAATAAATGTATACATTTTTGCATAAATAAACAAATAGGCAAATAAATAAATAAATAAATCTATTAATTCCTGAAAAAAACACTAAATAAATAAATAGGCATATAAATAATTAAATCTATTAATCCCTGCATAAATAAAACAATAAATAAATACACAAATAAATCCATAAATTCCTTCAAATATAAAACAATAAATAATAAAAAGTCAAATAAATAAGTAAATAAATCTATAAATTCCTGCATAAATAAAATAATTAATTAATAAATACGCAAATAAATAAGTAAATCTATAAATTCATGCATAAATTAAACAATAAATAAATACACAAATAAATAAATAGGCAAATAAATAAATAAGTAAATAAATCCATAAATTCCTGCATAAATAAAACAATAAATAAGTAAATACGCAAATAAATAAATAATTAAGTAAATAAATCCATAAATTCCTGCATAAATAAAACAAATAAATAAATACATATGCAAATAAATAAATAAATCCATAAATTCCTGCATATATAAAACAATAAATAAATGCGCAAATAAATAAATAAGTAAATACATCCATAAATTCTTTAATAAAAAAACACTGCACTGTTGTAAATGTTCTAAATGTATAAGAGACCTGGATGATCTGTTATTTTTGCTTAATGCATTGTATTTAATAATGCAATCTGCTCCATCTCCACTATATTCTCTTATTTCATGCATTGCAACTATCAGAAGTTGAAATGTAATGAAATATTTAAGGTTTGTTTGAAATTTTGCTATATTTATGAGCGAAGTATAAAGTGATGTAGCGAGGAACAGAAAAATTCAAGAATGCAAGAGCAACAATGAATAACAGACATTTAAAGTGGTTTATTAATAGAAAAAAGGAAAGATAATGTAAGCATGTGTGATGTGCATTTGTGATGTGTTTGTGTGATACCCAGCACTGACAGTTTGTCTCCCACCCGCAGAGACAAGAGGAAGAAAAGCGGAAAGAAACACAAAAGAGACAGGTGTGTATGTGTGTGTTCATTCACACAGGTGTGCATCATTCACCAGTCCATTAGCTCTGATCTTCCTGCCAGTAATCATCAATCTGTCCCTCAGGGAATGTGTTGAAGAGCACACTGTAATGTAGCTATGCAGTATGCTAATTTTCTGCATTTATCACTTCTGTACTTCAAGCAACCCAAAGTGTCATTGTATTATAAATGAGTAACCAAAATGCATGAAAAGATTTAGTTAAAAGTTTCATGTCATATAAATACACTCATCGGCCACTTTATTAGGTACACCTGACTAGTACCGGGTTGGACCCCTTTTGCCATTAGAACTGCCTTAATCCGTTGCTGCATAGATTCATCAAGGTACTGGAAATATTCCTCAGAGATTTTGCCCCATATTGACATGAGAGCATCACACAGTTGCTGCAGATTTGTCGGCTGCACATCCATGATGTAAATCTTCAATTCCACCACATCCCAAAGGCGCTCTATTGGATTGAGCTCTGGTGACTGTGGAGGCCATTTGAGTACAGTGAACTCATTGTCATGTTCCAGAAACCAGTCTGAGATGATTCACGCTTTATGACATGATGTGGTATCCTGCTGGAAGTAGCCATCAGAAGATGGGGACACTGTGCTCATAAAGGGATGGACATGTTCAGCAGCAATACTCAGGCAGGCTGTGGCGTTGACATGATGCTCAATTGGTACTGATGAGTCCAAAGTGTGCCAAGAAAATCTCCCCCACACCATCACACCACCACCACCAGCCTGAACCGCTGATACAAGGGAGGATGGATCCATGCTTTTATGTTGTTGATGCCAGATTCTGACCCGACCATCAGAATGTGGCAGCAGAAATGGAGACTCATCAGAGCAGGCAACGTTTCTCCAATCTTCTATTGTCCAGTTTTGGTGAGTCTGTGTCAATTGTAGCCTCAGTTTCCTGTTCTTAGCTGACAGGAGTGGCACCCGGTGTGGTCTTCTGCTCCTGTAGCCCATCCGCCTCAGGGTTGGACGTGTTGTGCGTTCAGAGATGCTCTTCTGCAGACCTCGGTTGTAGCGAGTGCTTATTTGAGTTACTGTTGCCTTTCTGTGAGCTGAACCAGTCTGGCCATTCTCCTCTGATCCTCTGATCAGCAGTTTCTGAAATAGTCAGAGCAGCCCGTCTGGCACCAACAACCAAGCCACGTTTAAAGTCACTTTAATCCCCTTTCTTCCCCATTTTGATGCTCAGTTTGAACTGCAGCATATCAACTTGACCATGTATACATGCCTAAATGCATTGAGCTGCTGCCATGTGATTGGCTGATTAGAAATTTGCGTTAATGAGCAGTTAGACAGGTGTACCTAATAAAGCGGCCGGTGAGTATTATATTATATTATATTATATTATATTATATTATATTATATTATATTATATTATATTATATTATATTATATTATATTACTTAGTCTTAGTCCCTTATTTATCAGGGGTCGCCACAGCTGAATGAACCACCAACAGTTCTAGCATATGTTTTACATAGCGGATACCCATCCAGCCACAACCCGGTACTGGGAAATTTAACATAATAATATAATATAATATAATATAATATAATATAATATAATATAATATAATATAATATAATATAATATAATATAATATAATATAACATAATAATATAATATAATATAATATAATATAATATAATATAATATAATATAATATAATATAACATAACATAATAATATAATATAATATAATATAATATAATATAATATAATATAATATAACATAATAATATAATATAATATAATATAATATAATATAATATAATATAATATAATATAATATAATATAATATAATATAACATAATAATATAATATAATATAATATAATATAATATAATATAATATAATATAATATAATATAATATAATATAATATAATATAATAATATAATATATTCTACTTCTATTTACTAAGAAATTATTAATATTTTTACACATTCTATCACTCACTTTCATTTGTAAATTTTGAGTATGTCGATTAGCGGACATATACTCATAGCATGATTAATGATGATTAAATCACACTTGCTGCAGTTATTGGCCTGCAGTGTATTCATTGTAGTGCATGTAATCTTCTTGATTCAGGACAGATCATTTTTATTTAGTTCACGTTGCGCTGATGGATTTATTAAAGCTTCACCTCATGTGACCGTCCTGTATCAACAGAGCATGACAGGGTTGAAGGATGCTGGAGTGCATGCGTATCTGTTTGTGCCAGCTTTATATAATAGAGTACACACCATCATAACACCCTGCATCCCTGTGTGAATATCTTATCACAGCAGCTTCAATACTGTCAGACGGTGTGCAAAGAGAGAAAAGTGTGAAAGAGAATCAACTATTTCTACTCTCAGTTGTGTGTTGGGAATTCATAGTGTTACTTAGGGTAAAGTAAGGTAAGATTTAAGTAAGACAACACATGTAGATTCAAAATTAATATTGCTAAAAAATAAAAAAATAAAAATAAAGTCAGTGCCAGTGTTGGAGTGTTTAGTGCGTCAACACATGCACTCCGGTGCTCATGGTGACCTGAGTTTGAGTCCTGCTTTGCGGTCCTATGCTGATCCTTCCCCTCTCTCTGCTCCCTTTGCTTTCCTGTTAATACTCTATACTGTCCTGTTCATTAAAGATGAAAACCCGAAAAAAAAAGAAAAATACAAGCTACACAATTTCAACTGAATTGCACGATTTAATTAATACCATCTTATCCAAATACTTTATAACAGGGGTCTCAAACTCAATTTACCTGGGGGCCGCAGGAGGCAAAGTCTGGGTGATGCTGGGCCGCATGAGGGATTTCACACAAAAAAAAAGTCCTCAAATGTCATTATTAACAGTTTTAATTATTTCTTCTGAACATGAAGTGTCCTGAACATTAATAGAACATTGAGTGAAGATTATGAACAGTTCTTCTGAACATGGCATCTTTTGCCTACTCCTTGCTGCCAGAGACTTGACAGCGCTTCTTCTCACAAATCAGTATGGCTTGGGAGAACTCACTCAAAACTTCCATTCCCTCACCCACTGCAGAGTGGATGCGCGCGTACTGAAGAGCGGTGTTGTCGCGCGCGGACTCAAGAGCGGTGTTATCGCGCGCGTACTGAAGGGCGGGACCGAAGGTGTGCCGCGTCGCGGGGGCACTTTTGATCATTTTGGAAGGGCACTTTCTATCCAAGACTAAAAAGGGCATGTGCACTGCACAGGTTGAACCCTATGTGTGCACGTGCCTGCCCTCACCTAAAAAAAGGCGTATATATGTATAAATAAAACACCCCCACCCCACTCCAGTCACATCAGTCTGTACCAGTCTGTATCTACCTATAATTTATTTCCTTTATTTAGCCAGGAGATCACATTGAGACAGTACTGTCTCTTCTTCCAGTGAGACCTGGTCAAGATGGCAGGCAGCACATAGAGTTTCATATAAAAATCACAAACAATACCACAAAATTACAAAATCACCATTCTTAAAACATCAGCTCATAACAAACAATTGCAGGTGTCCTTTAAAATGTTGTATAAAAGATGTTTAAAGTACTCAGGGTCGGAAGAGTGTCAAGATTGAGCTGATTTTGCAGGTCATTCCAAGCCCTGGGAGCGTGAACGAAAAAAGCACGTTTGCCAAGTTCTGATAATGCCCTTGGAACTATCAGACGAATACATGAACCAGATCTAGTGTGTTGGCTGTTGGTGTGAAATGTTAATAAATTAAAAATATAGGATGGTAATTTACCTAAAAGAGCTTTTAAAATAAATAAGTACAGATGTAATTTTCTCCTTTGATATAGAGATAACCAATCTAAGGAATCATACAAAATACAGTGATGCACTGTATACAGTGATACAGTGATGCATCTTATAATATATATAAGATGCAGGCTGTAGCTAGGTAGGTGGCAGGCTGCAGATAGGTAGCTAAGTGGCAGGCAGGGGCGGGATCAGCTTACCTTGGTTCTTGCCGGCGCTCCCTCCCTCCCAACACTTCCCGCCCGACAGCTTCCAGCAACTTCCCAGCGTCTAACAAAGGGACGGGGTGCGTGGTGACGTCACAGGCATCCCCGCCCCTTTGTTTACACGGCGGGCGGGGAATGCCAGTGACCACTGTGTACGGATAGAATCAGCGGAGCAGGGAGCGCTCTCTCTCCCCGCTCCGCTGATTCTGTCAGTGTACAGTGGTTGGCGCGGGCCACAAAATATTGCACTGAGGGCAGCAAATGGCCCGCGGGCCGCGAGTTTGAGACCCCTGCTTTATAAAGATATTTTAAAACTCCTTTGCTAGGCAGGGTTCAGAATAGGACACAGCACAGAGACAGCCTTGCTTCGTGTCATGAATGACCTGCTTGTCTCTGCTGACTGTGGAGCTTCAACTATCTTGCCTTTACTAGATCTCACTGCAGCTTTTGACACAGTTTGTCATTCTATATTGTTAAATAGGCTGGAGAAATGGCTTGGTATCACTGGCACCGTGCTTAACTGGTTTAAATCTTATTTTTTGGATCGTATGCAATTAGTGGTCATGGGAAATAATCAATCTGATGTCGAACAGGTCTGCCATGGTGTCCCTCAGGGGTCAGTCTTAGGCCCAATTTACACTAATGCATTTTAGTTTGAAAACGGATAAGTTTTGCTACGGTTACGCCATCCGTCCACACTACGCCGAAGTTTTCGAAGCGCCAAAAACGGAGCATTTTGAAAACGCTGGAGAGGCTGTTTTCATTCTAAAGCGCTGCTGCTCCGTCTCAGTGTGGATGAGGGAAAACGGAGACATCTGAAAACGGAGGCGGGGCTGCTGAGATTCATAAGCACATGATCCTCTCAAAATTACTTAAATAAACTCCACTAAACACAAAAAAGTCACCTCCAATATGTGAAGATATTAAATTTTTAGATTTAAAAATGTTTGAAGGCCATTGCATTCAATACAAAACATAACTCAAATTTTGCAGTCCTTTTTGTTTTTTCATTATCTTCAGTATTTTTGCTCAGTGATTAGTAATCAACAACAGCATTTAGCTATTTTTATTGAATATAGAATTGAAAGTATATCAGGTAAATACATAATGCACCCAGTGCTTAATTTGTGAATTGTGAGGTCCCGGAATAGAGCGGGGTAATGGATCCAGCATGTTACCTGAGGATAGAGAGGTGTCGTGCATGAAAATGGAGTGTGGGGGCGGGGAAGGTGTTGGTGCGGTGGATAGCCCGAAGGGTTTCACAGACGAAAGTGAGCGGTGCGGGGGGTGTCGCAGATGAAAGTAAAGAGGGTTGAGGAGTCGCGGAAGAAACTGAAAGTGAACAGCGGACGGGGAAGGAGGGCGGTTGAGGAGGGGGATTGCTAAAAAGAGGTGCCAGATCAGATTTCAGATGTGCCGGATCCGGAGTGTTCCAGCACAAATTAAGCCCTGAATGCACCAAACCACCTACACTGTAAATAATATCTGTTAATGAACAATTTCTGTATTTAGTGTTTTGTTTTTATACAGTGTATATTTTTTGCGTTAAAAACCAAGTATAATTATTCATTCATTCATTTTCTTTTGGCTTAGTCCCTTTATTAATTCGGGGTCGCCACAGCAGAATGAACCGCCAACTTATCCAGCAAGCTTTTACACAGCGCCACAACCCATCTCTGGGAAACATCCACACACACTCATACACCGCTACATAGCCTACCCAATTCACCTGTACCGCATGTCTTTGGACTGTGGGGGAAACCGGAGCACCCGGAGCGAACCCACGCGAAGGCAGGGAGAACATGCAAACTCCACACAGAAACGCCAACTGAGCCAAGTTTAGAACCAGCGACCCAGCGACCTTCTTGCTGTGAGGCGACAGCACTACCTACTGCGCCACTGCCTCGCCCCAATCAAATTTAATTTTGTTAAATTATTTGTTTGGCAAGTGTTGAAGTGTGCATCAATTAATGCCAACTGCATTGACTTGATCTCTAATAAACCTGCATGTCATATTAGAGATTGTAAATGTAAATATTCTGTTCACATATTTTAAGTGTGACTTCAGTGTCCATTTACACTTCAGACTGCAAACAGCATGAGTTGTCTGAGGGTCACAATCTAATGTCTAACCCATTGCTCTCAGGTCCACATCTGGCTCGCGGAGGAAGAGGAGGCACAGGTAAACACTAAGCTGAGATCATTTAGATGTGTTGTTTTAGGGACTGCAGGGTTTGTATTAGCCAATACCTACTTTTGTTCAAGAGTCATTTATTGACATGTAAAGTGAGCAGCCATGATTTATTGCAACACAAGCTCATTAGAAATATTTGCTTCTGCCCTGTGAAACTGTAAAAACACACTTCAACATACTACTAATGATATTTGGGTGACATTTCTAGATTAAAAATGAACGTTATTGGGCAGCATGATTGCAACAGATTTTGCTTCTTTTTGTACACAAATGACATTTACAGGGACATATTATTTACAAATAAATGAGTATTTTCATGCTGTTTCTTTCACAAAACCCCTTAAATACTACAAAAAAAACAAATGCTGTTTATTATTTGTAATGGAGTACATTTGCTTCACCTATGGACTTTTCTGGCATTGTCAGTTTGCCCATTGCTTACTTTGTTTTTGTGCTGTAGAGCACTCGAGTTTGAGTCAGGAAAACACACTTTTTACAAAAGACATAAAAGCAATGTAAAACCACGGTAAAAATATGCGGTCACAGTAACATTTCAGAATTGCTAAATGTAGACAGCGCCCTCTTAAGGATTTGTCATCTGAAACGTACATTAAAACACACCCAGAGCAACGTACTTTGTTTTGCAAATATGTAGGCAGAGATAAAAGTAATCTAAAATCAAGGTAAAAATAAATGGTCGCAGTCCACTTTTCTCTTACGTTGACTTTTGAAAACACTATTTAGCTCAGTGGTTCGCCAGCTGATTTGTAAGACGAGCGTTGTCTTTTTCTGAATGTTTACAAGAAGGACGTGTATCTTAAAATGTACAACAAAATGATCCCCAAGTTACATATTTCAGATCTGCTAAATGTAGACAGCGCCCTCTTGAGGACTTATCTGAAAAGTACATTATAGTGTACCTGGAGCAATGTATTTTATGTTTCGCAAAAATGTAGGCAGAGATAAAACTAGTGCAAAATAAAGGTAAAAATATGCGGTTGCAGTGCACTTTTCTCTTACATTGACTTTTAAAAACACTATTTAACTCTGTGGTTTGCTAGCTGATTTGAAGCGATGTCTTTTTCTGGATGTCTACAAGAAGGACGTGTGTCTGAAACGTACAACAAAATGAATCCCATATTACATATTTCAGATTTGGAAAGTGTAGACCAGGGGTCTCAAACTCAATTTACCTGGGGGCCGCAGGAGGCAAAGTCTGGGTGATGCTGGGCCGCATAAGGGATTTCACAAAAAAAAGTCCTCAAATGTCATTATTAACAGTTTTAATTATTTCTTCTGAACATGAAGTGTCCTGAACATTAATAGAACATTGAGTGAAGATTATGAACAGTTCTTCTGAACATGGCATCTTTTGCCTACTTCTTGCTGCCAGAGACTTGACAGCGCTTCTTCTCACAAATCTGAACCACATTTGGCTTTAGAGCGGAAGCAGTTGAGACCCCCAGTATGGCTTGAAGATGATCATCATTAAGTCTAGACCTGTACTTTGACTTATTGATGTCCTAGGGAAAAAAGTGGGGGAACAAACTCAAAACTTCCATTCCCTCACCTAAAAAAAGGCGTATATATGTATAAATGAAACACCCCCACCCCACTCCAGTCACATCAGTCTGTACCAGTCTGTATCTACCTATAATATATATAAGATGCAGGCTGTAGCTAGGTAGGTGGCAGGCTGCAGATAGGTAGCTAAGTGGCAGGCAGGGGCGGGAACAGCTTACCTTGGTTCTGGCCGGCGCGAGTTTCCTCCTAACACTTCCCGCCCGTCACAGCGTCTAACAAAGGGGCGGGTTGTGTGGTGACGTCACCGGCATCCCCGCCCCTTTGTTTACACGGCGGGCGGGGAATGCCAGTGACCGCTTTGTACGGATAGAATCAGCGGAGCGGGGAGCGCTCACTCTCCCCGCTCCGCTGATTCTGTCAGTGTACAGCGGTCGGCGCGGGCCACAAAATATTGCACTGAGGGCCGCGAGTTTGAGACCCCTGGTGTAGACAGAACCCTCTTGAGTATTAGTCATCTGAAACATACATTAAAACGTACCCAGAGCAACGTACTTTGTTTTGCAAATATGTAGGTAGAGATAAAAGTAATGTAAAATCAAGGTAAAATAAGTGGTCACAGTGCACTTTTCTCTTACATTGACTTTTAAAAACACTATTTAGTTCGACATACGTTAGCTGATCTGTGAGACAAGCGATGTCTTTTTCTAGATGTCTACAAGAAGGACGTGTATCTGAAACGTACAACAAAATTAATCCCAAGTTACATATTTCAGATTTGCTAAATGTAGACAGCGCCCTCTTGAGGATTTGTCATCTGAAACGTACATTAAAACACACCCAGAGCAACTTACTTTATTTCGCAAATATGTAGGCAGAGATAAAAGTAATGTAAAATCAAGGTACAATAAGTGGTCACAGTTCAGTTTTCTCTCACGTTGACTTTTGAAAACACTATTTAGCTTAGTGGTTTGCTAGCTGATTTGTAAGACAAGCATTGCCTTTTTCTGACCATTTACAAGAAGGACTTGTATCTGAAACGTACAACAAAATGAATCTTAAGAAACATTTCAGATTTGCTAAATGTAGACAGCGCCCTTTTGAGGACTTGTTATCTGAAATGTACATTATAATGTACCCGGAGCAACGTACTTTGTTTCGCAAAAATGTTGGCAGAGATAAAACTAGTGCAAAATAAAGGTAAAAATATGCGGTTGCAGTGCACTTTTCTCTTACATTGACATTTTAAAAACACTATTTAACTCTGTGGTTTGCTAGCTGATTTGAAGCGATATCTTTTTCTGGATGTCTACAAGAAGGACATATGTCTGAAACGTACAACAAAATGAATCCCATATTACATATTTCAGATTTGGAAAGTGTAGACAGAACCCTCTTGAGCATTAGTCATCTGAAACATACGTTAAAACGTACCCAGAGCAACGTACTTTGTTTTGCAAATATGTAGGCAGAGATAAAAGTAATGTAAAATCAAGGTAAAATAAGTGGTCGCAGTGCACTTTTCTCTTACATTGACTTTTGAAAACACTATTTAGTTCGACATACGTTAGCTGATCTGTGAGACAAGCGATGTCTTTTTCTAGATGTCTACAAGAAGGACGTGTATCTGAAACGTACAACAAAATGAACCCCAAGTCACATATTTCAGATTTGCTAAATGTACACAGCGCCCTCTTGAGGATTTGTCATCTGAAACGTACATTAAAACACACCCAGAGCAACGTACTTTGTTTCGCATATATGTAGGCATAGATAAAAGTAATGTAAAATCAAGGTAAAAATATATGGTCACAGTTCACTTTTCTCTTATGCTGACTTTTGAAAACACTATTTAGCTCAGTGGTTCGCTAACTGATCTCTAAGACAAGCGCTGTCTTTTTCTGGACGTTTACAAGAAGGACGTGTATCTGAAACGTACAACAAAATTAATGCTAAGTAACATTTCAGATTTGCTAAATGTAGACAGCGCCCTCTTGAGGATTTGTCATCTGAAACGTACATTAAAATGTACCCAGAGCAACGTACTTTATGTTTAGCTAAATTGTAGGCAGAGGTAAATACTTCCAATGAGCCTGTTTTGGTTTATTTTGCTTGTATGTGCTGTAACATCGAACATCATTCGCACCACAACTGGCCTAGAAAACCCTCATTCGGTAGCAGTGGTCTGTCAGTCTCTTTGAGTGCTACTGCAAATAACACTGAAGAAAATAGCTGAAAAGACATTAGTATTGATCATTTCACAGACAAGGCACTGTAGGTTCTGCTCACGGATGTCTAGTATACTCTCACTAAATATCTCTAACACAATTGAGTATCTATCACAGAACTACTGTCACTATCCTGGCGAACATCCAGTTTTGCTGTAAAAGTGCTGACTGATAAAGCCTGTAGCCTTTGAACACCATCATTCTTATGTGCATGCAGCTTTTACAAACCTTTCAATTACACTTTTAGAGCTTAATCTCAGAGTCAGTTGTTGTTTAATTGCAACGAGGCTGTTTTCTCCTTTCAGATCTGGGAGCCCCAAAAACAAACACAAAGACAAGAACAAACAGAAGAAGAGGTGAGTTCTGTTTGGCCTTATTACATTTCTGAAAGGCTTAAACGTCCATCTTGTGGTCCAGTAATGCCTAGTTCACACTAAATGATTTTAAGCCTGATTTGAGCCCGGTTTGGAAGTTAACGAGCTCGCCGACAGATCGGGCTGTGATCGGGAAGAAATCTGCGGGTGCTCGGCGCTCGCTGCTCTTTATGTGTGAACTACTGAACAACGCATCAACGAGGCTCGCTGACGCGTCGCCGACACCTCGCAGACGGAAATCCAACATTCAGCATGCTAAATATTCCAGAGCAGTCGGCCGACGATGAGTGATTAATCCGCGGATGAATCAGCTGATTTGACGATGTTTTTAAAGGCTTTCTCCAAAGCTTGAAACTCTGTCAGTGATGTAATCCGCACACAAGCAGCCAATAGTGTTCAGCTTTTTCTGACGACTCCTCCCTCAACATTTCATTGGCTGTGGTTTGGTAGCTTGAATGAGCTGATGGGGAATGAGATGTTGTCAGATCATGTAGTGTGACCCCCCTCTTGTGGATCATTCACGGAGTGTTGCGTAGTGTGAACACCACAGAGATTAAAAGACACAAAGTCAAGTCATGTAGTGTGAACGGCACAGCGATCTGCTGATGTTTAAAATCCTGTAGTGTGAACTAGGCTTAAGCAAGCACCTAGCTACACCATAGTTATCATCTAGCAACTCTCAACCACTCAACCACTCTACAATGCACTGGCAGTCAGTCAATCATTAAATCTCATATTAAGACTCCAGGAAACAACCACCCCAAAAGAGAAACCAGCTACAATACCTATCTACTCTAGCAAGGAACTGACAACTAATAAATTTTTTCTGACATTCAAAACCACTGTCTAAAGCAGTGGTCACTAAACTTGTTCCTGGAGGGCCGGTGTCCTGCAGATTTTAGCTCTAACCCTAATCAAACACACCTGAACAAGCTAATCAAGGTCTTACTAGGTATACTTGAAACATGCAGGCAGGTGTGTTGAGGCTAGTTGAGGTTTAAACCCTGCGGGGACACTGGCCCTCCAGGACCGAGATTGTTGACCCCTGGTCTAAAGGCATGTACACACCGGGACGCTTTTCGCTTGCAATTATCGTCAGCGTTTTGCGTTTTTCCGGATTCAAACCCAAACAATTTTCACTGGCGTCAAGCAGAAGAGTACTCAAAATCACTCCTTGACGTTAGATGGCGCTACACAACTTTAAGCTTCCGACACCTGCTTGTAACACAGAGGAAAAGGAAGAGAGGAAGTTCACATGGTTGTTGCTAGAGCGGATACGTTTGCGGCCGGAAGTTAACGCGAATTATTTCTATTATTTATTACATTTCTCATTTGTTGTATTTTATTAACGTCTACCCCCACCCCAACCCTAAACCCAACCATCACAGTAATTGTACCGAGTATTAGTTATGTTATCTATTAAATTACCCAATAAAATGGATTTTTTTAACGCCTACCCCCACCCCAACCCTAAACCCAACCGTCACAGTAATGTAAAAACTGTAATTGTACCAAGTATTAGTTATGTTATCTATTAAATTACCCAATAAAATGTATTTTTTAACGCCTACCCCCACCCCAACCCTAAACCCAACCCTCACAGTACTGTAAAAATATGAATTATTGTTATACAGTGTCATAAAAAAATGCTGCTTTATTAATGTGCATATCGCACTTCCGGCCGGCCGCATATCCGATCTAGACTTTACCAGTTCACATGCTTGTTTTTAAAGTTACTGGTGACTTCAACAAGCATGGATGGTTCAAGTTGCAGCTCCGGCTCTAGCGATGAAGAAATGATTATTGTTCACAGAGCAATAAGCAGCTTCATGTTCATATCGCCTCTGGGCATCTTCTTCAATGTGTAAACTGCCGTTTTGTGCGTAGGTGTGGAAAATTACATTGCTGGCCTTTATTTAGTCACAAGGCGTTAAACGTCGGAGGAAAACGAGAGCAAAAAGCTTCCCGGTGTGCACGGGCCTTAACAATGAATAAAAACCAGTTGAAAACTATTTAAGCAAATGTATAGTAACACCCTTGCAACTATTCACAACACCCTACACCTACACCCTAGACCAACCCTGTTCCTGGAGAGCCACCTTCCTGCAGATTTCAGTTGCTACCCATATCAAACACACCTGCCTGTAATTATCACGTGGTGTTCAGGTCCTAATTAATTAGTTCAGGTGTGTTTGATATGGGTCGCAACTGAAATCTGCAGGAAGGTGGCTCTCCAGGAACAGGGTTGGCCACCCCTGCCCTGGACACATAACAAACAACACCCTGGCAAAAACCCATAACGCTCTGCACCCTTGAAAAATTACAAAACAACACCCTGGCATCAACCTAAATCACTCTAAACCCTAGAAAAGTAAATAAATAACACCCCAACAACCACCCACAGTACTTACACCCTAAAAACTACATACCAGCTCTAAGGCAACCACCTTTACAACTCTACACCGTCAGAAATAAACATCAAGCACCCACTACACCCGAGAAACTATGTAACAACATCCCATTAACCACCCACACCATACACCCTAGAAATCACGACAGCACCTTGTCAACTACCCACAATACCATACACCCTAGAAACCACATGACAACACCCCATCAACCAACCAAAGGGCAACACCATACAATTTAGAAACCATAACAACATCCCAGCAACCACTCACAACACCATACACCTTAGAAACCATGTTACAACACTACATCAACCACCCACAACTCCATACACCCCAACAACCACCGACAGATCCATACACCCTAGAAAAGTGATAACAGCACTCCAGCAACCACTCACAACACCATACATCCTTGAAGCAACATAACATAACATAACTCCATCAACCACCCACTACAGCAAACGCCCTAGAAACCACAACCCCCCAGAAACACCATACGCCTTAGAAATCACATGACAACACCCAATCAACCACCAAAAACACCATGCACCCTAGAAACAACATAACAACACTCCAACCACCCACAACACTACACACCATACAAACAACATAACAACACCCCATCAACCGCCCACAACACCATACACCCTACAAACAACATTACAACACCCCATCAACCACCCACAACACCATACACCCTACAAACAACATAACAACACCCCATCAACCACCCACAACACCATACACCCTACAAACAACATAACAACACCCCATCAACCGCCTTCAACACCATACACCCTACAAACAACATAACAACACCCCATCAACCACCCACAACACTACACACCATACAAACAACATAACAACACCCCATCAACCGCCCACAACACCATACACCCTACAAACAACATAACAACACCCCATCAACCGCCCACAACACCATACACCCTACAAACAACATAACAACACCCCATCAACCGCCTTCAACACCATACACCCTACAAACAACATAACAACACCCCATCAACCACCCACAACACTACACACCATACAAACAACATAACAACACCCCATCAACCGCCCACAACACCATACGCCCTAGAAACCACATTACAACACCCCATCAACCGCCCACAACACCATGCACCCTACAAACAACATAACAACACCCCATCAACCACCCACAACACCATACGCCCTAGAAACCACATTACAACACCCCATCAACCACCAACAACACCATACACCCTACAAACAACATAACAACACCCCATCAACCACCCACAACACCATACACCCTAGATATAACGTAACACCCCATCAACCACCCATAAAACCATACACCCTAGAAACCACGACACCACCTTGTCAACTGCCCACAACACCATACACCCTACAAACAACATAACAACACCCCATCAACCACCAACAACACCATACACCCTACAAACAACATAACAACACCCCATCAACCACCCACAACACCACACACCCTAGATATAACGTAACACCCCATCAACCACCCATAAAACCATACGCCCTAGAAACCACATTACAACACCCCATCAACCCCCCACAACACCATACACCCTACAAACAACATAACAACACCCCATCAACCACCCACAACACCATACACCCTACAAACAACATAACAACACCCCATCAACCACCCACAACACCATACACCCTACAAACAACATAACAACACCCCATCAACCGCCTTCAACACCATACACCCTACAAACAACATAACAACACCCCATCAACCACCCACAACACCATACACCCTAGATATAACGTAACACCCCATCAACCACCCATAAAACCATACACCCTAGAAACCATGACACCACCTTGTCAACTGCCACAACACCATACACCCTACAAACAACATAACAACACCCCATCAACCACCAACAACACCATACGCCCTAGAAACCACATTACAACACCCCATCAACCCCCCACAACACCATACACCCTACAAACAACATAACAACACCCCATCAACCGCCCCCAACACCATACACCCTACAAACAACATAACAACACTCCATCAACCGCCTTCAACACCATACACACTACAAACAACATAACAACACCCCATCAACCACCCACAACACCATACGCCCTAGAAACCACATTACAACACCCCATCAACCACCAACAACAACATGCACCCTACAAACAACATAACAACACCCCATCAACCGCCCACAACACCATACACCCTACAAACAACATAACAACACCCCATCAACCGCCCCCAACACCATACACCCTACAAACAACATAACAACACCCCATCAACCACCCACAACACCATACGCCCTAGAAACCACATTACAACACCCCATCAACCACCAACAACAACATACACACTTCAAACAACATAACAACACCCCATCAACCGCCCACAACACCATGCACCCTACAAACAACATAACAACACTCCATCAACCACCTTCAACACCATACACACTACAAACAACATAACAACACCCCATCAACCCCCCACAACACCATACACCCTACAAACAACATAACAACACCCCATTAACCGCCCCCAACACCATACACCCTACAAACAACATAACAACACTCCATCAACCACCTTCAACACCATACACACTACAAACAACATAACAACACCCCATCAACCCCCCACAACACCATACACCCTACAAACAACATAACAACACCCCATCATCCACCCACAACACCATACACCCTACAAACAACATAACAACACCCCATCAACCTCCCACAACACCATACGCCCTAGAAACCACATTACAACACCCCATCAACCACCAACAACAACATACACACTTCAAACAACATAACAACACCCCATCAACCGCCCACAACACCATACACCCTACAAACAACATAACAACACCCCATCAACCGCCCCCAACACCATACACCCTACAAACAACATAACAACACTCCATCAACCACCTTCAACACCATACACACTACAAACAACATAACAACACCCCATCAACCCCCCACAACACCATACACCCTACAAACAACATAACAACACCCCATTAACCGCCCCCAACACCATACACCCTACAAACAACATAACAACACTCCATCAACCACCTTCAACACCATACACACTACAAACAACATAACAACACCCCATCAACCACCCACAACACCATACACCCTAGAAACCACATTACAACACCCCATCAACCACCAACAACAACATGCACCCTACAAACAACATAACAACACCCCATCAACCGCCTTCAACACCATACACACTACAAACAACATAACAACACCCCATCAACCACCCACAACACCATACACCCTAGAAACCACATTACAACACCCCATCAACCACCAACAACAACATGCACCCTACAAACAACATAACAACACCCCATCAACCGCCCACAACACCATACACCCTACAAACAACATAACAACACCCCATCATCCACCCACAACACCATACACCCTAGATATAACGTAACACCCCATCAACCACCCATAAAACCATACACCCTAGAAACCACAACACCACCTTGTCAACTGCCCACAACACCATACACCCTACAAACAACATAACAACACCCCATCAACCACCAACAACACCATACGCCCTACAAACCACATTACAACACCCCATCAACCCCCCACAGCACCATACACCCTACAAACAACATAACAACACCCCATCAACCGCCCCCAACACCATACACCTTACAAACAACATAACAACACTCCATCAACCGCCTTCAACACCATACACACTACAAACAACATAACAACACCCCATCAACCACCCACAACACCATACGCCCTAGAAACCACATTACAACACCCCATCAACCACCAACAACAACATACACACTTCAAACAACATAACAACACCCCATCAACCGCCCACAACACCATACACCCTACAAACAACATAACAACACCCCATCAACCACCCACAACACCATACGCCCTAGAAACCACATTACAACACCCCATCAACCACCAACAACAACATACACACTTCAAACAACATAACAACACCCCATCAACCGCCCACAACACCATACACCCTACAAACAACATAACAACACTCCATCAACCACCTTCAACACCATACACACTACAAACAACATAACAACACCCCATCAACCCCCCACAACACCATACACCCTACAAACAACATAACAACACCCCATCAACCGCCCCCAACACCATACACCCTACAAACAACATAACAACACTCCATCAACCGCCTTCAACACCATACACACTACAAACAACATAACAACACCCCATCAACCACCCACAACACCATACACCCTACAAACAACATAACAACACTCCATCAACCGCCCACAACACCATACACCCTACAAACAACATAACAACACCCCATCAACCACCCACAACACCATACACCCTAGAAACCACATTACAACACCCCATCAACCACCAACAACAACATGCACCCTACAAACAACATAACAACACCCCATCAACCGCCCACAACACCATACACCCTACAAACAACATAACAACACCCCATCATCCACCCACAACACCATACACCCTAGATATAACGTAACACCCCATCAACCACCCATAAAACCATACACCCTAGAAACCATGACACCACCTTGTCAACTGCCACAACACCATACACCCTACAAACAACATAACAACACCCCATCAACCACCAACAACACCATACACCCTACAAACAACATAACAACACCCCATCAACCACCAACAACACCATACACCCTACAAACAACATAACAACACCCCATCAACCACCAACAACACCATACGCCCTACAAACCACATTACAACACCCCATCAACCCCCCACAGCACCATACACCCTACAAACAACATAACAACACCCCATCAACCCCCCACAGCACCATACACCCTACAAACAACATAACAACACCCCATCAACCGCCCCCAACACCATACACCCTACAAATAACATAACAACACTCCATCAACCGCCTTCAACACCATACACACTACAAACAACATAACAACACCCCATCAACCACCCACAACACCATACGCCCTAGAAACCACATTACAACACCCCATCAACCACCAACAACAACATACACACTTCAAACAACATAACAACACCCCATCAACCGCCCACAACACCATACACCCTACAAACAACATAACAACACCCCATCATCCACCCACAACACCATGCACCCTACAAACAACATAACAGCAATCCATAAAACTCCCACAACATCTTACAGCCTAGAAAATTAAACCCCCCAGCTTCAACTCGGCATCCACCCACACTTGCTAATTTTCATACAGACCATATGCATAGATTGTTTATGAAAGGATTGAATTAGACTTGTGAAGCAGACTGTGTGTGTGTGAGCGTGTGTGTGACGTGTGTTTGTGTGTGTTTTCCGCAGGTGTTCAGTGGATTCTCCCAGCAGGAGTTCTCAGCACAGAGGCAGCTGCTGTAGCTCCCGCAGTGGATCCGTCTCCTCCAGCAGGTGCGTCTAATATATGCCTCTTATCTCCATTTCACAGGCCCTCTGACAAACATATACCACGGTGAACATAGTTTCTCACAAAATACTACAATAGAAGTGCTGTAATGTGGTATCAGTCGGAAAGCAGTTGATCTAAAATGACAGAAAAGCTGCTTACACTGTTTAAGGTACTTCTGTAGTCTTGTACCATGATTTTACTGCGGTAACTATGTCATTTTACACTTAAATTATGGATAAATTGTGTATCAAATCAAATCACATGTGCTATGATGAGTAAAAAGCTTAGGTGCTGGCTCAAGTCATTGCAAAATACAATGATATACTCCAAAACAATGTACTAATAGCAGTTATGGGCCTTTTATAAACAGGTTATGAACTTATACTATGATTTTAAGGTTGGAAACCATTTAAGAGAGTCTTTAAAACGGCCGCATTTATGTTAAAATTTGTAATAACGCTAATATTGTATTACAAATTTAACAAATTGTTTTGAATATGTTAAACTGTGGGCAGCATGGTGGCGCACAATTGCACAATTGCTTCACAGTAAGATAGAAACTGGTTCATGCCCCGGCTGGGTCAGTTAGAATTTCTGTGTGGAGTTTGCATGTTCTCCCCATGTTGGCACCGTCCTCCGGGTGCTTTGCTTTCCCTTTTTTATACAAACAAACAAACAAACAAACAAACAAACAAACAAACAAACAAACACAGTCCAAACACAAATGCGCTATATGTGAATTGGGTAAGCTAAATTGCATGTGTATGTGTGTAAATGAGTGTGCATGGATGTTTCCCAGTGATGGTTTGCAGCTGGAAGGGCATCCGCTGCGTAAAACATATGCTGGATAAGTTGGTGGTTCATTCCGCTGTGGCAACCCCAGATTAATAAAGGGACTAAGCCGAAATGCTGAATGAATGAATGAATTTTCAGCATCATTACACTTCAGTGTCTCATGATTCTTCATAAATCAGTCCAATATGCTGATTTAAGCACAGAAAAAAAGTTCTGATTATCATCTGTGTGGAAATATTTGTGAATTAAATTGTTGTGTGATATTTGACATCACACTGATCCTACACTGATACTTTTCCTTCATTCTTTGATGAAGACAAAGTTTAATAGAACAGCATTTATTTTAAATGAAAGTGTAATCTTTCGTAACATTATACATGTCCTTACGTTCAATTTTGATAAATGTCATTTATCGTAGCTTAATTAAATTAGTTAAATTAAATATGTGTTTTTAAAAATTATTAATAAAAAAAAAACATTTCAGTTTGAAGCGAGGCAAAGTAATCAGAAATCATGTTCTTTCGTCAATATAATTTGATACACTCCAATTCAACCCACTTAGAAATCTGAAATATGACAATGCATGCAAATTACATATATGACAAACAAGTTCATATCTGGATTTCACATATATAAAATACATGTCATATACTGTATTCATCGTATGTTTTAAAATATTGCAAAAATGGCCACTTAAATATTGTTTTCAACCACTGGAATTAGAAATATGCACATAAATGTTCAAATATATTGGATATAATGAGGTTTATTATCCATATTTGAATATATATATATATATATATATATATATATATATATATATATATATATATATATATATATATATATATATATATTCAAATATGGATATATATATATATATATATATATATATATATATAATTATAGCTAATATAATATAATATAATATAATATAATATACTCACCAGCCACTTTATTAAGCACACCTGTCATACTGCTCGTTAACGCAAATTTCTAATCAGCCAATCACATGGCAGCAACTATGCATTTAGTTCATGTAGGCATGTAGACATGGTCAAGACGACCTGCTGGAGTTCAAACTGAGCATCAGAATGGTTAAGAAAGGGGATTTAAGTGACTTTGAACGTGGCATGTTTGTTGGTGCCTGACGGGCTGCTCTGAGTATTTCAGAAACTGCTGATCTACTGGGATTTTCATGCACAACCATCTCTAGGGTTTACAGAGAATGGTCTGAAGAAGAGGAAATATCCAGTGAGCGGCAGTTCTGTGGGCGCAAATGCCTTATTGATGCCAGAGGTCAGAGGAGAATGGCCAGACTGGTTCCAGCTGATAGAAAGGCAACAGTAACTCAAATAAGCACTCGCTACAACCGAGGTCTGCAGAAGAGCATCTCTGAACACACAACACGTCCAACCTTGAGGCAGATGGGCTACAGCAGCAGAAGAGCACACCGGGTGCCGCTCCTGTCAGCTAAGAACAGGAAACTGAGGCTACAATTCACACAGACTCACTTAATCTGGACAATAGAAGATTGGAGAAACGTTGCCTAGACTCTAAATTTGACGTCAACACCATGAAAGCATGGATCCATCCTGCCTTGCATCAACGGTTCAGGCTGATGGTGGTGGTGTAATGGTGCAAGGGATCTTTTCTTTCTTTCTTTCTCTTTGGGCCCATTAGTACCAATAAGCATTGTACTAGTAAGATGTTCCTAATAAAGTGGCCGGCTAGTGTGTATTTACATATCTGTAATTTCAAGGGTTGAAAAATAGATGTAAGAGGTTATTAATGTAAAATATATGCATATATATGACATGTTTTATATATGTGAAATCCAGATATGAACGTGTATGTCATATATGCATTTTTCTTTTTACTATATGGGAACGTGGGCAGCACAATGGTGCACTTGCAAGCACAATCACCTCACAGCTGGAATGTCACTGGTTCGAGTCCCAACTGGGTCAGTTGGCATTTCTGTGTGCAGTTTGCATGTTCTCCCTGTTGACGTGGGTTTCCTCCAGAAGTCCAAAAAACATGTGGTATAGGAGAATTGGGTTAGCTAAATTGTCCGTGGTGTATGAGTGTGAATGAATGTGTATGGGTGTTTCCCAGTGATGGGTTGCAGCTGGAAGGGCATCCGCTGCATAAAACATATGCTGGATAAGTTGGCAGTTCATTCCGCTGTGGATTTATAAAGGGACTAAGTTGAAAAGAGAATGAATATGGGAATGTATATAAACTCAATCCATCTTCAATCTGCCCTTTCAATCCAGATCAAATGCGAAGAGCAGGAACGACAGGCACAAACAGGAAGGAAGTCACTCCAGCCGCAGCCCCCCTCCCTCCCCCAGCACCGAGCAGCCAATCACGTGGCAGAATGGAAACCACAGCATACGGGTGCGCAACGGAAAAGACTCGGGAGCCAATCACGCGGAGGGGAATAAAGGGAACGATGTATGTAGTCTCATCTATTTTACCTCCATCTGTTCTCGGCTGTTTACACTAACAATCTCTCACACACACACACACACACACACACACACACACACACACACACACACACACACACACACACACTTCTCTGACAGATTCAGTCATATCTGTGTGAGCTGACTATATCTTTCTCCCTCTTTTGGCTCCATTCTGTGAGTTTTTCAGTTCTCAAGCCATTTTTTTGTGTTTGTCGGGAAGGGGTTTTGTTTCGTCAAGGCAGATCTCCATCATTTTCCTTCTGTAATAACGTCATGCTTAATTTCATGTACGAGCCATGTTGACTTTTTCAGTTCTAGAAAGAGAATGAATGGAAAAGTTGGGTTTGTATAAACCAGTGGATAAAAAAAAACTAATCTTCATTAGACAACACACAAATTTACAGGTTGTGGCATCTGATAACCCACCATTAATGTATATAAATCATCAGAAATTAGATTTATTGTTATATTTTACATTTAAATTAAATTATTTAATCAATAAAAACGCAATCAAACCAACAAAACGAGCAACAAGTTCTCATAATTACATATAGACCTCTTTCTTAGAATGCAAAATTACCCTTTAGGCAAGGAGAATGCTAAGAACTTCCGGTGTGGCAGCTGTGCGCACAGACCTGCACTTCCAGACCAGACAGTGCCCCCTGCTGTTGGGTTGGGTGAAGCGGCAGGTACGGAGACTCAACTGCACACTCAGACCAGCACTTTCTAGCAAGTAGCAGCATCAGAAATGCCAGTAAGGTTATTGATTATTAAAGCGGTTCCTGAAAATTACCAAGTTTTATGGCATAAATCAATGTGGTGTAAAATATTACACTAACAAAGAATTATTTCAGTGTTTGATTTGATCAAAATTAGTGTCAAAAGAGCATTATTTTATGATATTTACAGCTTGCTCTTATTTTATCCATTATTGTACCATTCTGGGACAATTTTCTAACAATGTTTTCTAGCAAAATAAAAACAAAACTGTAAAGTAAAAATGTTAAAATAAAATGCAGCCTATAATATATAGCACAATTATTATTTGTAACATATTTCATTGCTGTATAGTTCTACTGTACATATTACTGTATTATCTGTCTGAAAGTGCAACCAAAGACAATAACAGTAATACAATAACAGTTTATCAATTATTTATAAGTTCTGTAATGATTACAAACACGTTTTTTGGAAATCAAAATATCAATTAAATTTGCATAGAATTTACAATATGAGCTCTATTAGGTGAAATCAAAACTAATTTGCTTGTGGTGTGTATTTTTTCCCAGATTGATATTACAATTTAAAAAGTGGTTCTCTGCCAACAGTAATACAGTGTGCCAAAGACTGCAGATATTTCCAGTTTTTTGCTCTAGAAATGAAAAATATCCCCAATAAGAATGTAAAGCATTTATGTTATTTTCTACCTAAAAAATAATTATTACTCCAATTATTATTTTTCACCATTTTTCTATGCATTGTTTACAACTTGACTTGTAGGACCTCATGAAAAAGTACACAAAAATAAAGTTTGTTGTGAGAAAATTACTTGGAGTACTATAATTGTATGTGAAGAAATTTATTGTATATGAAGATAATATTCATTCCCTCAACTTAATACGAAACAGTGATAAACCCTTAATGATAAAAAAACAACAACAAATGTCTGAAAATATTGAAGCAACTGAACAATATATATTTACAAATACAATTAATAAAAATACAACAGAATTATTGCATTGCATCAAAAATCTAGTACATTTAATATTTTATATAATAATCTATTCAATCATAGTCTAATATTTTATAGTAGAAAAATTGTTTAAATTACAATTTAGAAGCAGCTGAAATCAGGTTAGTCGATCTTTTAAACAGCAGGTGAAGGTCTGGAAGTGCAGGTCTAGCCGTCTGAGCGAGCAGGTCTGAGCGTGCGGTTGGGTTTCCGGGCCTGCAGCTTCCCCTTACTCCTGAAGGGTGGCAATCAACATTAAAGAGCAGAGCCTCCCTATTTTGCAACCCATACCGCCGAACCACTAGGGGTCACCGCTTGCCCTTAAATGCGAGTCTGTTCTATTGGCCCTTCAGAGAAAGACTGAAAATTTGGGAGAAATATGTGAAAATACCTTTACGGGATGATTGTGGGATAGAACTGTAAGATTCAGGAGAATCCCGTTAAAAATGGAAGCGTTAACAAGTGTGAATATCTGACTTCAGCATTGTTTTTCAGATAAACAGGAATGTTCACTTAGCATGTTTCTTAAATATCTGCAAACATATTATGGTATTTTTGTGCTTTGGAAAAGTCAAAAACTTACATACAGCACCTTTAATTCAGTAAGTTACTTGTTATTTTCAATGCAAAAGTTGACGTTTTTAATGTGAATTAATTTATTATAATTTATAATCTATTATTATTTATTAAAAAAACTGCAATTTAAAACTGCAATTATTTATAAAAATAAATGCAATTATTTTAAATAAATTATATAAATAATACATTTTATTTTATATTCGCTATACTCACATTATGCATTTGCTCAAAATAAAGAGTCAAGTTTTAAATCAATAATTAAAAAAATTGTTTATAGGTTTTTCCTTATCTTCTGTCGGCTTTTTTATTTCGTCCCATATTATATTTGGATACGGTAATGGAGCAATTCAACAAGAACAGTGGCAGCAGCATTATTGTTAAAGCAATAGTGCCACATTAATTGCATTTGCTCTATCCCTCCCAAAAAAACGCAGAAGATTAAATATGCATAACCTATTATTATGCATTAATATCAACAAACAACAGTATTAATGCAACTGAAGAGTGCCGAATTGTTCATAAATCTGGTCAACACTTCTCTGGGCCGGATTGCATGCATCAGATCAGAAGTGCTGCTCATGCTCTTTCTCTCTCCTTTCATTTGCTTAATTCATCCCTCTGTTTTTTGTTGATTTCTTGACCTCTATGAATTCACATGATCTCTTCCCACAAATAAATGCCCAAACTTTTCTGTCTTGTTTGTGTAAAAAGCATTCATATGATTTGGAACTGGACCGAGTAGATTAAATGGGTATGTCTACTGGTTTTCTCTTGTCAATAACAGTTGAAACTCTCATTTCCTGCTCAGTTGTGTATCAGGTGTATCAAAGAGCCGCTGTGAATAAGATTGTACTTTATTTCTGATCATGTTTCTGTGATGTAAGGTGAAAGATTGTTAATCATGAGCCAGTGGTTTTCATTAACCACTCCCTCAGACGCTTTCAGCCAATCAGCTGTCATTCTGGTTCTGCTGCGAGGATAAATGAGTCTGAATGTTACAATCACAGATAGGAAATAGGCGAATTAGCTCCGCCATCTTGGCAAGGTCAATGAAGTGCATTTGAATATTAATTAATTAGTTAATTCATTCATTCATTCATTCATTCATTCATTTATTTATTTATTTATTTATTTATTTATTTATTTATTTATTTTTTTATTTTTTATTAATTTTTTCTATGTATGTATGTATTTATTTATTTATTTATTTATTTTTTATTTATTTTTTTATGTATTTTTTTTTTTTATTTATTTATTTATTTAATATGTGACACTAATCTTTACAGTTTTGATTCATACAGTGTTTATATTTGTTACTACATTTTTTATTCAACAATATATATATATATATATATAATTTCCAAAATTAACAGAGAGAAGATTTGTTCAACACATTTCTAAACATAATAGTTTTAATAACTCATCTCTAATAACTGATTTAATTTATCTTTGCCATGATGACAGTACATAATATTTGTGTAGGTATTTTTCAAGACACTTCTATAAAGTAAAAAAAATATATACATACAAATTATACAAATACATACACTAGATATCTAATTCTGACACTGAGCATGCGGCCATACCGCCGCCATATTTGTACAGGGGACAAAATTCATTCGACTGCACTAATCAATACTAAAGCCAATCTGATGATGCTGGACTTTTACACTGCGCACAGGTGTAGTAATGAGCAAACTTAGAAAACTAAGCATGAAGATAGAACAATTCATAGGTAAGATTTTGTTTTTTACGTTTTTGTATGTTACGAACTTTTGTGCTAAATAGGTCACGTAATTGATGATAATACAGTCACTTACTGCACTGACCATGAGGCGAAAGAGCACCAACTCGCACTGTTATTAAGCTTAAGCTAGTTTTGTTGAATAAAATCAACAAACATTGTAAGTGAAATATGACAACAAGATGCTGCGGTGCTAGAAACTTGTATTAATGTTGACTAAGTGAAGTAACGGCTAGTTTAAGGAACTTATAAGGGTGCTTGGTAAAAGATTGAATATTAAAAATGTTATATACCATTTAGATCAGAAAGGTGGATATGCACGTTGGTTCACATGAGTCCTTCATAATGGAGACTCGTTCACAAATGAATCACTCCGTTAGAATTAGAAGTGAAAGCGGCAAACGGATTCGATCAAATTTAACAGGGAGGGAGGATAATACACTTCCATGCACACAAACACACACTCTTTGTCAGCAATGCCTATGCGATCACTTATCTATCGATGTAGAAAAGTGATGTAAAATAATAATTTTCATAATTCAAAACAAATATTTGCCTACTGACCACCAGGAAAACTCCTTATCATATATACACACACACACACACACACACACACACACACACACACACACACACACACACATACATACATACATACATACATACATATATATATATATATATATATATATATATATATATATGGCTCTGGATGGACAGTTCTCCGCTCTACTTTACTCCAACATTCATTTCAGAGGAGTGCTACCCTACCCAAAATGACGGTTCTATTGGCAACTTCCAATAGACAACAATAGCATAGGCGACTTCTAATGTAAATATCTATGCATATTAATAATGATTTTATATATATATATATATATATATATATATATATATATATATATATATATATATATATATATATATATATATATATATATATAATTATGGTATATCTTCAAGGAAGCTGATTTTTACTTAATATTTTGAAAGATTTATGGCATAAAAGAGAAATCTGGCATTTTGACAATGTAATTTTGTGTATTTCCACAAAAATACCTGTTCAACGTAGGGTTTTATGTTCCAGGCTCACAAATATAATAATAATATGCAAAAACAAAAGTGGATTTATTGTACAGGCGTTGTTCAATGCAACTCTAAAGATAAATATTCAAAAGACATAAAACATTTCATCTTTTTATTTAGTTACAAACCTGCAGGCAGAGGTCTGTGATTATAAATATATCGTTTACAAATCATTTTACTAATGCATATATTGCTTCATTTTTATTTTTATTATTACATTCTATATTACTGTTTCTTATTTTAAACAACAAGGCAGATTGAAAATGCACTTGATCATTACCTTTCCAATTTGTAATATTTCTAGTTTACCAATTAGAGTTTGCTATTTAAAGGGACAGTTCACCCCAAAATGAAAACTCTGTCATTATTTCCTCATCCTAAACATGTTTTAAACCTGTTTGAGTTCCTTTGTTCTGATGAACACACAAGTAGATATACTGGAGAATGATGACCTAAAAAACAGCCTACTGTTCCTACTGTGGATGTCAGTTGAATAACCCAGGCTCATTCTGAAAACGTACCCCTATATACATTTCTGGAGAGCGCCAAATACATCCCAGGAGCTTCTTTTTGCAGTTTTTGTTTCATGAATCTACCAGACGCCGCTGTGTACGCTATTTCAGATCTCAAATTTCTCTCACGAGTGCCATTCGCACCTGCTGTTCTCACGTAAATCCACCAGAGGCCACTGTCGACTGATTGACTGACCGATAAACTTACCCACCCTCCTCCTTCCCTAAAACCCAACCAATAGTGTTTTCAAAAGCACAGATTGACCCACCCACCCATTTCCCCAAACCCAAACGAAAAGTCCTCGCCTGATTTTTACTACATTTCCAGATTTTATCACATTTTCACCCTATTTATTTAATTTTTTAGCTTTTGTTTTTGTCTTACCCGCTTTCTGGAACCGTTCTTCACTGGTCTCGAGCCCAGTCGTTGTGGTCAACTATTCTGTGCATCTTAAGTCCACCAATATAGATGACGAGCCATTGGAAAAACTGGTAACGTCAGTAACATGGTCAGCTGGTAAACGCAAAAAGGAACAGCGTCATACTGCCTCATAGCATTTGTTTTAAGGATGAAATGCAGCCATACGTACCTCTGGCTTCATGTAATGTAATGTGTATTTATACAGCACGTATATTGTATATGCCCATACATCCAAATTGATTCACAATCATGAGTGAGGGTCTCTTCACACCACAAACAGTGTGCAACATCCTGTTGGATGATGCGTCGGCAGCCACAGGACAACGGCGCCAGTGTGCTCACCACACACCAGCTCTAGGTGGAATGGGGAGACAGTGATAGAGCCAATTCAGTGGATGGGAATAAGTAGGAGGGCATAATGGGTAGGAACTGATTTAGGGACTTTGGCCAGGAGACAGGGGTTACACCCCTACTCTTTACCAGAAGTGCCATGGGTTTTTTAATGACCAAAGGAGGCAGGACCTCGGTTTAACATCTTATACGAAAGACAGGATACATAATTCACAATCTTCAGGAATGTATATAGGGCTACGTTTTCAGAATGAGCCTATGTTGCAATAACTGCTTTTCCCTCCAAAATTTTTCAGAATAGCTTAACAGAATAAAAAAATCATTAAATGCACGTGTCTCTGAGCAACTGCTGAGAAAGAAAAAAAAAAAAAAAGTAAAAATAAAAATAAATATATATATATATATAAATAAAAAAAAAAAATATATATATATATATATATATATAAATATATAAATATATATATATATATATATATATATATATATATATTTTTATATATATATATATATATATATATATATATATATATTTTTTTTTTTTTTTTTTTTTTTTTTTTTTTGGGGTGCGCTGTCCCTTTAAGAGTGCAATCTCGCAACATTACCCAAAATTCCTAAAGGTATAAAATATTTGTGTGTGTAAATGACATTCTCATTTCAATGCATTATTATCTGTGATTTTAAACAGCCGACAGATTCATGAATTCTCTCTTTGGGTAACGGCTGCCGAATCCTACGAGTTGTCGATTCAGACGGTTTCCACCGACACGGTCTCATTTCTGTCGCACATTTCTGTCAATAACCAGGTTTTTAACACTTGAGCAGTAATGTCTGTCTAGATGTTGGACAGGGACGAGCAAACCAGCGCTCTGCAGAAAACAATACTACACTAAATAGGCCGATAAAAGTCATTTTAGTAAAGTCGATACACTAAAAGGGACCCAAGCCATTTTGGTTGACTCTTCCCAAGCGAATGTGGCACCTCTGCTTTCTTTTGTGAAAGACGTTTGACAATTGCTGAGAGCAAAATATACACAAAACAAAAAACAAAAACCCAACAACAAAATACCAGCCCTAAATTGTGATTGAGCAATGGGGTTCAGTACGGTAACGGTAAGGCTTTACGAACGTGACTGGGGTCCCTTTGAGATGTTAGTTCTCCATCCTAGAAGTGACCACCCTCCACCCAACACCCCTGTCCCTCCACCCGCTCATCTGTGCTGTCCGTTGTCCCGACATGCTTTTCTCTTTTCCCATCATTTCCACATGCATGCATGGATATATTTACGTTTCCTCCTAGCAAATCGGAGATTTCTGTCTCTCATTTGATTCCTGAGCGGTAGAATGTGGCTGCACATGTGTCCAAGCGAAAAAAAAAAAAAAGACAGCAATTCATGTAGACTGCTTTTCCGAGTTTCTGATTCAGTTTGGATTCGGTTGTTTTGTTTTCTTTGTATGTCCACACTTTTTGTTTTGTTTGTTTGTATTTTTTAAAGCGCCGTCAAAACATTAATTGCGATTAATCGTTATCCAAAATAAATGTTTGTGTTTACATTATATATATATATGTGTGTGTGTGTGTATGTACTATGCATATTTATTTTATATATATATATATATATATATATATATATATATATATATATATATATATATATATATATATATATATATATATATACATATATATATATATATATATATATATATATATATATATATATACATATATATATATATATATATATATATATATATATATATATATATATATATATATATATATATATATATATATATATATATACACACATTTCCAGCAGCTGGGAAAAAAAGCATAAAATAACGGCCGTTAAATTATGGAAATATACCGTAAAATAAGAAATATTAAATTACAGAAAATTCCTTAAATTTAAATTTCTGGTAAATTTTCGTAGTTTAATATTAGTTATTTTACGGTAATTTTTTTTGTAATTTAACGGCTGTTATTTTACGTTTTTTTTCCCGCCACCCCAGTTTTTTTTTTTTACAATGTGTGTGTGTGTATGTGTATATATATCTACACACACACACACACACACATGTATATATTTGCAAAAAAAAATATTTTTATAATTTTAATATTTCTTTTAGTGCTGAGCACAGATTAATCGCGATTAATCGTATGCAAAATAAAAGTTTCTTTTGACTTAATCTATATATGTGTGTGTGTGTGTGCTGTGTATGTTTATTGTGTATATATAAATGCACACATGCATGCATATATTTAAGAAAATATTTACTTATATGTACATATAAAATATAGTAAGTAAGTATTGTGTGTTTATATAGCACATTTATTATGTATGGCCATACACAAAGAGCTTCACAAACATGAGGGGGGTCTCTTCACACCACCACCATTGTGCAGCATCCACTTGGATGATGCGACAGCAGCCGCAGGACAATGGCGCCAGTGCGCTCACCACACACCAGCTATTGGTGAAGTGGAGAGACAGTGATAAAGCCAATTCAGTGGATTTGGAGGGCATGATGGGTAAGGGCTAATGGAGGGAATTTGGCCGGGACACTGGGGTTTGATGATTTTTTTTTGATGGTCAATTCCGATTTTGTGCCTGCATCTGCTTTTTTTTTTGCTGAACTGCTTACATTATCTTTTAAAGGTGACTCGTATCCGATTGTCTGCATTTACACAGCACACGACCAGGAAAAAAAGAGCGGGCGCTGACTAACAGCTGATGATTAAAGAGCGCTCTTTTCTCTATTCCTGTATGTAATCTGTTCACAGCTTTTGACAAGGTGTTTTACTATAGTTTATGACAGAAAGGTTCTCATTTGTCCATCTTCTTTTGATATTTAGGCTTTTTTAAACCTTTAGGCATCTTAATGTAATGTCCATGGCGTGATTTATGCATGTGATGTAGCTATACACTAGTTTTATTTTAGTTTGTAATGGTTACGTGGCGGACATTTCGCTTTCTCGCTCTCATTGACATGCTTATACCTGTGCTATATGACAATATAAAAGCCGTTTAAGTCCTCGTGTATAAAATTTAAAGTTTGCGACTCTCCTGAAGTCTGTTCTGAAAAGAAAGTGTCAGACTGGACGTCATTCGCTATGGTTTTTAATGACAACTCTCATTGACAAGCGAGAAATCTGATCTGCCTGCTTACACTGCAGACAGGAGAACACAGATCTGATTCATATCGTATAAATTCCCACATATGAGCAAGGCCTGAATCTGATTTGGGTAAATCCATGGGATCCATGTGATTTGTTCCTGCTTACACTTACATGGGCCATATCCCATCTGTGCCACATGAGAGAAACAAATCGGAATTTAGTCACTACGACCGCGTCAGGACTTTGGTTTAAAGTCTCATCCGAAAGACGGCGCTCACTGACACTATAGTGTTCCCTTCACTATACTGGGGCATTAGGACTCACACAGACCACAGGATGAGCGCCCCCTGCTGGCCTCACTAACACCTCTTCCAACAGCAAGCTAGTTTTCCCATGTGCCAGGTACTGAGCAGGCTCAGCCCTGCTTACCATCAGTGAGTAAACGGTCTTGGGCTGCAGGGTGATATGGCCATATATAGAAAACATATTTGCACATGATACAACTTATATATAAACCTAAATATCTATGTAACCAAATTGTTTTGTATAGTTGTTTTAATGTATATGTGTATCACAAATACATAATAAATATACACACACACACACATGTGTGCAATACAACGTGCAATACACACACACACGTGCAACCCAGGCTCATTCTGAAAATGTAGCCCTGCGGACATTTCTGCAGACAGCGATTTACGTTGCCGGTGGTATGTATGGCTGCATTTCATTTTTTCAAGCGAATGCTACGGGGTGGTGTGACGCCGCTTCTCTTCGTGCTCGCCGGCTGACATGGAGGGCTGTCCCGCTGCACCCAGTTTGTCCGGTTAGCTTGTCGTGTACGTCGGCGGAGCGGAGACACAGAGGGGAGCTGACAGCGACGACAGCGACGACCGGGTTCGAGTCCGGGGAAGAGCGGTTCCAGAAATCAGATAAGACAAAAACAGAATCCAAAAAATGAAGTGAACGAGGCGAGAATGTGTTGAAATCTGAAAACGCGGTCAAAATCAGACGAAGCCTTTTCTTTTTCTGGACAGCTTTTGTAAATCGTTGCTTGGGTTTAGTGTGGGAAGCGGACGGGCCGACAGGTCAATCGGTAAAACCGGTTGGGTTTAGGAAAGGAGGAGGAGGAAGGTAGGTCGACCGATTTCCTCGTTGCAGTCGATTATTCAGTCAGTCGGACAGACGGTTGCTCGACAACGGCCTCCGGCGGCTTTACACAAGAACAAAGCGTACGCGAACGGCACTCGATATGCGAAAAAGCGCGCACATCGGCCTTCTTGCGGATTTGCAAAACAAAAACTGCTCAAATACTTAACTACCAGGACGTATTTCGCAGCCTCCAGAAACGTCCGTTGGGCTACGTTTCAAGAATGAGCCTGGTTTGCACACGTGTTTTGTGAAAAAGAACTTTATTTTGGATGTGATTAAACACGATTAATCTTTTTCCCCAGCACTACTTTATATCTAATACAAATTGTGTGTGTGTATATATATATATATATATATATATATATATATATAATTTTTTTTGTGTAAATATTAATATTTATGTATATACACACAATATTTATATGGTGTGTACACACACACAGAGATTATTAAGTAAATAGAAACATTCATTGGAATGCCATTAATCTCGATGAATGGTTTGACCGCGCTCTTTTTAGTTTGGTTTAGTTTTGGTTTTGTTGGAAGTCTGTGGAGTCAATTATCTTAGCCTGGATACTAAAAGAATTCATTGTCTTTTTCCCATTTCGCTGCGGAGAATTTTCCTTTCTCCTTTTTGTTTGTCCTTTTTCTTCCTTTGTTGTGTTGATATTGCATCCGTGTCACTGATTGAAGCGGAAGGTAGGTAACGCTCTGCCTACGCACGTGGAGAATGTGACAAGCACCCTAGCTTGACATCAGTGTCTCTCTCTCTCTTTTTCTCTTTGTTTATCTGAGGAAAACCAGAGGTTGGCGGGTTGTTTTTCATTCTTTTTTTTTCCTTTCAGAACTGTTTGCTCTTCTTTCATTCTCTGTTTCTTTTCGTTTTCAATCTGAAATCTACCTTTGCTTTCATGCTTCAGTCTTCAGTACACTGCCCTCCCCACAGGTCCATCTCCTGTCTGCGTTTTCTTTTCTATTTTATTATTGATTATTATTTTTCGGTAGAATGCATTTCCTGTCTGTGCCGCATTTCCTTTTGTCTTTGGTGAAATGGTACTGTACGTGTCTTATGATTTGGTCACTTTCCCTCTCTCTTTTTTTTTATATTTTGTTTTTGGATACACAAGGGCTGCTTCTGAAGGGTTTGAGCTGAGATTGTTGACAGTGTTACTTTCTTTTCATACAGTATTTACATGGTATTTTTAGGATTGCTTGGTTTGGTTTGCGTTAAAATCAGTGCATCCTTTTGATGGCAATGCAATTAGTTTAGAGTGATTTTAATGTGATTTAAAAACAGATGGATTAATATATTTTACATTGTAAACTCAGAATTACATTGTATCCCTATTTCAGACAGTTTTAGGAGCGCTATTTTTTAAGACCCCATGAAATCCGGATCAAACTTTCGTAGGTTTTGGTTCATGTGTGTGACTTTGAGTACACATATTTATTAGCAAAATAATTATTTAAAAACAAACAATAATAATTATTTGTGATTTTTCCCCCCTTGTTTTCATTGTGGTTAAACATGAAATGTATTATAATTATTTATTTAGATTTTTACAGTACAATATAAAAGTATAATCGATAAAAATCTCTAATATTTGTGATATAAAATATCCTTTTAAAAATCAGTATATTTGTATTGCCTAAAATGCAAGCATATAGTTTAAATACTTTGTTAATAATAATTTAATAGCTGAACATTTTCATATAATTTATTTTGTAGTACATATAATATCTTCAGGGTTTTTTTTATTTTATTTTTATTTTTATTTTATTTTGCATAATATTTCTTTGCTGCATTAAAGCATTAAAGGTTTGTTTGTTGCTTCATCTTATTGTCTAAAATTAGGCTTTAATACAGACATATCTCCATGCAAAATACAATTTTTATAGTTTTCTTTGGATTTTGAGGTGCTTTATTTAACACAGACCTAGCCAACATAAAAAAAGATATCAATAAATCAATAAATAGAAATCATAATGTATAATTTATATAATAAAATACATGCATATTTTTATCATTGGATAATAATAATAATAATAATAATAATAATAATAATAATAATAATAATAATATGTAATAGCTGGATATTGTAATATAATTTAATTTCTATTATATAATTAATTATTTCAGGTTTCAGTACTGAAATTAAATATGTATATCAAAAATGTAAAATATATTTGTATATGAAATACATGCAAATTAGTTTATTATTTATTAATACAAAATAGCTGAACATGTTTTATATAGTTTTGTTAATAATATATATATATATTTGTTTTATGTCAGGTTTTAGGTTTGTTTTTATAATAACCTTGCAATATATCATGATTGCATTAGTCCCTTTATTAATCTGGGGTCGCCACAGCGGAATGAACCGCCAACTTATCCAGCAAGTTTTTACGCAGCGGATGCCCTTCCAGCCGCAACCCATCTTTGGGAAAATGCTGATAATTTAATAATATATAATAGCTGAACATATATACTTTACTTTGTATTATATATTTATTTTTCAGGTTTTTTTTTAAATAATAACCTTGCAGTACAATATGAACATTATATCATGATTGCATTAAATGCTTTATTTTATTGCCAAAACAAACTAGGCTTCATCACAGGCTTATTTTACTGTTTTCTTTGTATTTTGAGCTGCGTTAGACAAAGACCAAGCCAACATAAGAAAAATAACAATCAATAAATAGTAATAAAAATACTTTACATTATAAATGCATGACAAAAATGTAACATATATTTGTTTAAAATACATGCAAATTATTTTATAATTTATATAATAATAATAATAATAATAATAATAATAATATAAATAATAATATTAATAATTATTATTATATAAATAATAATAATATAGCTGAACATATATAATTTAGTTTATATCATATATTTATTTTATTTCAGATTTTTTTTAAATAATATTTTGATATAAAAAAATTAGGCTTCACCACAAGCTTATCTTATTGTTTTCTTTGGGTTTTAAGCTGCGTTATTTGACACAGACCAAGCCGACATAAGAAAAAAATGAATTAATTGTAATAATAATAATTAATAATATGAAGTGTATAACACAAATGTATTTGTATAATGTAAAATTCTGCAAATTATTTTATAATTTATATAATAATAATAATAATAATAATAATAGCTGAACATATATAATTTAGTTTATATTAGATATTTATTTTATTCCAGCTTTTATTATTCTTTATTTTTATAATAACCTTGCAAAACAATTCGAACATGATATCATAACTACATTAAATGCTTTAATGTCCAAATTTAGGCTTCATCACAGGCTTATTTTAATGTTTTCATTGGACAGACCAAACTGACAAGAAAAAATAATAAATAAATAGTAATAAAAGTAATGCATAATATAAAATGTATAAAAAAAATAATTCAAAATGTATTTTTGTTTAAAAAATACCAGCAAATAAATAGTCCTCTTATGAATATGCATACACTTAAAGTTTTTCTGGCAGGCGTTTTCTTTGGATTTTGAAGTGCGTTATTTGATACAGACCAAGCAAAAAGAGTTAAATAAATTAATAGTAATAATAATTTATAATATAAAATGTTTAACAAAGATTTAAAATATATTTGTGTTTAAAGGACATGTAAAATATTTTATAATTAATGTATTGAAATAATAATAATAATATTTATTATTATTATTATTATTATTATTATTATTATTATTATTATTATTATTATTATTACCAATAATAATAATAATGATAATGATAGTAATAATAATAAACATAATAAGAATAATAATGATAATAATAGTAATAATATTACTACTACTACTACTACTACTACTAATAATAATAATAATAATAATAATAATAATAATGATCATTTTTAATAGCTGAACATATATAATTTAGTTTATGTAATATAGTTATTTTATTTCAATATATCATGATTGCATTAAATGCTTTCTTTTTTAATGTCCAAAAAAAATTGGCTTCAACACAGGCTTATCCTAGTGTTTTCTTTGTATTTTGAGCTGTGTTATTTGACACAGACCAAGCCAACGTAAGAAAAATAACAATCAATAAATAGTAATAAAATAATTTCTGAGATAAAATTATAACAAAAAATGTTAAATATATTTGTATATAAAATACATGCAAATTATTTTATAATTTAATAATATATAATAGCTGAACATGTATAATTTACTTTATATTATATATTAATTTTATTTCAGGTTTGAAAAACAATTAGAATTTCTGATGAATATCAACGAGTTGTCTTATGAATATGCATGCACCTGGAGTTATTCTGGCAGGTGTTTTCTTTGGATTTTAAAGCGCGTTATTTGATGCTGACCAAGCAAACAAAAGAGTAAAATGAATTAATCGTAATAATACTTTATAATATAAAATGTTTAACAAAGATTTAAAATATATTTATGTTTAAAATACATGTAAATTGTTTTATAATTAATACATTAAAATAAAAATGATAATAATAATAATAATAATAATAATAATAGCAATAATAATAATAATAACAACAACAACAACAATAATATTAATAATAATAATAACAACAACAACAATAATAATTATAATAACAATAACAATAATAATAATAACAACAACAACAATAATAATAATAACAATAATAATAACAACAACAACAATAATAACAATAATAATAACAATAATAATAACAATAATAATAACAATAATAATAATAACAGCCACAACAACAACAACAACAATAATAATAATAATAATAATGATCATTTATAATAGCTGAACATATATAATTTAGTTTATGTAATATATTTATTTTATGTCAGATTTTAGTTTATATATATATATATGTATATATCATGATTGCATTAAATGCTTTCTTTTTTAATGTCCAAACTAATTAGGCTTCAACACAGGCTTATCCTACTGTTTTCTTTGTATTTTGAGCTGCGCTATTTGACACAGACCAAGCCAACGTAAGAAAAATAACAATCAATAAATAGTAATAAAAATTATATCTAAGATAAATGCATAACAAAAATGTAAAATGTATTTGTATATAAAAAATACATAATTTAATAATATAAAATTAATATTACTTTATATAAGATATTTATTTCATGTCAGGTTTTATTTTTATTTTTTATAATAACCTTGCAATACATCATGTTCAGTATATCAGTATTGCATTAAAGGCTTTAATGTCCAAAAAACGAGGCTTCATTACAGGCTTATCCTATAGTTTTCTTTGGATTTTGAGCTGTTATTTCAAGCCAACATAATAATAATAAAAAAAAAACACTCAGAAAGCAATTTCATGGGGTCTTCAAGCGAACTTGATGGATAACCCAATAATGCACAGCGTTGAGGTTTTCAGTGTGAAGCGAGAGCATCAAAACACACACATCACAGCCAGAAGAGGGAGCTGCTGTAAAACTGCCCTCAGACCGATGGTTTCCAGCCCGCACACTGTCAAATCCCTTTGACTTTCAGTTCGTTTGTGTGTCTCTCTTTCTCTCTCTTTGGTTTGATTTTCATGCATTGTTTCATACTCACTATCCAGGGAAGGGTGTTGTGTCTTTTTCTCTTGCATTTTGTGAATCTAATGATGCACTTATGTTGCCCCACTTTTCCCTTCTCTTCATACCTTACCTACTAAAGGAGGGAATACCACTTTATTGGTAAGTGGATGTTAACCAAAAGGGAGTTGAAAAAAAAAACAGAATAACCATTTATGAAAAAATAAATAAAGCAAATGGGTCGCTGTTCACTTCTCAGCAATTGTCTGCAGGACAAAAAACAAATCCACAAGCAAGATCCATTGAGTAGAAGACCTAATTCGATTCTTGTGACTCTTTAATTTCGTTCCTTCCATTTCTGTGATGTTCTGTCAAGTTGTCTTTTATTCTTTTCGTTTTGTTTTCTTTTCTAGTTTTCACCTCTGTTTTGTTTGTTCGTAGCTCTTTCTGAAATTGAAAAAGTCCTCTACTTCTCTCTATTTACTCCAGTCTCTTTATATATTCTCTCTAAACTTCTTTGCGTTCACAGTTTGGCATTATATATCCCCCCTCCCCTATTTTATTTCGTTTTGTTTCTTTGTTTTTGATTTTCTCTTTCGGGACTCTTCTTCGTTATCGAATCATTATGGTTTTGCATGCCGAGTATTGCATGCGCTGCACAATAGAGGACTGTCTATAAGCCAGACAACAATCCTAGCACTTTCTTTTAGATATTCTTTCTTGCCAAGTACACGATAACGCTCTTTCCGCCCGGCAGGAGAAAGACTCTAATTTCACTCTTCTCTTTCTGTTTGTTCCTTTTCCACGTTTATTTCTTTTTGTTTTATTTATTTCCCTTTGGTTTGTTGGTTATGATCATCTCCAGAAGCTTCCCTCGACGTCTCCTCATGTGAGAGGTGTTAAAGGAGCTGCGGCGCAGGACGACTGCGCGGATGGGAAAGCGCCGATTTCGGAGAGCGCAGGGAGACGAGGTGGTCGGACGAGGGTGAGAGAGAAGACCGAGCACTCGCCGGCGCACAGCAGCGACTCACAGCATGAGATGCACACTAAAAGCAAGAGTCAGAAGAAGTAAGAACATTTACTGCACACTATGGGCTCTGTTTTAACCATAGATATATACACTAGATGTCGCCTGGCCTATTGTTGTCTATTGGACGGAATGCGTCAATAGTGCCGCCATCTTGCTACAGGGTAGCGCTCCTTTGAAATGAATGCGGGACCAAGGTACAGTGGAGGACTGTGGCCATGCAAAGCCAGGGATATACACATATACACACATATCTATGATCGGGAGTTTTCCTGGATGTTAGTGTGTAATTTTTTTTTCTAATTACGAAAATTATAATTTTATATCACTTTTCTACACTGATGGATCAGTGACCGCACGGGCATTCCTGACAAAAAGCTTGTGTTTGTGTGTACAGAAATGTACTATTCACCCTCCCTGTTAAATTTGATCTAATCATGTCCTGAAACACAGCTCCTCTCCTGCTTTCACTTCTCATACTGACGGAGGGAGCGATTCGTTTGTGAATGAATCCACCGAACGACTCGTTAGCCGACAATAATACAAGTTTCTGGCAGCGCAGCATCTCGTTGTCATATTTATTTTGCATTGTTTGCTGATTTTATTCAACAAAACTAGTATAAGCCGAGTGTTTAGTGCGAGTTGGAGCTGCTTTGCCGTATGGTGAATGCAGTAATTGACTGTTATCATCAATAACGTTACCTGATTAGCACAAAAGTTCAGAACATACAAAAACAGAAAAAAAATTAATATTACCTATGAAATGTTCTGCCTTTGTGCTTTGTTTTCTTTGTTTGCTCGTTACTACACCCGTAGACAGCACTAAAGTCCCGCATCTTCACGTAATAACACTGTCTTGACTAGTGCGGTTGAATGACATTTGTCCTGGGAGCACTGTACCAATGTGGCGGCGCTATTGACGCATGCTCAGGGTCCCTATGCGATATCTAGTGTATATATCTATGTGTTTTAACGATCTAAGCGCAACAGCACTAAGGGCGTGCAAAAAAGGCTCAATCCAGGTTTATTGCGGATATGTACCCAGGTCTGCATTTCTGGAAAGAGCGAAAAACATAACCGGAGGTACATCTGCTTGCAGTTTTTGTTTTTGCAGAGTCCGTTGTGTACGCTTTTTGATGATTTCAAAGTTGTCCTGTGTATCGTCTTCTTGCATAAATCCACCAGAGGGCGCAGTATACACCTTAGCTGGCCAGGGGTGTGTCTCCAAAACTTTGTAGATGTAACTTATGTTCCGCTTTTAAATAATAGGTCACCTAAACAGTAGCTTTTGTCATGAGCCACGGCTGTGTTCAAAATGGCATAAATGATTGCAAAGTGCACTGCTGAGGGAACGCAATTGTTACAGTTTTTCTCAGTTGCTTTGGTACATTTCATTCATTCATTCATTCATTTTCTTGTCAGCTTAGTCCCTTTATTAATCCGGGGTCACCATAGCGGAATGAACCACCAACTAATCCAGCAAGTTTTTACGCAGCGGATGCCCTTCCAGCCACAACCCATCTCTGGGAAACATCCACAATCACATTCACACACACACTAATACACTACGGACAATTTAGCCTACCCAATTCACCTGTACCGCATGTCTTTGGACTGTGGGGGAAACCGGAGCACCCGGAGGAAACCCACGCGAATGCAGGGAGAACATGCAAACTCCACACAGAAACGCCAACTGAGCCGAGGTTCAAACCAGCGACCCAGCGACCTTCTTGCTGTGAGGCGACAGCACTACCTACTGCGCCACTGCCTCACCCTTGGTGCATTTCTCACAACACTATTTACATTTGCACAACAGTTAATTCATTTCTCAAAACACTTAGTACAAACTGCAAAACCTAACTGATAACCTGCAAAAGAGCGCCACTTGCTCAAAATGGAGAGCTCAATCCTCAAGAGCAAGTATTAATGTCTATGAAAGTGTCAGTGTCATCAAGATGAAAAGTCATGACACCACTGATTATGAACATGTTTTCATCATGTCAGTTTACTCTGTACATTACCAACGCAAAACTGTCAGATTTTGGTGACACTTGCTGAAAATGCTCAAGACAACACCAGATACTGTTAGCATCAGCCATTTAAAAACTACAGTAAAGTTAGACATCACTGCATTTAGTGAGGTATCTGAGTACAAGACACTGAATATGTATGTTTCACATTGTTACTGCATTTGCCATTTACAATCCTAATTTATTCACAGCATTGTGCAAGAGAATAAATGCACCCTTATTTACAACAAACATACACTTCCTTTGGGTAGAGCTGTGCACAACTGTAAACAATACTGCAGTACATATTGGAACTGAACCTGCAACATACACAGGTCTGTAAACCATTCATCAAACTGTTCAATTTTTAAGACATTTTCAGGAAAATAAATATTGAATTTTATTTTTTTTCATTAAATTAGCTAGACAGATTTTGACACTAGTTCAACTTTTTTTTTTTTTAATTAAAGACTCAAGTAATGAAATGAGCACTATTAGTTTATAGTGCTCAATAGTGTTGTGAGAAATGCACCAAAGCTACTGAGAAAAACTGTAATATAAAGATGGCACAAACTGAACCGTAAAAATATTTCAAAAGCAAGTTACAACTAAGAGAGATGACTTTAATGTTTTTTTTTTTATTTTTTATTTATTTATTTTTTTGCAGTTTTTCTCAGTGGCTTTGGTGCATTTCTCACAACACTATTTACATTTGCACAACAATTCATGCATTTCTCACAACAATTAGTACAAACTGCAAAACCTAGCTGATAATCGGCAAAAGCGCTTCACTTGCTCAAAATGGAGAGCTCAATCCTCAAAAGCAAGTATCCATGTCAATCAAAGTGTCAGTATCATCAAAATGAAAAGTCCTGACACCATTGTTTATGAACAAGATAGTCATCATTTTTTCATCATGACAGTTTACTCTGTACATTTTTTCAATGCAAAACTGTCAGATTTTGGAGACAGCACTAGATACTGTTAGCATCAGCCATTTGGAAACTACAGTAAAGTTAGACATCACTGCATTTAGTGAGTTATCTGAGTACAAGACACTGAATATGTATGTTTCACATTGTTACTGCATTTGCCATTTACAATCCTAATTTACTCACAGCATTGTGCAAGAGAATAAATGCACCCTTATTTAAACAAACATACACTTCCTTTGGGTAGAGCTGTGCACAATTGTAAACAATACTGCAGTACATATTGGAACTGAACCTGCAACATACACAGGTCTGTAAATCATTCATCAAACTGTTCAATTTTTTAAGACATTTTCAGGAAAATAAAGATTGAATTTTATTTTTTTCATTAAATTATCTAGAGAGATTTTGACACTAGTTCAACTTTTTTTTTTTAAATTAAAGACTCAAGTAATGAAATGAGCACTATTAGTTTATAGTGCTAAATAGTGTTGTGAGAAATGCACCAAAGCTACTGAGAAAAACTGTAATATAAAGATGGCACAAACTGAGCCGTAAAAATATTTCAAAAGCAAGTTACAACTAAGAGAGATGACTTTAATGTTTTTTTTTTTGTTTTTTTTACAGTTTTTCTCAGTGGCTTTGGTGCATTTCTCACAACACTGTTTACATTTGCACAACAATTCATGCATTTCTCAAAACAATTAGTACAAACTGCAAAACCTAGCTGATAACCGGCAAAAGCGCGTCACTTGCTCAAAATGGAGAGCTCATTCCTCAAAAGCAAGTATCCATGTCAATCAAAGTGTCAGTATCATCAAAATGAAAAGTCCTGACACCATTGTTTTTGACCAAGATAGTCATCATGTTTTCATTATGACAGTTTACTCTGTACATTTTTCCAATGCAAAACAGTCAGATTTTGGTGACACTTGCTGAAAATGCTCAAGACAACACTAGATACTGTTAGCATCAGCCATTTAAAAACTACAGTAAAGTTAGACATCACTGCATTTAGTGAGTTATCTGAGTACAAGACACTGAATATGTATGTTTCACATTGTTACTGCATTTGCCATTTACAATCCTAATTTACTCACAGCATTGTGCAAGAGAATAAATGCACCCTTATTTAAACAAACATACACTTCCTTTGGGTAGAGCTGTGCACAATTGTAAACAATACTGCAGTACATATTGGAACTGAACCTGCAACATACACAGGTCTGTAATCCATTCATCAAACTGTTCAATTTTTTAAGACATTTTCAGGAAAATAAAGATTGAATTTTATTTTTTTCATTAAATTATCTAGAGAGATTTTGACACTAGTTCAACTTTTTTTTTTTAAATTAAAGACTCAAGTAATGAAATGAGCACTATTAGTTTATAGTGCTAAATAGTGTTGTGAGAAATGCACCAAAGCTACTGAGAAAAACTGTAATATAAAGATGGCACAAACTGAGCCGTAAAAATATTTCAAAAGCAAGTTACAACTAAGAGAGATGACTTTAATGTTTTTTTTTTTGTTTTTTTTACAGTTTTTCTCAGTGGCTTTGGTGCATTTCTCACAACACTGTTTACATTTGCACAACAATTCATGCATTTCTCAAAACAATTAGTACAAACTGCAAAACCTAGCTGATAACCGGCAAAAGCGCGTCACTTGCTCAAAATGGAGAGCTCATTCCTCAAAAGCAAGTATCCATGTCAATCAAAGTGTCAGTATCATCAAAATGAAAAGTCCTGACACCATTGTTTTTGACCAAGATAGTCATCATGTTTTCATTATGACAGTTTACTCTGTACATTTTTCCAATGCAAAACAGTCAGATTTTGGTGACACTTGCTGAAAATGCTCAAGACAACACTAGATACTGTTAGCATCAGCCATTTAAAAACTACAGTAAAGTTAGACATCACTGCATTTAGTGAGGTATCTGAGTACAAGACACTGAATATGTATGTTTCACATTGTTACTGCATTTGCCATTTACAATCCTAATTTATTCACAGCATTGTGCAAGAGAATAAATGCACCCTTATTTACAACAAACATACACTTCCTTTGGGTAGAGCTGTGCACAACTGTAAACAATACTGCAGTACATATTGGAACTGAACCTGCAACATACACAGGTCTGTAAACCATTCATCAAACTGTTCAATTTTTAAGACATTTTCAGGAAAATAAAGATTGAATTTTATTTTTTTTCATTAAATTAGCTAGACAGATTTTGACACTAGTTCAACTTTTTTTTTTTTTAATTAAAGACTCAAGTAATGAAATGAGCACTATTAGTTTATAGTGCTCAATAGTGTTGTGAGAAATGCACCAAAGCTACTGAGAAAAACTGTAATATAAAGATGGCACAAACTGAACCGTAAAAATATTTCAAAAGCAAGTTACAACTAAGAGAGATGACTTTAATGATTTTTTTTTTTTTTTACAGTTTTTCTCAGTGGCTTTGGTGCATTTCTCACAACACTATTTACATTTGCACAACAGTAAATACATTTCTCAAAACAATTAGTACAAACTGCAAAACCTAGCTGATAATCGGCAAAAGCGCGTCACTTGCTCAAAATGGAGAGCTCAATCCTCAAAAGCAAGTATTGATGTCAATCAAAGTGTCAGTATCATCAAAATGAAAAGTCCTGACACCATTGTTTATGAACAAGATAGTCAAATGGTTTTGTCATGTTTTCATCATGTCAGTTTACTCTGTACATTTTTTCAATGCAAAACTGTCAGATTTTGGTGACACTTGCTGAAAATGCTCAAGACAGCACTAGATACTGTTAGCATCAGCCATTTGGAAACTACAGCAAAGTTAGACATCTCTGCATTTAGTGAGGTATCCGAGTACAAGACACTGAATATGTGTGTTTCACATGTTTACTGCATTTGCTCTTTACAATTCTGATTTATTCACAGCATTGTGCAAAAGAATAAATTCACCCTTATTTACAACAAACATACACTTCCTTTGGGTAGAGCTGTGCACAACTGTAAACAATACTGCAGAACATATTGGAACTGAACCTATAACATACACAGGTCTGTAAATCATTCATCAAACTGTTCAATTTTTTTAGACATTTTCAGGAAAATATTTAATTATTTTTTTTAATTATCCTTACAGATTTTGACACTAGTTCAACTTTTTTTCTCAGTAGCTTTGGTGCATTTCTCACAACACTATTTACATTTGCACACCAGGTCATGCATTTCTCACAACAATTAGTCATTTGTGCACATCACAGTAGCAGTTTCTCATTCCTTCCAACAAATTGCAAATGCTTTTGGACATGCATCAAATGACCAAAAGCACCGTAAAACTAGAGAAAACAAACAAACAACATAGAAAAATAAACAACAAACATTTACAAAACATTGTAATATTTTACAATTTTCCAAATAAATCAAACAATAAACAAAACATACCTCGCTCTGCTTGCCGAAGGGACACTAAAGGCTCAAGGCATTCTTCCGAGCTGTACCTGTTAGCTCGTGAACAAACGTGTATTGCTCTTAAGGCTGATTTATACTTCTGCGTCAAACGCCGGCGTATGCTACGGCGCTAACGCATAGCTCTTCGCCGTTGCCGTCGCCGTCACTGACGTGCACCTCTCAAAAATTGTAACTACACGTCGCAACGACACGTAGCGTAAGCTCTGTGATTGGTCGCGCTGACGAGTCTGGGCGGGACCGAGAGCCGCGCGAATGACGCGAGCGATTGTTTACAAGTGTGGAGTCCCGTGAAGGAGCTCCGGATGGAAAGTTTTGTTTTGTGTTTATTCATAGTTAAAGTTGTTGCACGTCCGCCGGTTCCTGCCTCAAAATGAGCGAGTTTGAGCCACTTGTACATCCCGGAAGTGTTCAGGAAAAGCAAAGAAGCAGCAAAGAAACTTGACAACTTGACCTGACGCAGAAGTATAAATCAGGCTTAACTCTGCTTTGTCTCACTTAAATCCTATTAGTCTAGAGCGCCCTCCTGTGGTGACTCCAATTATGGCAAGCAAAGCGAGTGCATTAAATCAAGGGCAGTTACAATAACTCTCTGCTGATTATAGCATTATCATCTGCTTATGTCGTGTCAGTCAAAATGACCTAAACTTGTGAATGCTGAATAGTCAGTCCATATAAAACTAACAGTCCTCATTTCATTACTCGAGTCATTAATTTAAAAAAGTTGAACTAGTGTCAAAATCTGTCAGGCTGACTAAAAATAAATAAATAAATAAATATTTATTTTCTGAAAATGTCTCAAAAATTGAACAGTTTGATGAATGGTTTACAGACCTGTGTATGTTGTAGGTTCAGTTCCAATATGTGGAAAAGCAGTCCACATGGAGGTAAGCGGTCGGCGGTAGCGTGAAAAGAAACAAAAGCCTTCAGCAGTGTCATACCACCACTCGTAACGTTCGTTTAACAGGCAAAATGCAGCCAGACATACCTCTGGGTACACATTTTGCGCTCTCCAGAAATGTAGACCGTGATACGTATCCACAATGCGCCTGTGTTGAAAAAGCTACTACTGTTTATGTGTAGCATTTCTCCAGTGTGCTCTTCATTCTCTCACAGGACAAAGGATGCTCACTCCTCTAAGCGGCACCATCGTGGACGTGGCCAGAATCGACACCGGAGCTCATCAGTGTCTCCCGGTCGGCACAAACACGCGTCTAAAAAGAAGAAGAGCAAAAGTCACGGGACGACGCGGCAGCGGAGCAGCTCCTGGAGCAGTGGCAGGTCGACATCACGGGAACGCGGAACCAGCAAGAACAAATCACCTCACGCCCGCCAGAACAACTCCAGGTGCATGCATATTCATAAGAGGACTCATTAATATTCAGCAGAAATTCAAATTATTTTTTAAATATTTCCCAAGAGGGTGACATGGTGGCTCAGTGGTTAGCACTGTGGCCTCACAGCAAGAAGGCCGCTAGTTCGAGTCTCGGCTGGGTCTGATGGTAATTCTGTGTATAGTTTGCATGTTCTCTTTGTGTATGGATGTTTCCGAGTACTGGGTTTAGACTGGGAGAGCATCCACTGCAAAAAGATATGCCAGAATAATTGCCGATTCATTCTGCTGTGGTAACTAAGCCAAAGGAAAATGATTGAAAAACTCACTGCTCTGTGCATTGTGTGTGTGCAGAGAAAGAGACAGTCCTCATCATTCAGACGCAGAGAGAGCTCGCCGCCGCTCACGCAGTTATTCCCCGATCCGCAAGAGACGGAGAGACTCGCCCAGCTTTATGGAGGCTCGCAGGATCACCAGGTAAAGCTTCCCACATCCGCTTGTACATTAAACATAAAGGAACTGTGATGGTTTAATTAATATAGGAATGCAAAGTCAGTTCTACCTTTTACAGGCTTTAGTTTTTCAGGTCTGGCTCCAGGTCGCCTCTGCTGGTTAATGCTGTAACTACACCATCTAGGAGCATTCAGAAGTAGATACAGTTGAAGTCAGAATTATTAGCCCCCCTAAATATTTTATTCCCCAATTTCTGTTTACGGAGAGATTTATTTAACACATTTCTAAACATAAAATTATTTAATCTTTTCATGATGACAGTAAATAATATTTGACTGGATATTGTTCAAGACACTTCTATACAGCTTAAAGTGACATTTAAAGGCTTAACTAGGTTAATTAGAGTAAAGGTAGGGTAATTAGGCAAGTTATTGTATAACGATGGTTTGTTCTGGAGACAATCCAAAACAAATATTGCTTAAGGGGGCTAATAATATTGAACTTAAAATGGCTTTTAAAAGATTAAAAACAGCTTTTATTCTAGCCGAAATGAAACCAATAAGACTTTCTCCAGAAGAAAAAAATATTAGAGGAAATACTGTGAAAAATTCCTGAATCTGTTAAAAACCATTTGGAAAACAATTGAAAAAGAAGGACAAAAATATTCACAGGAGTGTGAATAATTATGACCTCAACTGTTTGTTTTTTCATGAAAGACATTATCAAGAAAATACTTAACTTTATCACACTTTCTTTCTTTCTTTCTTTCTTTCTTTGAGGGCTTCAAGGTTTAAAGTATGAAATAAATGTATGTATGTATATATATATATATTAGGGGTGTCACGATTTCAATTTTTAATCGAAATCGATCTAAATTTATGCTCAATTTCGATTATCGAATCAAAAAATAGAATCGTCGATGCTGCCACGCCCCCATGTCACGTCAGCTTGGCTTGCCAAGCGGGAAAAAACAGGCTTGTTGAAGTGCTTGTTAAACTGCAGAAGCAGGAGACCCGTCGACAGAGCTTAAACCTTCTCCTCTTTCAATGAAGTCGCCGTTGTGGAAGCATTTTGGATTTCCAGTGAGTTATGTTGACAACGTTCGTGTTGTCGACAAAAAAAAAACAGTTTTGCAAGCTCTGCTATGTACATATTACGTACGGGTAGTCCGGTAGACAACACCGGCATCGCGATCCTCCGCCTGCCCCCGTTGCAAATTCGCTCGCGAAAAGTACACACTCAGACCCTGTTTACACTGTCTTTGTTTTTAAATGGCATTTTAGAACGACAACGATTTGACATCCACAGTGGCGTGTAGCATTTCTGAGCAGCCCTCCTTCCTCTCTATCGCTAAAAATGCACATCACGTGACCACACAGACACAGCCATGCGCTCGAGACAGCAGGTCCAGGCAGTCAGAGGACTGCTTCAATCTTTCACTCACTTGTACTTAGTCATTTTAGCGAACACCTCAGATACTGTTGGCTGGTTCCTGTTGGTTGTGCGTCTTTTTTACTGACGCCATTATAACGACACAGATCACTGCCTATTCACGAGTCCCGCAGAAAAAGTGATTGACAGGTGGTAATTATGTGTGTATCTTGCCTTTATTCATTTACTGTATGATTTGTTGATGGGTAAAATAAAGACCATGCAGGTCAGGTAGTTTAAAAGGTAGGCTACAAATAATTAATTGGTCATTAATTAATTAATTATTCATAATCAAAAATCGAATCGAATCGAATCGTGCCTTTACAATTGAAAATGTAATCGAATCGAGGATTTGGAGGATCGTGACACCCTTATTATATATATATATATATATATATATATATATATATATATATATATATATATATATATATGTGTGTGTTATAGTAGCTATAGTTGCATAATCTGTTTCAGGCTCCATTAATTAATTGTTATGCAAATGTATGTTGTTACCAAACTGTTTTATTATTGATATTATTAAAATTGAGATATGTGTGAACTTCCCTTTGGGAATAATAAAGTCTAACAAACAAATATAATAGCGGAGGTTAAGAGGTGTTTTCTTTATTATGTGGAATCCATATCAAATCAATTGTTTTGGTATGTTTTAAACTATTTTGGTATTTTTAAATATGTTTATAGTATTTGAGTAATAATTAAAAAAAATTTTTAATGTAACTTAAATGTTGGAATTTTTTATGTTTATTAATTATTTATTTCTAATTAGCTTTTAGTATAAACATAGGTTTTTTTTTTTTTTTTTAAGTTAGTTGCACAGGTAACATCTCTCATTTAAATTTTTTTATCTTTGTGTTTTACCATGAATTAGTGGTGTTACGCATCACAAATCTGACGGTTCCACTGTGTAAAAACGTGCTGGATAAGTTGGTGCTTTATTCCGCTGTAGTGACCCCGGATTATTAAAGGGACTAAGCTGAGAAGAAAATGAATGAATGAATATTTTTTATTTTTTTTTATGCTGGATAAAGTTTAATTGTGATTAATCACATCCAAAATAAAAATTACACAACGTGTGTGTGCAGTGTATATTTGTTATGTATATATAAATACACACAGACATGCATATGTTGGAAAAAATAAAACATTTACCGTATATTGAGATATAAAATGTTAATGTAAATATCTATGTGACAAAAAAGTTTATGTGGTTTTTGTTTTTATGTAAATGTGTGTATCACAATAAATATATGAAACACACACATTCATATTATGTCAAAGCAAACTTTTATTTTGGGTGTGATTAATCGATATTAATCTATGCCAAGCACCAATGTTTTGACAAAAACAGAAAAGGTAAATGAAAGAAACACTGACACCTATATGTCAGTCTGTGTACTGCATGATTTCACTTCTTTTTTTTTTAAATATATAACAAAAATAAAAAGATCAGATCAAGTTAAATAAAATACATTTAAATTGATTAGGTAAATAATTTTTATCTAATTAAAAATCACCAGCTTTTTAAATTTAGTTTGTTATTACCATTACTGCAATTAATAAATGCATCAATAAATTAATTGAAATATATACACAAATACAACTGACTGACCTACAATGAGGTGCAATTTAGATTATTTTTACATGCAGTCTTTTCCTCAACAGGTTTGGGTGAGGTATTTGTATTTGGCTTGTCCATGTTTCAGGTTCAGGATTCCGGCGTGAACTTTTACACCCACTGATAATGAATACTGCATTATGAATAATCATGCGCATTATGAATATTCACGATGCGCATTCTGAAAGCAGCAGGTTGTTTGTGCTCACTCTCTCCTGTATGAAGGTTGACTCGATGACATCACACCACCACGATGCTGATCTGTAGCCGTGACAACCGTTACCAGGACAACCGTTGTCTTGCATCAGGACCGCCAGTTTCATCAGTCCACGAGTACAAGCTCTCGATCTCCGTCTTTCTCTCTATTAACCCTCTGCTTTTATCATTCTTTCAGGCTGGTTTACAGATTAACACTAATAATAATAGTAATAGTAATATAATGTTGATTCCTGGTCCAGTCTGAATCTCTCCGGATGCTCACTAATACACTGTAGTTAACTCATGTTTCTCTTTGCACACTTATGGTCTGTTTGTTCAGTATGATGACACAGCAGAGTGATTGTGTGTGTGTGTGTGTGTGTGTGTGTGTGTGTGTGTGTGTGTGTGTGTGTGTGTGTGTGTGTGTGTGTGTGTGTATAACACTCAACACTAACCAAAGCTGAACGTCTTTTCCAGGCAGAAACTAATCATGACTGCAGCTCACTGACCACAACATAATGGCAGATTTATTTACCTATCTGAAATAAATGATAAAACCTGCTATCTAGCAATAGTAACGTTCGAGATTACTAAAGTAACCCTTCGTTCCCCGAGGAGGGGAACGGAAGCACTATAAGTGGATTTGATGTTCTAAATCCACGTATGGGAGATTCGGTTCAGAAGCTACTCGTCTGAAAGAGTATTGAACGGGCCAATTAAGAATGAATTGGCAGCGCAAGCCTGCGCAGGTGTGCGGCATATGCAATCAACTGAGTATATAAGCTCACCTGGCGCCAGCAGACGCTATCCTTTTTAAGCTGAAGAGACTTTTAACAGTCATTATGGCGACGGAGTATAGTGCTTCCGTTCCCCTCCTCGGGGAACGAAGGGTTACTTTAGTAACCTCGAACGTTCCCCTTCGGGGGGAACTCCAGCACTATAAGTGGATTTGATGTTCTAAATCCACGTATGGGAGCCCATTGAAAGCGCCATAATGACTGCACCTTACCAACACCCACCATGAGAGAGCGGTCAGGCAAGCGTGACGCACCCAGATCATGAGAGGCACGGTCCTCCAACGTGCCCTTGGCCCTAACTTATCCCACTTCAAAAGAAGCTTTACGGAATAGGTATATATTTTTTTGGGAGTCGTTAGCATCTAGATAATTCTAGGAATATACGACAGTACGTTGGGAAGCGTGCCATCCCAGTAGGGAGGACACTGCGGAGACCATCCGCACCCAATAGGGGGAAACAAATGGAATTACATATGGACTAACCCTGAAAGGGGGAGTGCGCATAAGAAGGTGGTTAGCAGATAAGGAAAGCACGGGTCCGCCCAGGGGGGGGGAACTTAACCGTGGCGGAAAGCATATGGGGATCACCAGCGGGGATCGGCCATAGCAGGCACTTATACCAGAAAAAAAGTTAATCTCACATTGTGGAGTGGTCAAAGTGGCATTGAAGTGCTTTTTTGTAAAGGTGAATGTTTTATATGATGCTGATATTAATACGCTCTCTCTGTTGCTGTGTGTGTGCAGTGCACGGAAGCGTCCGATCCCGTATTACCGTCCGAGCCCATCGTCGTCCTCCAGCTCCAGCAGTTACAGCAGCAGCTCCAGCCGGAGCCGGAGCCGCAGCCGCAGTTACAGCAGCACGTACAGCAGCTACAGCAGCCGCAGCGTCAGCCCATCACACAGTTACTACAGCCAAAGCAGCTCACACAACTCCACAACTGCACACTTCTAGCACACACACACATCGCAGTTTAAAGGTGAACTGCACTGCAAACATTATTACTTACTTATTTAATTTGTGTCATGCATTTCTTTTGTTTTCCAGTACATGATATACAGTTTTAGGCATAAATAATTGCGCAAACACATCTGATCTCAGCAGCTGATAAACATGAGCAAAACTGCCCTGAATGCTGGGTTTGTGTACAGTGTGAATATAGCTAGTCAATCGGGAAATAACTGCTTAACAAAAGTTATCAAGTACAGTCAGTCTGTACAGAACAATAGCAGACATTCAATTTGAGCAGTCGGCAAACACACACACACACACACACACACACACACACAAACACACACACACACACATACACAGAGATTTCACACATAGTTATAAATATATCCAGTGTCTCTATTTAAAGACTAAAGGCCTGAGGAACAAACATAAGATGAGCACTTTTTTCCTGAAATTCTTCCACGCTGCAAATATTACCAAAAAACTGGGTTAACAATGTTAAATCGAAAATAATCTGAAAATCCAGACACTTTATTATCATGGTGGAGATTGAGACTCATGAGAAACAAAAGCAAGAACAAACTGATTTTATTAGTTGTAGATTTTTTTATACAGGATAGTTCATCATTTGGGTGAATCTCATAAAGAAAAGTCTAAATGTTTAGGAATATTTTTAAAAATCCTCTTTTTTATTTACAAGAAAAGCAGCTTTGTCATGATCACCAGCAATCCAGCATGTGCAGATCGCTGGTAAACACAAGGTATTGCATAGAACTACAAATCTGCCATTAAATGGACTACAAGATCCAGTCATGCACCACTCACACACCTGGCCTAGATCCCCATGATTGCAGACAGGCACAGCTGAAGCTACTCCAGGACTGATTATAGGACATAATAAGAGTCTTCTGTTAAATGAATTGGATACTGGACAGAGGGAGTGCGGAACCGAATGCAGGGTTATTTAGCAGAATGGTCAGGCAAGCACCGGGAGCAAACAGATGTATACAGGTTAACCCAGATTCGTAGTCAAAATAACTGGGAGATGGTCAAAAGGCAGGCAGCAGACAACGTAAAACAAACAAAACAAGGCTAGGTTCAAACACGGCAAGACAAGGCAAGGGAAAGCTCGTCGTAATGTTCCACTATACAGATTAACAAGACTTGTAGTTCATTACAATAACTTGTGTTTATCTGCGCAGGCTGGATCGCTGGTAATCTTGACAAGCGTTTATTACCAAGGCTAACAGAATTCTGGTAAAAACTCTACTAGTGTGATATAATTTAGGGTTTAATTCGGGCTACTAATAAAGAAGTGGTTTAAATGTCTTGGAAATCAGAGAAAAAACGAAAGTTTTATTTGTATTTATTATGCAGCTTTTTAAAATTTATTATTTGTTTATTTTGTTTAAAAATCACTGACAGTTTTGTGTGAGATTCAATTATTTAGTGTTATTTAGTCCATGATTTGGGAGACTCTCATCAATTAAACATCCAAGTATTTGGAAATATTACAATTTATTCATGCTCACGTCTGCTCATTAAGTCTACCAGAATCACAATAAAAACCAACTGGGACTAATTGTTGATATGTACCCCTGTATGCATTTCAGGAGATTGTGAAATACGTCCCAGGAGGTATGTTTTTTTGCAGTGTTTGTTTTCGCGAATCCACTAGAGGCTGCTGTGTACGCTTTTTCAGATCTCAAATTTGTCTAGCAAGTGCCATTCGTGCCTGCTGTTCTCGCATAAATCCACCAGAGGCAGCGGTCAGCTAACTGACCCACCAATCCTTCTACGCACCTCAATCCCTAAACCCAACCAACAGTGTTTTCAAAAGCATTGACTGACCAGTGCCCACCGTCTCCTCTAAACCCAACCAATAGTGTTTTCAAAGGCACTAATTGACCCGATCACCCCTTCCCTAAACCCAACCGACAGTGTTTTCAAAAGCACAGAATGACCAGGACCCACCATCTCCCCTAAACCCAACCGATAGTGTTTTGAAAAGCAATCTAAAAAAATACCCTCGCCACGGCCTGATTTTTACCACATTTTCAGATTTTACCAGCCTTTTACCATTATCACCCTGTTATTTACTTGTTTATTTTATTTTTTGGCTTTTGTTTTTGTTTCACCTGCTTTCTGGAACCGTTCTTTGCCAGACTCGAACCCAGCAATCGTGGTCAACTCCTCTCTGCGTCTCAAATCCTCCAACATACGTGGCGAGGCACTGGGCAAACTGGTAACAGCTGTAAAGCCGTCCATATGGAAGTAAGTGGTCGGCTGATAATCAAGAAAAGGAACGGCGTCATACCACCCCGTAGCATTCATTTTAAGACGAAATGCAGCCATACGTACCTCTGGATACATAATACGCGCTCTCCAAAAATGTATATAGGGCTACGTTTTCAGAATAAGCCTGTGTTTGTTCATGTTTATTAAAGTCAATTATCACCAAGTCTACCAGAATCCCAATTAAAAACTAACCCAGGCTCATTGTGGATGCGTACCCCTATATGCATTTCTGGAGAGCAGCAAATACGTCCCAGGAGCTTAGTTTTTTGCAGTTTTTGTTTCCGCGAATCCTGCAGAGGCTGCTGTGCACACTTTTTGAGATCTCAAATTTCTCTCGCGAATGTCACTCGCACCTGCTGTTCTCGCGTAAATCCACCAGAGGCCACTGTTGACTGACTGACCGACCGATAACACCACCTACCCCCTTCCCTAAACCCAAGTGTTTTAGAAAGCACCGATCGCCCAGCCCACCTCCTTCCCTAAACCCAACCAACAGTGTTTTCAAAAGCACCGATTGACACAATCACTCCCTTCTCTAAACCCAACCGATAGTGTTTCCAAAAGCAATCCAGAAAAAAAGCCCTCGCCACCGCCTGATTTTTACCACATTTTCAGATTTTACCAGCCTTTTACCATTATCACCCTGTTATTTACTTGTTTTTTTTTTTTTTTTGCTTCTGTTTTTGTTTTACCTGCTTTCTGAAACCGTTCTTTGCCAGACTCGAACCCAGCAATCATGGTCAACTCCTCTCTGCATCTCAACTGGTAACAGCTGTAAAACCGTCCATACGGAGATAAGCGCGAAAAGCAATGGCATCATAACACCCCGTAGCGTTCGTTTTAAAGACAAAATGCAGCCATACGTACCTCTGGCTACATAATTTGTGATCTCCAGAAATGTATACAGGGCTATGTTTTCAGAATAAGCCTGTGTTGCAATTTATTAATGTTTATTAAAGTCACTTCTGCTCACCGAGTCTTACAGAATTACAGTAAAAACAGTAACATGGTGATATATTTTAACCTGAAATTAAATTAAAACAAACTATTTAATTGTATTTTATTATGCAAATATTTCTTACTGGAATTGTTTTGTTTTAAATCATTGACACATTTTTGTGAGATTCACCCATTTTATTATTTAAAACACATTAAACATATTACTTTGTTTTTAATATTATTTTTTAAATCATGTTGTATTATAATGATGTTTTACGCTGCAAGTTTTGGCTATAAACTATGCACTGTATATTCCAAGTTATATACCGGATTATATAAAGGCTTTGTATGTGGAAAAGCTTGGCATGACGTGGAGGAAAGGAGTCGCTCTTTTGGAAAATAATCCATATCGTAAGCACCTATACGTCCATTCTTTTTGGAGATGTGATATTTCTTATTCTATACAGTATTTGACTTCTATTCTGGCTGTGTTTAGTGCATATAAATACAGTTAGAGCTCTGTGTTCACCGCTGTACAGTTATTATTACTATGAATCTCTGTTGTTTTTGATCCTGTCTTTAGTGTAGGTGCACTTATACCTGAAACCAGGCTGCAAAAATATACACGCACACATCTGTTTATTCATGCGACGCTGTTTATTTAACCTTCCTTGCATTCTTATTTGATTTGGTACTTTTGGAGAAACTGTTTTTTATGAGTCATTTTCATGTGAATAACGCACATTACGCAGTGATGTGAAGAAATATTGTGATTTTTGATCGTTCCGCATTCTTTAAAGTCAACATGACATGAGCTACTTGATTAATACATGATTGTCTTCTTATTTTCAATGATTTATCAATGATTTCTCATCAGATCTTTATTACGGCCTCCAGATGAACATTAAAATCATTCTAGCCTCTATTTTAAGGATCTACACAGCAAAATCCTCTGAGTAAAATTTACCTAGTTCAGAGAGCATTTGGTCCCTCTTTATAATAAGGGCAAGCGGTGAAAAGTAAAGCTGCTGTTTGTGGAGTTGCTTAATGATCCTCTGCTGAGATTTTGAGAGATTCAATGTATTATATTTCAGCTGATTTCATCTAAGGCTGTGACTAAAGTCAGTTGTAGTTTTGTGTTTCTGCTTAATAACAGCAGGTGTTCATCATCAGAGCTCAATCATCACGCAGCTTAATCCTTGTCTCATTAACTTAAGTAACTCAATTTATAGAGAGACCAAATACTATCTAAACTGAGTACATTTTACTCAGAGGATTTTGCTGTGTAGGCTCAGTCTAAAGCTCATGGCGCAAAAGCATTAAGGGCTTGTCTGAATCCACTTTTGCTATTTTAAGGATGGAAAAATACAGACTGCGCCATGGCGCATGATCTAACAGGGTTGTGCTTATTCTCTTAGTGAGTTCTGGGTTTGTTTTGAGCATAACCTGCTTTAAACCAATCAGAGTCTCATCTCCCATTACCGTTTGGCGCACCATGGCACATTTGCTATTTACATAGCGAACTGTAAGTGTAAAAACTGAACGCTTCTCTAGCGAGAAAACAGTTAAACAGAGCACCTGCAGCGCGATGATAAAGAACGAGCCTCCTCCATTTAGCCTCTTTACTTTACTCCTTTACTTTACTCCTTTACTTTGGTGGAGTAAGGAAACGGTGGAAACTTACTCCGCTGAAGACATCCAACATATTTAATTTAGTTTGTTAAGCGCAAATATTTGTTTCAAAACTGTTTCTGAATTCAGTTCTAATCTCCAGCAAAGGAATAATTGAGCAAAAGTAACAAAGTGTGACCAAAAACTGAGTTATAGCCAAACACACGTCCTGTTCTTATGCCCCATATGGTGATGCAGACGTCTTCAAAACCCCACAGGTGGACAAATCTACACTTGTGTTTATTAAAACGAATCTAAATATGCACATAATAAATAATACTGCTAATATTAATAACATTATACAGATGCAAATTGACATGAATAAACTGAAGAAGAAAAAAACAAGATGAAGAAGGCATAGAGGCAGCGGGTTTTATATTTATGTAGAAAATAATCATTTTTGTAATATTTAAATCCTTTAATAATTTTCATCTGTAAAGAGATTTGTGTATTAAGCAATGTGTAAATGTTTGGATTTGGATAGGTGCATAACTAATGTGCTCTTCGCTGGACTTAAGAGCAGATTTTATTTGATCAATGTTCTATTTCAGTTCCTCAAAATAGCAACGCGCCAACAATGCGCCTTTACACACCTCCTGTATAGACCAGCACACCCATGAGTCCACAAGGAGATGCAAATGGATTCGCTATTTAAACAACGTGAAGCAAACTGTGAAAATTACAGTTGCGCTGGTCTGAAAATAGCAACAAATCGTGCCATACAAGTCTTGCGCCTTATTGCGGCGGATATATAATAAGGCCAACTAATTTTATAAATTGTCATGGTTAAAAGTGATTTCATGTTGACCTTAAATGCAGAACTGAAATACAAATGATGATTTTTTTTTTAAAGCTAAAGGCTGCTTGTTGTTTGAATAACGCACATTATGTGATGATGTAATGAAATATTGTAAAAAAAAAGTTTTTTAAGTCAACATGGCATGAGATTTACTTTATTAATAGACGATTTTGTTCTTATTTGTAATGATTTATGAATGATTTATCAATTATTTTCACTGATTTATCAATGCGTAAATAAAAAGAAATTGACAAATCAGCAAAAAATAATTGATTAATCAGCAAAAATAATTAATAAATCAGGGAAAATAATTGATAAATTAGCGAAAATAATTGATAAATCAATGAAAATAACTGATAAATCAGAGACAATAATTGATAAATCAGGGACAATAATTAAAAAATTAGCGAATATAATTGATAAATCAATGAATATAAATGATAAATGATAAATCAGGGAAAATAATAGATAAGTCAGTAAAAATAATTGATAGATTAGCAAAAATATTTGATAAATGAGCTAAAATAATTAATAAATCAGTGAAAATAATTGACAAATCAGCAAAAAATAATTGCTGAATCACCTAAAATAATTGCTAAATCAGCAAAAATAATTGCTAAATCAGCGAAAATAATTGATAAATCAGCAAAAATAATTGATAAATCAGCGAAAATAATTGATAAATGAGCTAAAATAATTAAGAAATCAGTGAAAATAATTGACAAATCAGTGAAAATAATTGCTAAATCAGCCAAAATAATTGCTAAATCAGCGAAAATAATTGATAAATCAGCAAAAATAATTGATAAATGAGCTAAAATAATTAATAAATCAGTGAAAATAATTGACAAATCAGTGAAAATAATTGCTAAATCAGCCAAAATAATTGCTAAATCAGCGAAAATAATTGATAAATCAGCAAAAATAATTGATAAATGAGCTAAAATAATTAATAAATCAGTGAAAATAATTGACAAATCAGTGAAAATAATTGCTAAATCAGCCAAAATAATTGCTAAATCAGCGAAAATAATTGATAAATCAGCAAAAATAATTGATAAAAGAGCTAAAATAATTAATAAATCAGTGAAAATAATTGACAAATCAGCAAAAAAATTGTTGATAAATCAGTAAAAATAATTGATAAATCAGCAAAAGAATTGATAAATCAGTGAAAATAATTGATAAATCAGCAAAATAATTGACAAATCAGCAAAAATAACTGACAAATCAGCGAAACTAATTGCTTAATCAGCAAAAATAATTGCTAAATCAGCAAAAATAATTGACAAATCAGCAAAAATAATTGCTAAATCAGCAAAAATAAATGATAAATCAGCGAAAATAATTGATAAATAATTGAAAATAATTGATAAATCAGTGAAAATAATTGATAAATCAGCTAAAATAATTGATAAATCAGTGAAAATAATAGATAAATCATGTATTAATAAAGTAAATCTCATTTTATGTTGACTTTAAAGAATGCAGAACGACAAAAAAAAAACAAGTTGTCTTCACATGTGTGTGTGTGTAATGTGTTCAAAATCGTTCTGCATTCTTCAAAGTCAACATAAAATGAGATTTACTTTATAAATACGTGATTTTTTAAAATGATTTGTCAATGATTTTTCAATGCGTCATTCTAAAGTCATAATTTCTGATCAGAATTTGAGAAACCCAGATGATCTTAAAAACATACTGATTTTATAAATTGTCATGGTTAAAAGTGATTTCATGTTGACCTTGAGGCTGCTTGTTTTACGAGTTTGCATTTATTTATTATAAATTATTCCACTATTTATTCCCTCCTTCAAATGGAGACTGAGCTGGCCTTTTATTTATTTATTTATTTATTTATTTATTTATTTATTTATTTATTTATGTATCTGTCTGTCATTCTTCCTTGTAAAGAGCTAATTAAGCAGTTGAATTATGTGAACTGTTACCTTGTGATGCAGGATACGGCCTCAGTCTTCCTTTTCCAGTGTTATTTTTCGATTTTTACAGTCATCTGTCCGTTTATTATCGCGAGTCGATACTGCTCTAACTTTCCAACTGTATAAAGTCAGTAGATTTAGTGACCCTCATGATTAAACACATAATAAAAGTATCTGCAAACTGATCGTCGACGTGTCCTGTTCTTGCTTTGAGTTTTGATGTGTTTCTTATGCTCAGAAAATGAAATACGCTCTTATGAAATACACTGCAGCATACTTCTCAAAGGGTACATCCAGAAGGACTCTTTATATTCGGGAACTGAGTTCAGGTGCTTCTTGTGAACTGTATGCTGTAACAAAATTGCAGTGATTAAGTTCTGCTTTCTTTAAAAGTCATTGATCTTTACTGCTTGATTGATATATAGGGTATAAAGTGGGTCTCGGAATGTACAAGAAGCACTGCATGAAATACCATTGTTCTGCGTCATGTCTTTAAAATATGGACATTAAATTTACCACATTATTTTCAATGGAGTTCCTGCGCTTGCCTGCTGCTCTTGATGGCGCTTGTGTTTAAACAGCTTTTCATCTCTTTTTACACTTGATCAATTAAATGAATGCTGAAGCCTACTTAGCTGATTATATTTTAGTTACATTACTACATTGATGATGTAAAGCAGGGGTCACCAATCTCGGTCCTGGAGGGCCGGTGCCCTGCAGGGTTTAGCTCCAACTTGCCTCAACACACCTGCCTGGATGTTTCAAGTATACCTAGTAAGACCTTGATTAGCTTGTTCAGGTGTGTTTGATTAGGGTTAGAGCTAAAATCTGCAGGACACCGGCCCTCCAGGAACAAGTTTGGTGACCACTGATGTAAAGTGAACCGTATAAACTTGAGAAAAAGTTGCATTGACTATTTACCGAAAGTTTATCGGTAGGGGACAACCACTAGCAGCTCATGTATCATATTAAAGATAGGCTGCGTCCGAAATCGTCTACTACTCAGCAGTTTGGAAAGTATGTTCTATACCAGGGGTCACCAATCTCGGTCCTGGGGGGCCAGTGTCCCTGCACAGTTTAGCTCCAACTTGCCTCAACACACCTGCCTGGGTGTTTCAAGTATACCTAGTAAGACCTTGATTAGCTTGTTCAGGTGTGTATAGTTAGTGTTGGAGCTAAAATCTGCAGGACACCGGCCCTCCAGGAACAAGTTTGGTGACCACTGTTCCATACAGTATGAATGTGAGCAGTATGACTTACTGCTTAAGCCTAGTTCACACTACAGGAGTTTAAACATCAGCAGATCGCTATGCCGTTCACACTACATGACCTGACTTTGTGTCTTTTAATCTCTGTGGTGTTCACACTACGCAACACTCCGTGAACGATCCACAAGAGGGGGGTCACACACTACATGATCTGACAACAACTCATTCCCCATCAGCTCATTCAAGCTACCAAACCACAGCCAATGAAAATTTGAGGGAGGAGTCGTCAAAAAAAAAGCTGAACACTATTGGCTGCTTGTGTGCGGATTACATCACTGACAGCGTTTCAAGCTTTGGAGAAAGCATTTAAAAACATCGTCAAATCAGCTGATTCATCCGCGGATTAATCACTCATCTGCAAGGTTCCAGTGGATAGATACACAGAGAGTTTTTAATTTTTGTAATTTTATAACTCTTTGAAATAAAACTAACATATCTATAACACCCTGCCGTTTTCTAACTATCAGTGTATTTCTTTCTGACATTGTTATTTTTTTTTATTACAAAACAGTAAAGAACTGAGCATTTCTGCCTTAAATTACCATATTGGTTAAAATGACTGCATGCATGTCTGATACTTTTCACTGTGACTTTAAATATGTGTGCATTTTCTTACCTGGCAACTTCCTGCTAACATAAACAAAACTTTCTGATGGCAAAAGCATCAATTTACTTCAGATATCTTTCAAAACAGCATGTTCTGTGCAGTGAAATAGCTCCTGTTTGAAAGTGAAAATGAAAGCCAAGACCTTTGAGTGTTTTAGTATCTTAACTACATATTTATAGGCTGTATTACTGTAGAGCCCTACTAATATAGGATCTGTTGATTTGAAGCAGTTTTTGTTTTTCTTTTATTTTTTTTTCAACAAACTATTTTAAGAACTTTCTGCTAAATAACAAAGGTGTTTAAATTCTGATATCATAGTTATTTATGAAAAATATTATCTAATAAATAAATAAATATGTTTTATGTGTCGAGTTTGATGACCTCTAGAGGTTAGGGGGCGGAGCTTAGAAGACGGGAAGGAAGTGAAACCAAGAGCAGAGAGTCAGATGCGTTTGATTTAGAGTTTTTGTTCTAATAGTTTGCCTTGAAATAGTTACACAAAAGAAAATTCATGTGTTAGTTCTGAGTTTACAAAGACTGTTAACCCACATCCTTAGTGCATTTGAGGATCGCTGGACAATCTGTGTGGTTAATTGTTCCGAGAGAGAGAGAGAGAGTGAACGTCAGACCTGCGGACTGAAAGATCGACTGGAGAGAGACTGAGGCTTTGCTAATCGGGCCGTTTGCTTCATGATCGGAGGATTTGCAACTGCGGTGAGGCAATTCAGTTTCGGGATCGCGGATGGACGTCAGAGACGTTTGGAGTGTGTCTGGTTCTGTGAATGGGTACTGTGATTGTGACCTTCATTATTTCTACGGATTCTGTGAGTACTGAAAAGTGTTTTTTTCCAACGTGAGCTCCAACATTGCGCGCCAACGTAAGACTTAAATCCCAGCTGGGTAACATTTTATTTTGGGTTTTATTTGATGCTATAATGTTGCTCAAATGTGTGTTTGATTTGTATGTCTGATTAAGTGAAGCTGTGTTGTCACTGAAAGTGAATTGAGTCCTACAGCTTTAAAGTGATTTAAAACACAATGAAAGAAATTTAACACAATAGCCTCACAATATTTAATAAATGTAAAAAGTTATTATATGCCTTGCATTTGTGATTTTCTTTTACAGAAAGGGTGAACATTAATGGTTAAATAAACCAGTGTGTAAAATAACTTGTAAATGAGAGAGTTAAATTATATTATGCAATAGAAAAAGAAAACAAATAGTCACTTCTACTCTGAATAACACTACATATATATCTGAGGCCCGGTGTTATTAAGTGTTTGTTATTACCATTTGATGAACAGACATTGATAATTTTAAAGTTATAGGGATGTGCCTCTCACCTTGAATTTTATTTGAATTTCCCTAGACATATTACTTTTTCTGAGCTAGTTAAGGGGAGAGGGCTACATTTGTGGGGGCTCGTCCGGGATCAATCAGATTACTCAGATTGTTAATTCAGAAAGAAATTTAGAAGTGATTTATTTGCGTGTATACTTATTCTGGGGTTTATTTTGAATATATATTTTTCTCTTTCATTCAGTTTTTTTTACAAACACATTTTACATTCTTTTTTTTGTAAGTAAAAAAAAAAAAAAATGGAGGTTAGTGAGATTATTGCTTGGTGCAGAGACAAAGATGTGGGTCTTGACAAAGTTATTATTCTTAGCAATGTGCCTACAGCCTGTGAGGACAGAGTGATCTATAATGTACTAGATACTGCTCTGGGAGTTGGTAAATGCAAGGTGCTTGGTTGTCGCTTAGATAAAAATAAGGAATTTCAATTTGTTTTGATTGAATTTGATGATGACATATCCAAGACATCTATCCCTGCAGAGATTGGAGGACCTGAAGTAGGTCTCTGGTACACACAGGTTGTGTGTGTTGCAGCTGAAGCTCCTAAAAAGAGCAAGGAAGATGAATTTCAGACTAAGTTGAATTTGTTCCTTCAAAACGAAGGAAAATCATTAGCTGACATTTCAAGTTTGGCATCTCCTGCTCCTGACCTCAACACTAAGCTGGTCGAGGCCATAAACTCCCTTGTTCAAACATGTCATGTGGCTTCATCTGAGGAGAGAGGGATATATAGAAAGCTGCGCCCTTTTTCAGGGTTTATACCAACTCCTCTTGGGGAAGATGAGTTTGAGATTTGGGTGGAGCAGACTACACACATTTTGGAAGAGTGGCAGTGCTCTGATAATGTTAAGAAGCAGAAACTAGTAGAGTGCCTCAGAGGTCCTGCAGCAGATATTGTAAGATTTGAAAAGACTGGCAACTCAGCCGCTACTTATAGTGACTATCTTAGTGTACTAGAGTCAGCATTTGGCAGTACTGAGGATGCTGCAGATTTGATGCTTAAATTTCGAAGCACTTACCAAAATGAAGGAGAGAAGCTGTCAGCCTACATATTGAGGTTGGACAGACTGCTCCATAGCATGCTGCGGAAAAAAGGAATTGAGTATTCTGCTCTTAATCATCTTAGAATGCAGCAAATAGTCAGAGGTGCCTTAGCAGGTGATATGGTGGCTATGCGTTTGAGGATGACCCACAAGCTTTGTGAGCCACCTTCTTTCAACGAGTTAATGAAGGAGGTTAGAGAGGAAGAAAATATGGTCAGCAGTAGGCGCACCTTACCGTCTAATGTTGCCATGTCTGTAGTGCCCACTACCAAGAAGGATTCGTCTGCTAACAGTGGTACTGTCGACTCAGAAGTAGAAAAGTTAAAGAAGGAGATTAGGGGGCTGAAAAATGAGGTGTCTCGGTTGTCAGCTGCAGCCAAAGAACCTGTAGCCCATGATCGTCCAGCCATGCACAGTCTGGCTGCTGTTGCTGACTGTAAAACTCCAACACGTACAGTAACCAAAGCCAACATATTTTGCTACAGATGCGGGGAAGATGGGCATCTTAAGCGGGACTGTAAAAACGATGAAAATCTCAGGAAAGTAAACCAGCGACTCATCAGAATGAGACAATCTTCGGGAAACTTCTCCGGGGCTCAGTAAAGGAACGGCCTGAAGCTCCGGGAAAGACACGTTCCACAAAGTGCAAAAGAGTCCAAGCTGAGCCAGCAGTTCTTCCGAGCGGGTTAGTAGGACCCAGTTCTGTCCTTCCTGTTCAAGTGGAAGGAATCTATGCAAAGGCTTTGTTAGATAGTGGATCGCAAGTTACCCTGCTATACAGATCCTTCTATGACAAATACTTGAGACATATGCCATTGATACCAATAGAAAATTTGGAGATATGGGGATTGAGTATGCAAAAGTACCCATATGATGGCTGTTTGTCTTTGAGGCTGGAGTTTCCAGGATCTGTTGCAGGAGTGGCGGAATCCATAGATGCACTTGTGCTGGTCTGTCCCGATCCTGTCATGAAAGGGGATGTAAACATTCTGGTGGGAACAAATACATCTGTAGTGAAAAAGCTGGTAGAAGCATGCAAAGAAAAGGTGGGAGATGATTTTCTACATACCTTGACTGTTCATCCTGAGATCAGAGATGCTTATGAACGGGCCATAGCAGTTGAAAAGAGTCACTGTGACGACAGCAGAGGAACTGTCTGGTATCTTAACCCTAAGCCATTAAAGTTGCCTCCCGGAGAGAGTGCTAGGGTTTATGGAGTGTTGAAATGCCCTTCTGCTTTTTCTGGAAAGACTCTGTTAGTCGATAAGCCAGAGGAATCTGTGTTTCCAGATGAACTGCTTGTAACCGCCGAAGTACAGGCCAATACTGTTGTTCAGTCAAGAAAGATTGGAGTTACGATCAGAAATGTCTCCTCTCGCACTGTAAATCTTAAAAGAGGAATGCCCATTGCTCATGTGTTTCCAGTGGAGGTTGTGTCTACCAGCTCAAAACCACAAGAGTGTAGTGGACAGACTAAACTAGATGCTAGCTCATTTAACTTTGGTGATTCCTCTGTGCCCAACAGAGGTGTGGACTCGAGTCATGTGACTTGGACTCGAGTCAGACTCGAGTCATGAATTTGATGACTTTAGACTCGACTTGACAAAATATAAAAAGACTTGCAACTCGACTTGGACTTGAACATAAATGACTTGGACTTTGACTAGGACTTGCCCCTATTGACTTGTAAAGACTTGCTGCTTCCCATGAAAAGCCCAACGATAAAAAAGTATGTTGACATGGACCGCTCTCTCTCTCTCCCTGTTTATGTGTGCGTGTGTGTGTGACAGCATGCGCGCGCGTGTGTGTGAGCATGCGCGCTTTCGGCATGACGTCCAATCGAAGCACGGTAGATTGTTTTGATTCGACAGTATCCAACGTGACTACTATGAGGCGCCGGAGTGGACAAAAGTCAAGCGAACGCAGAGAGAATTTGAATTTGAACTTGAGATGAGCCAATACTCGCGTGCCAATACTCGCTCTCTCTCTCTCTCTCTCACATACAACATACACCTCTCTCTCTCTCTCTCTCTCTCTCTCTCTCTCTCTCTCTCTCTCTCTCTCTCTCTCTCGTGCAATCAGTCTCTTTGCGTTCGCTTGACTTTTGTTTACGATGGCGTCTCATACCTTTAATGCATTTGCTCTCACGGGATCCTCCTTTTAAACTGACCCTTCGCTAAGCCACGCCCAAAAACCGCCACCCACCAATCGCGGCTTACCAATCGTAGCTACGGGCAGAGGCTCTGTCAAGCTTTCGAGCGAGGGAAACAAGCCAAATCGTTGCGCAATTGGATTGTGAAAATCTGACACCCGCTATCCTAAAAGTTTGGACTGGGTGGTGGGATTTTTCCCTTTTCAAAACCAAAGCCCAAGAGGAGAAATGCCAGCGTGGATCAAGCTGTGTGAGGGGCGGTAAAGGAGTTAAGCTAAGTTGGTTTTGTTTTCGATATTCACATTCAATGATAGGTGGCAATAACTCACACTCCTCTTATCCTAAACAGATCTAAACTGTTTCTTTAAAAAAAAAAAAAAAAAAAAAAAAAAAGCAGGTTATGCTTCCCAGCGGTCTTTTTCTTTTTTTCCACTCGATATTATGAGCCAGGGCTCGACAATAAGGACTGCCCGATGGCCCGGGGCCAGCGTGCGAGACACTCGGGCCAGTGTACAAAATGTTACTGGCTCGATCGGGCCAGCTGCTGCCTTTTTGCCTGCCAGATCGAGCCAGAGCTGCGTGCTGCGACTGTCTGTCAATTGTGTGCAAATACAATCTTACGGTGCTTTCACACGTAGACGTTTGTTTCGGAATCTGTCTCGTTTCACCCGTTAGCACGTTTTTTTTAGCATATATCCAGCAGTTGCGCTCGCATCTGCGCCAAATCAATCAGTCCAAGATCGCCTGAATGAGACGCGGTCTCTGTCCTATTGAGCGTATCGATTGTAGCGAGAAAACAAAACAATGCAACGAACTAACGACCCAGGCTATATCACAGTGTATCATGATCGTGTAATAGCCATATATACGGCTATATGAAGAGGGAATGATGAGCAGGGCGAGATGTCATTCTTACCGGTAAATGCGAAAGTGAAAGCATGCTGAAATATTACCGAGAGCTGTTTATCCAGCCTGATCTCGGTTATCCGTCAGGAAAATTGACCGAAATTACTATCTGTTAATTTTTCCATATTTTAATCGTATAATATGTTGTGTTAGGCCTGTTGTTTTGTTCATTTCCGCACTGACAGCTCGAAAGAAAGATTTACATTGATCTGATGCAGTCTCGGTTCATCTGCTATGTCTCTCTATAATTTAAGCCTAAAATACAGAATTATAGTCAACGTTTCTTTAATAGATTGATTAATTCAATTGATCGATTTCTACAAAACCTGACAATTGAAATGAGGCTCTGTATATATGAGAAAGTCTGACCTCGATTTGTATTTGGTGACGATGTCTGTGGGTTGTTAAAATTAAAGTGCACATTTTCACTTATAAAATATTCTATACACAATACACAAAAGTTTGGGGTCAGTGTGATTAAATATGTTAAAACAAGCTTCTTCTGCTCACCAAGGCTGCAATTATTTCATCATAAATACAAATTGTGAAATGTTGCACTATAAAATAACTGTTCAAAAGTAGTTTATCATTTAATTTATTCATTTATTCCAGTGATTTTAAAGATGAGATTTCAGCTTCATTACTCCAGTCACATGATCCTTCAGAAATCACTAATATTAATTATTATTATATTTATTAATGGTAATAGTTATAAAATCAATAATGTCTGGAGTAATTATTTTATTTGAAACTAAATACAATAACAAAGCAGTTATTTAAAATTTTAATAAATATTTAACAATTACACCTTTTTTACATTTATAAATATAGCCTTGATGAACTGAATAGTTTTCCTTAAACATTTTAAAAATTACCGTAAATATATATACAGATTTATTAACCCCCTTTTGTTTTTTTTGTTTTTTCTTTTTAAAATATTTCCTAAATGATGTTTAATAAAGCAAAGAAATGTTGATATTTTGTCTGATAATATTTTTTCCTCTGAACAAAATCTTATTTGTTTTATTTTGGCTAGAATAAAAACATTTTTTTAACCATTTTAAGGTAAAATTTATTAGCCTCCTAAGCTAATTGTTTTTCAGACTGTCTACAGAACAAACCATCATTATACAATAACTAGCCTAATTACCCTAACCTGCCTAGTTAACCTAATTACCCAAGTTAAGCCTGTAAATGTCACTTTAAGCTGTATAGAAGTGTCTTGAAGAATATCTAGTAAAATATTATTTACTGTCATCATGACAAAGATAAAATAAATCAGTTATTAGAGATGAGTTATTAAAACTATTATGTTTAGAAATGTGCTGAGAAAACCTGTTCTCTGTTAAATAGAAATTGGGGAAAAAATAAACAGGGGTGCTAATAATTTATGGGGCCTAATAATTCTGAAATCAACTGTGTGTGTGTGTGTGTGTGTGTGTGTGTGTGTGTGTATACACACACACACACGCACATTCAAATAGCGATTAACTTCTTTTTTTTTTTGGTGGGGCCAGTGAAAATTTGGGCTGGGCAAGTAAAAATCAGAACCACTGGCCCGATCGGGCCAGTAGAAAAAATCCTTAGCGTTGAACCCTGTGAGCACTGCTTAGTTTAAAACCTCGCTATTGTAACGCATATAAATACATACACTAATATTTGCTGGTAGGAAAAATCTATTTGTTCACTTCTGTTATTTATACTTTAATGTGCATTTCAATTTTTTTTTTCCACTTAACTGCAAATTTGAATAAAAACTGGATAAAGAGCACACAAACATGCTGACAGTAATAGGTACTGTACACTGTTATGGGTCAATGATGCTAATATTCGGCACAAATCCATCAGTTTCTTAGGTTATTAGATTATTTTATAATTTCACCTCTCCTGCTGTGCATGAACTATGCTGTTGAATGTTCAGCGTATGAGGTTGCTAGGCTAACCTTGCTTCAATTTTGATAAAATTATTTTCTAATCAGTTGCTATTATGTTGTGAATATACCCCTGTAATGTATACTGCAGTCCTCTTTTGTCTGGCTTTCTCAGATATCTCACCTGTTTGCCAAAAATGACTAATTAAATCCTTGGGAATGTCTGACACCAGCGCAATCACACTGTAATAGATGTGCCAGGCATGAAAGCTTGACAGGCGTAGCAACAGTAACTAAGGAGGGCGAGGCTTAGCGAAGGGTTATTCCATGAATGTTGATATGGTTTCTTTCTTGCTTTACTATTTATTAACAATACACAAAAAACTAAAAGGTTAAGGTAAATTCTCTAATAAATTCTAGTGTTTTTGAGTATTATACTTGTTGTATACTTGTATTATACTTATGTTTTAGGCTAGTATTATTTACGACTTGTTAATTAATGCTTCATAATACAGTAGTATTACTAAAAGTGAACAGATAAAATAATACAAAGTGTAGTTTTAACTACAGTAAAGTGTAGTGATTTGTAGTATAAAATACCCTATATTGTAAAATAATACAGCACTGGGTAATTTGTTTATATTACACTTGTGTTACCATAGCAACTATAGTATTACCACAACTGATCAATTGAAGTTCTTTACTGTAGTAGGCTACTGTTCAAAACACAGTACATGTCAATATACGTGTTTAGGGGCCCTGTGGAACAGCTTTCCTCAAAATGAAGAGGATGACATGGAAAATGTCCTCCACAATCTCATCAGTAAAGTGGAAGCCAGCAGACACTAGTTTACTTTATTTTAGCTGCCATGCAAAAATGAGATTGATAGTGAGATTTATTTGAAGAGTGAATAGTACAGTAGGCTATAATACCTTATCAAGTGTTTCCTTATTTTTATCACAGTTACATTTCTGCTTGCATTAGTTTTTGTTTAAATGCTTTTAAAATAAAATGTATTCTTTACATCCAACATCTATTCCAGGGGTGCCTTATAGTGGTGTAAACCCCTTTACAAGGGGTGTTACCCCTGTGTAAACTCTAGCCACCCCTGTGGCCAACCCGATATGATTTTGCTGTTGACATTATTTATTTAAATCTACTTACATAAATGCAATACAATGCAATATTTCAATAAATAAATAGCAGCCACTAAATTATTGTGGATTGATTGGTGCCACTGACGTAGCTGGCCTCTTCTGGCCCCCCTTAAGCAAATTTTCAGGGGGGCACCACTGGTCTATTCTCTGTCTTTAAGTGTTTGAAACTGAAAATATCTCATCATATAAAACAACCAAAAATGTTATGGTTTATTAGATTAAACATTTAATATACATGTATAAGTCTATTTTAGTATTTTGGTTATTGTTATTAAACAGTGCAGCAATATGAATCATATCAAAAAGCATGAAAGGAAGAGGGAACACGACACAAATTGTGAGTTTGCATATAATCTCTGAGAGCGCTCAAGAAAATTTGTGTGTGAGCAGTGCATATTTGAGAGCGAGAGAAAATTTGAGAACTCGCAATCAGTTTTGTCCACAAACAGAGGAAATCCGTGCACGAGCATCACACAAGGTAGAGAGCAAAGCTCTTCAACGTTATGTGAAGAAAACAACTTTATTGTTTGTATGAAGTAGCCTACTTCATTAACAATATGTGCTACCATTTTACATTGCTGCTAGACAGATTTGCAACTCCATCTCTTCAGCACACACGAGATTCAATTGACAAAATTCCAATTTCACTCAATTTAACTTTGCAGCATATACAGGAGTTGGTCTACTGCTACCACATTGAGGTTATGTAATTTTGGTTAATCACAAGTTGATCACCGAAGACATAACATAGCACAACTAAACTTAATGAATTAGACAGCAGTAGACCTGCAATTTCTGTGTGATGTGAGGCAAAATGGAGTCTTTTTTTGGTGGAACTCGTTCTTGTGCATTATGCTGTGGAGACGAGACGCAGCACTGTTCAGTACTTTTTCAGAAAATTGCATTTGTATTTTTATATATCTAAGCAATGTTCTTTAATAAAAAAGGTTTGTTTAATTAATACAGATCTTACAACCATACCTAATCTGTATATATTTTATTTTTCTGTTAAAAAGACTCGAAAAGACTCGAAAATCAAACTGCAGGACTTTGGACTTGACTTGAGACTTGTTGCCTTTGACTCGGGACTTGACTCGGGACTTGCCTGTCTTGACTCGGGACTTGACTCGGGACTTGAGGGCAATGAATTGAGACTTACTTGTGACTTGCCAAACAATGACTTGGTCCCACCTCTGGTGCCCAACGAATGGAAACAACGACTGGTTAAAAAGATGTTGGAAAGGACAGATGTGTTCTCCTGTGATGAATTTGAAGTTGGATGTTCAAAGAGTACCCAGCATCGGATTCGGCTGACAGAGAACAAACCTTTTCGTGAGCGTTCAAGACGTCTTGCTCCAGCTGATCTGGAAGATGTCAGGCTACATCTAGAGAAGTTAAAAGGAGCAGGGATTATCACAGAATCCAGGAGTCCATATGCTTCTCCGATTGTTGTAGTATGGAAAAAGAATGGCCAGATTAGAATGTGCGTGGATTATCGAACGCTAAACCGACGTACTATTCCAGATCAATACACTGTTCCACGAATAGAGGATGCACTAACTTGTCTGAATGGGAGCAAGTGGTTTAGTGTATTGGATCTCAGGAGTGGATATTACCAGATTCCTATGAGTGAAGCAGATCAAGAAAAGACAGCATTCATCTGCCCAGTGGGGTTCTATCAGTTCCAGAGAATGCCACAGGGGATTTGTGGAGCTCCATCGACTTTTCAAAGAGTTATGGAAAAGACCGTTGGGGACATGAACTTGTTGGAAGTATTAGTGTATCTGGACGACCTCATCGTATTTGGCAGGACATTGGAGGAGCATGAAGAGAGGTTGCTAAAAGTCTTGGACAGATTACAGAGTGAAGGATTGAAGTTGTCTTTGGATAAATGCACCTTCTGTCAGACCTCTGTCAGCTACGTTGGACACATTGTCTCCCAAGACGGTGTCTCAACAGACCCCTCCAAGATTGATGCTGTAAAATCTTGGCCTCGACCTCAGAACGTGTCAGAGCTGCGTTCATTTTTAGGTTTCTGTGGATACTATAGAAGATTTGTGAAAGACTATTCAAAAGTATCCTATCCACTGAATCAGCTCTTACAAGGTTGTCTGCCTGCAGCAAGTTTGAAAAAGATCAAAGCAGGACTTCGCCCAGAACAATTAGCGTACAAAGCTACTGACCCTTTTGGGAGTAGATGGACGGATGCATGCGAAACTGCCTTTAAAGAGTTAAAGGTGAGATTAACTGAAGCTCCAGTCTTGGTCTTTGCAAATCCTCAGCTCCCCTATGTATTACATGTCGACGCCTGTTGTGAAGGACTTGGTGGTGTGTTGTACCAGGATCAAGGAGAGGGGTTAAAACCAGTGGCATTTGTCAGCAGAAGTTTGACGCCTTCTGAAAAGAACTACCCCGTCCACAAACTTGAGTTCTTGGCATTAAAATGGGCGGTTGTTGACAAGCTACATGACTATCTCTATGGGGTTAAATTTGAGGTCCAGACAGACAATAACCCGCTAACTTATGTTCTGACAACAGCCAAGCTGGATGCTGTAGGACATCGTTGGCTGGCAGCCCTCTCAGCCTATGACTTCAGTCTCAAGTACCGGCCTGGGAGACAGAATATCGATGCTGACGCATTATCTCGTCGATCTCATCAAAAAGAAAAGGAATGGACAAGTATTCCATCTTCTGGTGTAAGATCTTTGTGTAAGCTGCCAGGCCAGGACAAGCCAAACTGCTTTGCAAGTGTCAGCAGGATTGTGACGTCATTAGGTGGATCTCCTAAGTCAATCCCCAAAGCGTACTGTAATTTGGCTACATTGGATACTCTAAAAATTCCTAAATTGAGTTCTGTGGATCTGTCCTGTGCTCAGCAAGAAGACCTATGTATGGGTGAGATATGGAGAGCTTTGAAAAGGGGAGATTTGTCCACAGTTAATAAAGAAGCTCACAAAGACATTCCACTGATCATGAGAGACTGGGACAAACTAGTTTTGGATAATGGAGTAATGTTTCGGTGCACTCAAGTACCAGAAAGACCTTGTCATAAACAGCTATGTCTGCCCAAAAAGTTCCATGAAGTGGTTTTAAAATCACTTCATGATGATTCAGGTCACATGGGGTTTGACAAGACCTATGGTTTTGTGAGAAATAGATTTTACTGGCCCCGAATGAAGGTTGATGTTGAGAAATATTGCCAGACATGTGCCAGGTGTGTCCAAAGAAAGACTCTGCCTAGAAAAGCTGCACCCTTGTCACATTTGTCTAGTAATGGACCGATGGATCTTGTATGTATGGATTTTCTATCCATAGAGCCAGATTCCAAAAACATCTGTAATGTCCTTGTCATCACGGACCACTACACAAGGTATGCACAGGCCTTTCCAACCAAAGATCAGAAGGCAACCACAGTTGCGAAAGTTCTGTGGGAGAAATACTTCATTCACTACGGACTGCCTAAAAGGATGCACTCAGACCAAGGTCGGGATTTCGAGAGCAAGCTCATCCATGAGTTGTTTGACCTATTAGGAGTAGAGAAATCCCGAACAACACCGTATCATCCGCAGGGTGATCCGCAGCCTGAACGGTTCAACCGAACACTTTTAGATATGCTGGGGACCCTGGATTCAAGGCAGAAACAACAGTGGAGTCGACACATTGGACATCTTGTGCATGTGTACAATTGCAGCTTGAATGACGCCACAGGGTATTCCCCTTACTTTCTTATGTTTGGCAGGGAAGCCAGGCTGCCCATTGACTTGAGTTTTGGTGTGTCAAGTGATGGTACTTCTGTAAAGTCTTACCAACGGTTCGTAAAGAAGATGCAGAACGAACTGAAATCTGCTTATCAGCTAGCAGAGGAAAATGCTGAGAAGAAAAATGCAGGAAATAAGAGAAGATATGATCAGAGATTGCATTATACTCACCTGGTTCCTGGGGACAAAGTCTTGATACGAAATCTTGGACTCCAAGGAAAGCACAAATTGGCAGACAGATGGAATTCTGAGCTTTATGTTGTCCAGAGCCAAATGCCTAACCTACCTGTGTTTCGACTTAAGCCACAGAGTGGAAATGGACCAGTCAAAATTCTGCACAGGAATCATATTCTTCCTATTCGACAGCAGTTGAGACAGAGAGTTTCAGACAACATACCAAAAACTCAAGAAAGACTTCTGAGACAGAGGAAAAATGTTGTAGAAAGTCAGAGTACAGAACAAGGAAGTAATGATGCCTCTGTAGTACAAGAAATTGAAGTCAGAGCTGATCAGACTGTTAAAGAAAGTTGTGAGAGTGAGGATGAAGAATATGGGGTATGGGTTCCAATTCCTAAAGACTGTCAATTGCCTTTTAGTGGGAATGAATCTTTACAGAGTGATTCAGTTGTTTCTGAGAATGAAGTCAGAGATACTGTAAAACATGTAGATGTGAAAGATAAGACTCCTCAAGGAGTTAGAACAGATGATTCTGTAGAGACTGATTCAAGACTTCTGGTTGAGAATGATTCAGAAAATTTACAAAATTTGAGTCAAGTGTCAGATCTTTGTGATACTGTTACAAGTATAGTGCAGGATCTAGAGAGTGTGGATCAGAGTAATGAAAACGAAACTATCTCTGATAGTTTACCTGAAATTAAAGGGAGGTCTCAGAGAATGAGAACTGTGCCCAAGAGGTTAACATATGATACACTTGGGATGCCAACAGTTGAACCTGTTGTTGTGCAGGCCAAAGTAGTAAATCCAGTCAAATACAATTCTTCTGTATATTTGTGGTTGCATGTGCCATCAAGAAAAATTAGTACATGTGCTGTTACTTTGAAGAAAAGACAGTAATTAGAGTTATTGCTGGGTAATTGATCATTGTGTCATATTTGCCGTTATTTTGTGTTTTTATTTTGAGAGTACTCTGCATATGTCATTGATTCAGATAATGAGTAACTGTGAAAGAAAACAAGTGTAATTTTGTGATATTTCATTCATTTAGATGTATTTTTCCTCGTTATGAGGGCATAACGATTCTTGGTGGGGGGAGAATGTAGAGCCCTACTAATATAGGATCTGTTGATTTGAAGCAGTTTTTGTTTTTCTTTTATTTTTTTTTCAACAAACTATTTTAAGAACTTTCTGCTAAATAACAAAGGTGTTTAAATTCTGATATCATAGTTATTTATGAAAAATATTATCTAATAAATAAATAAATATGTTTTATGTGTCGAGTTTGATGACCTCTAGAGGTTAGGGGGCGGAGCTTAGAAGACGGGAAGGAAGTGAAACCAAGAGCAGAGAGTCAGATGCGTTTGATTTAGAGTTTTTGTTCTAATAGTTTGCCTTGAAATAGTTACACAAAAGAAAATTCATGTGTTAGTTCTGAGTTTACAAAGACTGTTAACCCACATCCTTAGTGCATTTGAGGATCGCTGGACAATCTGTGTGGTTAATTGTTCCGAGAGAGAGAGAGAGAGTGAACGTCAGACCTGCGGACTGAAAGATCGACTGGAGAGAGACTGAGGCTTTGCTAATCGGGCCGTTTGCTTCATGATCGGAGGATTTGCAACTGCGGTGAGGCAATTCAGTTTCGGGATCGCGGATGGACGTCAGAGACGTTTGGAGTGTGTCTGGTTCTGTGAATGGGTACTGTGATTGTGACCTTCATTATTTCTACGGATTCTGTGAGTACTGAAAAGTGTTTTTTTCCAACGTGAGCTCCAACATTGCGCGCCAACGTAAGACTTAAATCCCAGCTGGGTAACATTTTATTTTGGGTTTTATTTGATGCTATAATGTTGCTCAAATGTGTGTTTGATTTGTATGTCTGATTAAGTGAAGCTGTGTTGTCACTGAAAGTGAATTGAGTCCTACAGCTTTAAAGTGATTTAAAACACAATGAAAGAAATTTAACACAATAGCCTCACAATATTTAATAAATGTAAAAAGTTATTATATGCCTTGCATTTGTGATTTTCTTTTACAGAAAGGGTGAACATTAATGGTTAAATAAACCAGTGTGTAAAATAACTTGTAAATGAGAGAGTTAAATTATATTATGCAATAGAAAAAGAAAACAAATAGTCACTTCTACTCTGAATAACACTACATATATATCTGAGGCCCGGTGTTATTAAGTGTTTGTTATTACCATTTGATGAACAGACATTGATAATTTTAAAGTTATAGGGATGTGCCTCTCACCTTGAATTTTATTTGAATTTCCCTAGACATATTACTTTTTCTGAGCTAGTTAAGGGGAGAGGGCTACATTACCAAAAAAAAAGATGATGTTTTTAGGGTAATGGTGTCATTAAATATGATGCCAGACATTCAAAGCTTAATTTTAATATCTCAATAACAGCTTTGAATGTAAATATGGCGTTTTATATGAGAACGGTCAGAATGAGCAGTATGGTAATTCTAATAGTTACAGAATTCTAGTTCCACTGTTAATATAGCCTACTCTCATGTCTGTGTTAACGCAGAATGAAGCGAGTGCACTGATGCCCATTCTGACCAATCACAGATGTTTCTGCTGAGCTCCTGAACACACAGGCATTCAGCTCATGCTGATATGCTCTCTCATTGGCTGCAGCTCGTCACTACATCTGACCACACGTGGGGTTGAGTCGGCCGACTGCTCTGGAATATTTAGCATGCTGAATGTTGGATGTCCGTCTGCGAGGTGTCGGCGACGCGTCAGCGAGCCTTGTTGATGCGTTGTTCAGTAGTTCACACATAAAGAGCGGCGAGCGCCGAGCACCCGCAGATTTCTTCCCAATCACAGCCCGATCTGTCAGCGAGCTCGTTAACTTCCAAATCGGGCTCAAATCAGGCTTAAAATCCTTTAGTGTGAACTAGGCATTACAGTATATAACTTACTACTAAACAATATGACTTACTACTTCTGGCGAGATTCTGAAGTGCGCAACCGATGCACACTACCCCATGAGACACTGGAGTGAAGTGAATGGCTGCGTCTGAAACCACCTACTGTTTAGTAGGTACTGCAATTGAATATGAATGTACTCCTCGGCCATTGGAAAGTACGTTCTATTCATTATGAATGTGTGCAGTATGAATGAAGCTCCAACATACTACATCCACCATTTTGACATCATCACATGACCTACCCGCGTCAGTTGTCTCATGTCACTTCCATCCATTTATTGGCTGCGACAGAAATCACATACTTCCATACTATATAGTACACTCAAATCAGTATGCAAGCCGAGTAGTACGTCTGGATTAAAAGAATTGTAAAATCCGTATGCGAGAAGTTCCCGGATGACCTATTACTTCTGGCGAGATTCTGACAACACAATCTCACGGCAATTCGTAACTTTTTCATTTAGTGGCTAATTCGTATGAATTCGTACGATCTAATTCGTACAATTTAGTGCGATTTGCTTATCCCCCAATGACGCTTGGGGTTAGGGGTGGGGTCAGGTGCCACGCCTCCTTTTTAAAATCGTACCATTTCGTACGACTGAACTCGTACAAATTCGTACGAATTAGCCACTAAACTGGCAAAACGTAAAATACTTACGTTTTCTCGTGAGATCAGGCTGGATTCTGAAGTGCGCATCCGATGCACGCTACGCTATCCTATGATGCCCCGCATAAGAATTCATGTACGGGAGAGAAGCAACGCGACTGACATGAGTAGGTCATGTGATGATGACTAAATGGTGGATGCAGTATGTTCGACTTCCATTCATACTGCTCACATTGAATAGAATGTACTTTACCAACAGTCTAGTAGTACATTTAAATAATAATAATAATAATAATAATAATTCCTTACATTTATATAGCGCTTTTCTGGGCACTTAAAGCGCTTTACACAATGGGGGGGATCTCCTTATCCACCACCAGTGTGCAGCATCCACCTAGATGATGCGACGGCAGCCATTTTGCGCCAGACCGCACACCACACACAAGCTGATTGGTGGAGAGGAGACAGAGTGATGAAGCCAATTGAATATGGGGATGATTAGGAGGCCATGATGAACAGAGGCCAGTGGGCAGATTTGGCCAGGATGCCGGGGTTAAACCCCTACTCTTTTTCGAAGGACATCCTTTTTTTAACGACCACAGAGAGTCAGGACCTCGGTTTAACGTCTCATCCGAAAGACGGCGCTCACTGAGCAGTATAGCGTCCCCGTCACTATACTGGGGCATTAGGACCCACACAGACCGCAGGTTGGGCGCCCCCTGCTGGCCTTACTAACACCACTTCCGGCAGCAACCTAGCTTTCCCATGTACAGCTGAGGTCACAATTATCAGCCTTAATGTTAAATTTTAAATGCATACACATTTCTGTTTAACAGAGAGATTTTTCTTTAGACACATTTCTAAACATATATATATATATTTTTATTTTTTTAACCTTTATTATGATAAGACAGATGAGATTTCAGACAGGAAAGTATTGGGAGCACAGAGAGTTAAAGGATTGGCAAAGGACCTCCATCCGGGAATCAAACTTGGGTCACCTTGAGCATGTTGGTACTATACGTTGGTACACAATACCACTAGGCCAGGGGTGGCCAACCCTATTCCTGGAGAGCCACCTTCCTGCAGATTTCAGTTGCTACCCATATCAAACACACCTGCCTGTAATTATCACGTGGTGTTTAGGTCCTAATTAATTGGTTCAGGTGTGTTTGATATGGGTCGCAACTGAAATCTGCAGGAAGGTGGCTCTCCAGGAACAGGGTTGGCCACCCCGGCACTAGGCTATTGGCAATGACTTTAATAGTTGTAAGAACTCATTCATTAATTTTTCTTTTCGACTGAGTCCCTTTGTTAATCAGGGGTCACCACAGCGGAATGAACCGCCAACTTATCCAGCATATGTTTTACACAGATGATGCCCTTCCAGCTGCAACCCATGACTGGGAAAGGATACACTCTCATACACTACAGACAATTTAGCTTACCCTAATGACCTTTAGTGCACGTGTTGAGAATGTGGGAGGAACTGAAGCACCCGGAGGAAACCCATGCAAACTCCACACAGAAATGCCAACTGACCCAGCCGAGGTTCGAACCAGCGACCTTCTTGCTGTATAAAGTTGAAGTCAAAATTATTAGCTCTGCTGTGAATTTTCATTTCTTTTTCAAATATTTCCCAAATGATGTTGAACAGACTCAGGAATTTTTCCCAATATTTCCTATAATATTTTTTCTTCTGTAGAAAGTCTTATTTGTTTTATTTCGACAAGAAAAAAAGCAGTTTTTAATTTTTTAAACACCATTTTAAGGTCAATATTATTAGCCTCCTTAAGCTATGTTTGTTTTGGATTCTCTCCAAAACTAACCGCTGTCATACAATGACTTAATCACCCTAACTTTACCCTAATTAAATGTAAATGTCACTTTAAGCTGAATACTAGTGTATATGTAGTCAGATATTATGTGCTGTCATCATACAAAAATAAAATAAATCAGTTATTATAAATGAGCTATTAACACTATTGTGTTTAAACTGTGCCGAAAGCATATTCAATCCATTAAACAGAAATTGGGGAATACAATATTCAGGAGGGCTAATAAATCAGACATCAACTGCTATGTGAGCTGTTCTGCTCTGTCAGCAGCAGATGGCGCGCATGATCATGTGATCGGCTGGGTTTGTTTGTGTCTGGAAAGTTCTTCCTGTTTCCAGCCTCACCAGAGAAAACGATGAGCTGTATTTATAGCCATCATCTAGAATTAAAACACATCACTCAAGTCTGGGATCGCTTTACATTTCTGGACATTTCTTTAATCCTTCAACAAGTTCCTTCTGGAGCTTTCCAGAGTACGCCCCAATCACTTCAGGCTGTTTGTAAGTTGAATGAATGCATTATCAACACTGAATATTTGTATTGCCTTTTTCTTCATAAAGGGATGAAATAAGTCTGAGCTCTCAGATATGTGCAAATGCATTAATTTACTCTCAGGATCAAAAATTGTTTGCCTCAGGAAGATTCATTATAAATGTTCCCCTACTGAAAAATCCAGCTTAAACCAGCCTAGGCTGGTTGGCTGGTTTTAGCTGGTTGACCAGGCTGGTTTTAGAGGGGTTTTGGCCATTTCCAGGCTGGTTTCCAGCCATTTCCAGCCTGGTCTTAGCTGGTCAGGCTGGGACATGACCAGCTAAAACCAGCTTGACCAGCCTAGCCAGGCTGGGAGCCCAGCCAAAACCAGCTATATCCAGCTTAAACCAGGGTGGTCAAGCTGGTTTTAGCTGGATTTAGCAGGTCATTTTTCAGCCTGACCAGCTAAGACCAGGCTGGAAATAGCTGGAAACCAGCCTTTAAATGGCCAAAACCCCTCTAAAACCAGCCTGGTCGACCAGCTAAAACCAGCCAACCAGCCTAGGCTGGTTTAAGCTGGATTTTTCTGCAGGGTCTTGCAGCAAGGGAACAATACAGACGAAACACAAGAGACACAACACTCTAAAAAATATTGTTATACAAAACAAATAAAAAAATTGACACAACAGCTTGCATTAATATATTCAAGTTACGACAACATCTAACAAAATGAAGTACAGACAGCAAACTTTATTATGTTAGCCAAATCTTTTCCTCTTCAATCAGATTTACATTTTTACATAGCAAAAACATTACATTTATATGTACTCAAAAAAATAAGTTGTTTCAATTTTTTTATTATTGTGTTATGTGCTTAGTTACATGCATATTTTCAAGTTTAATACCTTAAATAACTGAATACATTTTTTGTTTGTTTTCAAATGTACTGTTCATGCTTGTAAGAAATACAGCCGGCAGCTAGCTCTCTGCAACTCTCACATAGTTGCCCACTGAAGCTAAGCAGGGCTGTGAATGAATGAATTCACATCCGGTGAATTCATGAATACATCCGGTCAGTACCTGGATGGGAAACCACATGGGAAAGCAAGGTTGCTGCCGGAAGTGGTGTTAGTGAGGCCAGCAGGGGACGCCCAACCTGCGGTCTGTGTGGGTCCTAATGCCCCAGTATAGTGACGGGGACTCTATACTGCTCAGTGAGCGCCGTCTTTCTGATGAGACGTTAAACCGAGGTCCCGACTCTCTGTGGTCATTAAAAATCCCAGGATGTCCTTCGAAAAAGAGAAGGGGTTTAACCCCGGCATCCTGGCCAAATCTGCCCACTGGCCTCTGTCCATCATGTCCTCCTAACCATCCTCATATCATGATTGGCTTCATCACTCTGTCTGCTCTCTACTAATCAGCTGGTGTGTGGTGTGCGTTTGGCACAAAATGGATGCCAACGCATCATCCAGGTGGATGCTGCACACTGGTGGTGGATGAGGAGACCCCCCCCCCCCCCCCCCCCCCCCCATTGTGTAAAGTGCTTTGAGTGCTCAGAAAAGTGCTATATAAATGTAAGGAATTATTATTATTATTATTATTATTATTATTATTATTTAACAACAACATTTTTGTTTTTCTGTAATTTTTTTTGTATTAAACCACAGGTTTTTATTGTTTTACAAAACAAAAACATACTGTTCCATATTATCAGTATAAAAAATAATAAAAAGCATCAGTGTGTGGACTTAAAGATACAAAACAACTCTATTAGTGTGGAAAAATTAGTTTGGGTTGCTACAAGTTAAATATTGTTTTAAAGTAACTGACAGATATTTGTACCTTTAAATTAGCCGCATTTTTGATAGAAAAAATGACTTAATAAAATTAATAAAATTATTCTGGCAGCTTAAAAGTTTTAATCTAATCAGCATTTTTGATTTTTTCAAGTTACAATAATGTATTAAACTATGTAGTGGTTACAGATCTCTTGAGTTATTTTTGTAGAGTGTAAGCGTTTCACTCATCATAGCACACGTGCTGCTGCTGATGTGACAATAAGAAAAAGTGATTTGATTTGATTTGAGGTTTCATTCTGGTTGCTCAAAGCGAGGGCAGTCTAGGGTTACCACTTTTGATACAAAATTATAAGGGACGCATACTGAAGCAGGGGCCATATCCCTTGGGGGCCTAGACCACAGTGATCACAGGCCCAATAGCATGCCAGTGGTGGTAAATCACAACCTAAAATATGTTTTCAGGAAAGTATGAACACTTGATCATTAAAATAAACTGTTTTATTAAAATCTGTGTAAATAGATGTAGTCTGTCTTTCGCTTTTACAACTCTGCAGCACTGATATAGCTGATGTTATGTTATGTGCGTTAACTCAGCTGCTGTAACCTAAAGGGTGGTCTTGATAACAGATTTTAGCTAAAATATTTGTCATTATTTGCAGAAACAACTATCCAGACATGGAAACAGCACACACATAAACTACATACAAACATTAGCTACACTGTAAAAATGCTATGATCCATTAGTCCTGACAGCACATGTTTTAGGTCATTGAAACTTACTGAGCTAAGCTAAATATGTTGTATCTTAGTTTTATAAGCTATGCAAGCTGTTTTGGGTCAGTTTAACCTAATATAAGTTCAATGAACTCAAGAATAATTTGATTCAGTTTAAAAAAATTAGGGCAACCAGGATTTTTTGTTTACATTGTATTAAGTTTTCATACAGTCTATTTCTAATTTTAAAATGTGGAAAGTTGCAATTTACTAGTTTGTTTTCTTTACATGGGCATTGTGTTGTTTATTAATGTATTTAATGTAATGTTTCATGTGTTAAATTAATGCTTATGTGCCTGACTTATTCTTAACAAACAAATCATATTATTACATTGGATTATGATGCACTTACATTGTATTTACACAGCGGCGTAGCGCAAAATGTGGAGGCCCCCCTGCAGGGATCACTGACGGGGCCCCCTGATGATGGGGGGGACATAAAGTATTACCCAATCAGAAGTAGGAAATGAGGCATCTACAATAAATGTGTGCGGGATGATTTGCATGAAAAGCTACTTTTAAAAAATTATTAAAATACAGGACAAACCCCATCCCGTATTGATTTAAAATGGGACGCGAAATTCCATTCTCTAATACAGGACGATTCTGTATTTTAAAGGACGGGTGGCGACCCTAGGGCAGTCCTTTGAGTCCAGTTTATATACAGGCTTACAAACAGATCATGTTGCATTGTCTTTGATCATTGGTCTAAACAGTGTGTTTGGTAGAATCCTATTGATCATATAATCAAATCATTGTCAGCACAATATTCCTTCAGTTGGCACATTCCAACCATTCAACTGATTGAAACTACAGGTGAGCATTTGATTACATCAAGAAGCACATACATTTTAGGCCGTACTCAAACTATGTACAGTTGCCTTTGAACCGGGCCAAAGCACTCTTGTCCCCCCTCCCGTCTCCCCCGACGGCCCACACTCAAATTGCAATCGGGCCTGGGCATGCTTCCATCATCGATGACGTGCTGTTCAGTAACGTGGTGCGTTTTGCACTCACACACAAGCGTACCGCGCCAAAGCCCAAGTGAACCGCGCTCAGGCACACCTCTTCCAACCGGGCCAGGGCCGGCCAAGTGAACTGTACCCGAGCTTGATTCAGCGCACTCACACTTCTCTAAAGATCTGGGAAAAGGGCCTGGGCATGTTACGGATAGCATAGTTTGAGTAGGCCCTTATAATTAACTTTGGGTTCCTTTAAAAGTATACATATATAAAAAGTCATGCTTGTCCCCCCGCCCACCCAATTGATTATCAGCTGCGTATTAACATGTCTCCGTAGTAACGCATATAATCATATCAACAAAACAGGACATGTGCATAGCAACCGGGAATAAAAGGTCTGTTCAGTTTGCTCGGATCATCAATCATCATTAAATGTGATCAAGAATGAGTTGTAAAAGTTTAAAATGTTTTAAAACAGCGCACGTGTGTAATGAAGTACAGCGATTCACTTCAGCTTTACTTTATCAGCACAGCCGCGTCGTGTTTCAATGAAAATTAAAGGAGGCAGTTATGTTAGACACCATTTGTTATAAATATGCATACAGTGAAGATGACGGTCATATAAATATGCAGCTACACGACGCCTCAACATTTTTGATGTCTGTTAAGTTGCTTATATCAAGATAAAAAAAGAAGTTCCTTATATCATGTTTTCATTTTATTTAGGGATGCTCCGATACTGATGCCAGTATTAGGTCGATACTTGGTTAAAATACTTGTGCTTGGCTTTTGATTTGGTTTGCTTTGTATTTTGATTAGATTTAATTTGATTTGTTTTGGGTTTTGTATTGTTTTGATTTGATTTGTTTTGGATCTTGTTTTGGTTTGCTTTTCTTTGTTTTCATTTAGATTTATTTGTTTTGTTTTGTTTTGATTTGATTTGTTGTTTTAATTTGATTTGATTTGATTTGCTTTGTATTTTGCTTTGTTTTGGTTTGATTTTGTTGTGTTTTGCTATATAATAACATAATATAATATACAGGGTGTGTGAAAAGTGTTTATATACAGTCGAGCATGAAATTATTCCTACCCCTGGCCAATTCAAATTTTTTTGTTCAAGTGTAAAAATAAAACATAAATAAAAATACAAAAAAAAAATGCAGATTTACAGTAATTCTGCACAATAAAACATGTCAGTGATTTCAATTATAAAAATGCTACGGTAAAAATCCATAACGATGTTTGTAAATTACACAGTATTTAACTGTGATATGAACTGTATTTTACTGAAAAGCACAATATATATAACACTTTTTGTATTTGGTGATACACTAGGGTTCTCAGTTTATTTCTGGATTTATAATTGCATTTTAGGGTGTTGATCTCTGCTTCATCACCCTGTTGATTGCATCTGATTTGGTTTGATTCTATTTGGTTTGATTTAGATTTGATTTGATTCTGTTTTGTTTTATTTTAATTAATTATATTTTAATTTGATTTGTTTTGTTTTTTGATACTGTTTGATTTGATTATCCATTTGATTTGATTCCATTGGATTTTTATTTTGATTTCACATTATTTTTATTATATTTGATTTGATTAGATTCCATTGGATTATTTTGTTTTATTGTATTTTATATAATTTGCCTTGATTTGATTTTATATTATTTTAATTAGTTTTGATTTGATTCTGTTTGATTTTATTAATTATAATTAATAATTAATAAATTTATATTATTTTGATTTGTTTTGTTTTAATTCTGATTGATTTGATTCTATTTGATTTAATTTTATATCATTTTAATTTGTTTTGATTTGATTGTATTTGATTTGATTTGAATTTGTTTGATATACATTTTATTACCCATTTGAATTATTTTGTAAATAATAATAATACAACATATTACTGACCATTAAACTGTTACCTGTACAATAAAACGGCTCCGAATGAACATATTGAGTAATTTGGGGATTTTTAGGGTTTTGGGGGGGTCGGGCAAATCCTTTATTATGGTGGGCATATCCCTTATTTTCACATCCCAATGTTAACAGGTATGACACAGAGGTGAGGACAAACCTAAACAAAGCATGCAAATGAATTGTTGTTGTCAGCAGGGTGAATTGCCTCTCCAGCCCTGATCTCATCAGCATGTAAGTACCCATTCACAACCTTTTAGCATGAAAACAAAGTGTGCAAATGGTGTAGTGGAATCAGAACACTTCCGCCAGGTGACCAGCTTGAAAGTATTACACAAAGACAAAGGAAGAGTCCTTAAAAGCCTGCCTGAAATTGAATGAATGAATGAATGAATGATTGAATGAATGAGCTGGAGTTAGTAAAAAGTTAAAATGCAATAATTATAAGACTAAAAGTCATAATAACCTAGATTCATCTTTACTGCTTTACTATTATGTATCTTTATTATTTATCATTTATATTTGATTTGATTTAATTTGATTTTTTTTAGTATAGCATGATTTTGTTTTGACTGATTTGATTTGTTTTGGGTTTTGGTTTGCTTTGCTTTGTTTTTGTTTAGTTTTATTTGTTTGGGTTTTGTTTTGGTTTGATTTCGTTTGTTGTTTTGTTTTTATTTGGCTTTTGTATTGTTTAGATTTTTTGGGTTTTGTATTGTTTTAATTTGGTTTGATATGACATAATATGAAATAATATGGTATGATTGATTTGATTTGTTTTGGGTTTTGCTTTGGTTTGCTTTGCTTGTTTTTGTTTAGTTTTATTTGTTTTGGGTTTTGTTTTGTTTTGATTTCGTTTGTTGTTGTTTTTTTTGTTTGTTTGTTTTTTTTGCTTTGGTTTGGTTTGATTTAATGTTGTTTTGCTATATAATACCAGAATATAACATACAGGCAGGGTGTGTAAAAAGTAGTTATATACAGTCAAGCATGAAATTATTCATACCCCTGGCCAATTTTAACTGTTCAAGTGTAAAAAATAAATAAATAAAAATACAAAAAAATGCTAACTTACAGTAAATCTGCACTTTAAAAAAATTCAGTGATTTCAATGGTAAAAATGCTACGGTAAAAATCCATAAAGATTTTTCTAAATTACACAGTATTTAACTGTGTTATGAACTGTATTTTACTGTATACATAAATATATATTTATAAATATAGTTAATATATAGTTTTGTATTTGGTGATTCCCTAGGGTTTTCAGTTTATTTCTGGTTGTGAATTGCATTTTAGGATGTTGATCTCTGCTTTAACATCCTGTTTTAAATCTGTTTGATTTGATTCCGATTTATTATCCATTTGATTTGATTTAATTTTGTCTTGTTTTATATCTTTTTAATTTGTTTTGATTTGATTGCATTTTATTTGGTTTGATTCTGTTTGATTTGATTTAGATTTTATTTCCCATTTGATTTGATTTTAAGTATTTTTTATTTGATAATTTTTGTATTTGAGACTGTTTGATTTGATTTGATTCGGTTTGATTCTGTTTGACTTGATTAAATTTTATTATCTGTTTGATTTGTTTTGATTTGATTCCATCTGATTTTTATTTTTTTTCATTATTCATTTGATTTGATTTGGTTTGAGTTTATTTTATTTTATTTTGATTCATTTCGATTTGATTCTGTTTGATTTTAATTTGATTTTATTTTTATTATATTATGCTGTATTATTTTGCTTTATTCTATTTTATTTAATTTGATTTGATATTATTTTAATTAGTTTTGTTTTGATTTGACTCTGTTTGATTTGATTGAATTTGATTTGGTTAGATTTTTTTTATTGTCTGTTTGATTCCATTTATTTGATTCGATTTTAATTAATATGAATATATTTTTAATGTGATTTGTTTGGTTTTAATTCTGTTTGATTTGATTTTTTATTATTTTTTATTTTATATTATTTTAATTTGCTTTGATTTGATTGAATTTGATTCGGTTTGATTCTGTTTGATTTAGATTTTATTACCCATTTGATTTATTTTGGGTGAAGAAGTGGCGCAGCCTCGGCTTGGCTCGGCTCAGTTGGTGTTTCTGTGTGGAGTTTGCATGTTCTCCCTGCATTTGTGTGGGTTTACTCCGGGTGCTCTGGTTTCCCCCACAGTCCAAAGACATGCAGTACAGGTGAATTGGGTAGGCTAAATCATCCGTAGTGTATGTGTGTGTGGATGTTTCCCAGAGATGGGTTGCGGCTGGAAGGGCATCTGCTGCGTAAAAGCTTGCTGGATAAGTTGCCGGTTCATTCCTACCCTGGTTAATAAAGGGACTAAGCCGACAAGAAAATGAATGAATGAATGAATGAATTATTTTGTAAATAATATTAATATAAAGAAAACATATTAATTTGGGGATTTTTAGGGGTTTGGGGGGGTCAGGCGAATCCTTTATTATGGTGGGCATATCCCTTATTTTCACATCGCAATGTTAACAGGTATGAGACAGAGGTGAGGACAAACCTAAACAAAGCATGCAAATGAATTGTTGTCAGCACGGTGAACTGCCTCTCCAGCCCTGATCTCATCAGCATGTAAGTACCCATTCACAACCTTTTAGCATGAAAACAAAGTGTGCAAATGGTGTAGTGGAATCAGAACACTTCCGCCAGGTGACCAGTCATTAAAGGCCTGCCTGTAGCATTTGCATCACATTGGCACAGTCAGAGCTCAGGAAACCAAGAGATTTTAAGGACTATCACACCCTTGCTAGAGTCTTAATGAAATGGGCTGATTAAAAAACAAACGAATATAACTTTTCAGTTGTATATATATAGATCATTGCAATGTTGGAACTAGATTATAGACATTTATATTCACACACAGGGATGCCAGCAGCAACAGCACAGGTGTGATTGAGCAGCTGTTGTTATTATAAGGCTGTGTTTCTGCTGAGTCGCTCTGTCTGTGTCTGCTGTTCAACAATCCTCACATTCCTGCTGTCCACACACTGCAGCCTGTGTTTGTGTTTGACTCCAGAAAGTAAAGCTTTAACAGCTCTGCCTTTTTGGGATGCCTACTTTATCAAGTATGACATATGAATTAGTGGTTAAAATAAAATAACTGGTGGCTCAATGGTTAGCACTGTGGGTACTCCGGGTGCTCTGGTTTCCCCCAAAGTCCAAACATCATATGCACTATAAGCGAATGGATGAACTAAATTGTCTGGTGTGTGTGTGTGTGTGTGTGTGTGTGTGTGCGTGCATGGGTGTTTTCCACTTCTGGGTTGCTGCTGAAAGGGCATCTACTGAGTAAAACATTTGCTGGAATAGTTGGTGGTTCACTCTGCTGTGGCAACCTCTGATAAATAGGGGACTAACCCAAAGGAAACCTACATTCATCTTTACTGCTTTACTATTATTTATCTTCCAATATATGTAATGCAGTGGTATTTTGAAAACATTTTTAAGTGTGCCAGAGTGTCCAAAAACCTTATGATAGTAAGGTTTATAATATAATTAAGTATAATATAAATAAAGGTTTGCTCTGCTTTTTTGTTTTTTGTTTTGATTTTGCTTGTTTTGATTTTGTTTGTTTTGTTTTGATTTGTTTTGGGTTTAGATTTGATATGATTTGATTTGTTATGTTTGGTTTTGATTTGTTTTAGGTTTTATTTTCATTTGTTTTGGGTTTTGATATGATTTGATTTGATTTGGGTTTTAATTTGATTTGACCTGATTTGATTAAATTTGATTTAATTTGATATGATTTAATTTTGTTTTGGTTTTATTTGTTTTGTTTTGGTTTGATTTGTTTTGGGTTTTGATTTGATTTGCCTTAATTTGATTTTATTGCATTTGATTTGCTAAGCTTTGTTTTTGATTTTATTTTATTTGATTCACTTTGTATTTTGTATTTTGTTTTTGGTTGATTTTCACTTTGTATTTTGTTTTTGGTTGATTTTCACTTTGTATTTTGTTTTTGGTTGATTTTCACTTTGTATTTTGTTTTTGGTTGATTTTCACTTTGTATTTTGTTTTTGGTTGATTTTGTTTCATTTCTTTTGCTTTGCTTTGTTTTTAATTTGATTTGGTTTGCATTTTGTTTTGGTTTGATTTCCTTTGTTTTTGTTTTGTTTTTTGCTTTGGTTTGATTTAGTTTTGTTTTGCTATATAATAACATAATATAATATACAGGCAGGGTGTGTGAAAAGTGTTTATATACAGTCAAGCATTAAATTATTCATACCACTAGCCAATTCTAACTCAAAGTTTTTGTTCAAATGTAAAATGTAAAAAATAAAACACATAAAAATTCTGCATTGAAAAAAAAAGTCCATGATTTCAATGGTTAAAAATGCTACGGTAAAAAACCATAACGATTTTTGTAAATTATACAGTATTAACTGTGGTGTGAACTGTATTTTACTATACTGTAAAAAAAAATAATAATAATAATTATATATATATATATATATATATATATATATATATATATATATATATATATATATATATATATATATATATATATATATATATTTATTTATTTATTTATTTCACACAGCTCTACAGTTTCAGACATTTCGAATAATTAATACAAAATAATATAAAGATAAATAAGTCTGTAAAATAACAGAAAATGTAATAAGGGCAGTTTATTATAAGGTTTTTGCAGCGTAATATACAAGACAATACATCACTTTAAACTAAAATAATAATAAAAGTCAAGGTTCAGAGTTGTTAAAAGAAAGATCAAGCTCCCAAAATGCAATTCAAAAGTCACAAAATACAAAAAACTTGAATTCACCAACATATTGTTCACAGTCCAGTATTAAATACACACTATCAGCCTTTGCCTCAGATTCCTTCCTCATGCGAGGGCCGTCCCTGAATAGACTTTCTAGTCACTTCTATAATTATCCGGACGGGACTGGGCTGTTGCAGAAGTGTCCTGAAGTGGGTGTGTCCTCCAGAAAGCCTTCTTATAAAAGTCCCAGCCCCATGCAAACAATCAGAACACACACACACACTCTGAACCGAGCCGAAAAACAACTCTTCAAAACTTCTGCAGCAATGGCCGAGAGACGCATCCCATTCTCCTTCATGCGCAGCCCGTCCTGGGACCCGTTTCGGGACTGGTATCAGGGCAGCAGACTGTTCGATCAGTCTTTCGGGATGCCTGCTTTATCTGAGGAGATGTTGACGTTTCCCAGCACGCACTGGCCAGGGTATATGCGACCATTCGGACACCCCGAATTTGCTTCTTTAATGCAGGGCCCACCTGTGATGCCTCCTATGATGACCCCGAGTTACGGACGAGCCCTTTCTAGACAGCTGAGCTCTGGGATGTCGGAGGTCAAGCAGACCGGAGACTCTTGGAAGATCAGCCTAGATGTCAATCACTTTTCCCCCGAGGAGCTGAACGTTAAAACCAAAGACGGGGTGCTGGAGATCACTGGTGAGTTTATTTGGTTTGATTGCATTTTGATTTGATTTTAATTAGATTTTCTGATCTTTTTGTTTTGATTTGATTTAATTTGGTTCCATTTGATTTGATGTTAATTTATATTGTTTTAATTGAATTTGATTTGTTTTAATTCTGTTTGATTTTATTTTTTATTTGTTTTGTTTTGGTTTGATTGTGTTTGATCTAGTTTGATTCGGTTTGATTTGATTTTACTATTAATTTGATTTGATTTGATATTATTTTAATTTGTTTTGTTTTAATTTGATTCTGTTTGATTTGATTGCTTTTAATTTAATTTCAATTTATATTTTAATTGAATTTTATTTGTTTTGTTTTAATTTTGTTTGATTTGATTTGATTCCATTTTAATTTATTTTATATTCATTTAATTAGTTTTGTTTTGATTGTTGAATTAAATATCATTTAATTTATTTTATTTTACTATGTATTATTTAAATTTTGTTTTGTTTTAATTCTGTTTGATTTGATTCCATTTTATTTTTCATCAGTTTAATTTGTTTTGATTTGATTTGATTCCATTTGATTTGTTTTTTTTCTGTTTGATTTGATTCCATTTTATTTTATTCTAATTTATATTATTTTAACTTGATTTGTTTTGTTTTTATTTGAAACTGTTTGATTCTGTTTGACTTCATTTTATTTTATTATCCATTTATATTGATTTGATTCAATTGGATTTTTATTTTATTTCATTATCCATTTGATTTGCTTTATTTTCTTTTGATTTGATTTGAGTCCATTTGATTACATTTTATTTATATTATTTTAATTTGATTTTATTCTTTTTGATTTGATTCCGTTTCGTTTGGTTTGATTCTGTTTGATTATTATTTTTTATTACAAAATTTTGTATTATTATGTTTTATTCTATTTTATTTTATTTGGTTTGATTTCATTTTATATTATTTTATTTCATTTTGTTTTGATTTGATTCTGTTTGGTTTGATTGAATTTGATTTGGTTTGATTTCAATTTATTATCTTTTTTATTTGATTTCATTTATTATGATTTTTTAAAAAATTATATTATTATTATTATTTTTTTTAATTCTGTATGATTTGATTCAAATTTAATTTTATTATCCATTTAATTTAATTTTATTTCATTGATTTTACATCATTTTAATTTGTTTTGATTTGATTGCATTTGTTTTGGTATGATTCTATTTGATTTGCTTTAGATTTTATTACACATTTGATTTGATTTTAATTTATACTATCTTAATTTTAACTATTTGTTTGGTTTTTATTTGAGACTGTTTGACTCCGTTTGATTCTGTTTGACTCGATTTGATTTCATATCCAAATTGCAATTTTTATCAAAATAAATTATTAAAAATATAACTTTTAATAATTTTGTATTTAATTTAATGTCATGAATGTTTATCACTTATTTACAGAATGTCTTCGATATTGTATCTAGTATCATAATTATGATATTATTTAAATTGGCAGTTTTAACTTCATATATTAAAATGATGACTTTTTCCCCAATATTTGACTTTATGACAGTGTCTTTTTTGGCTTAGTCAGACCTTTTAATCACGACTTGTAAAATATGTTGGATTAAAAATGCTATTCAAAATAATAATGACACCCCCCAATGATTGTGTTTGTCCACATTTGATCCAACTTTGTGTTTTCCAAAGCATGCTTTATTATGTGCACAATTACAGGCTTGAGTGAGGAAGAGAGGTGGTCAAGTGTGAAATAAATGCATGAATAACAGGCCTTGCTGGGAGACCTTTTGTATTGTGTCGGGTGGGAGCTGACAAGAGCAGCCAGCTAAATTCCTGAGATATTACGACGCCGGAGCCAAGCACAGTTCAAAACAGCATCTGCAGGATATTTAGAGTTGAACAAGGATAAAGCTATACACTAAAAAAATCTGCATCCTCAACCTAAGGCTCGGATGTTTAGTTTACCCAAAAATGACAACTGTTTCATCATTCACTCACTTGTTTTAAACCTATTCGACTTTCTTTTTTCTGTTGGGCATAAAAGAAGATATTTTGAAGAATGTTGGAAACCTGTAACCATTGACTTCCATAGCATTTGTTTTTCCTACTGTGGAAGTCAATGGTTACAGGTTTTCAGCTCTCTTCAGAATATATTCATTTGTGTTCGAGAAGAAAGAACATTTAAAAGGTTTGAAAAGGTTTTGTGTGAACTATCTCTTTAATACTCTTACTATAAAACATTAGCAGTAAAATATAATCTTTAAAATGCTAATTTCTTTGCTTAAACATGCATTTATGCAAATATATGCTCTATAAATACAAGTTTGACTATTTTTCTAAATATTTTTATCATTTAATTAAAAAAAAAAGTTACAATTGGAACTTTGCAAGAACATATTTATTTAATATCTAATACATTTAAGGAATGAAGCATATCTTTTTTAATGCAATTCTCCACTTAGCCTGCAGTGGACAACCTTTCTGGCTATATTTTCAATTATTAAATATGTTAATATGGCAACATATTGCGCTCTTCAGACTTTACATGAATAAATCTGACAGAGACTCCTCCCCCTCCCCATCAGTCACTAATAAACTGTATTAAATACCTTAGTTATTACTACAGTAAACTGTGGTGTATTGTAGTATAAAGGGACTTTGACTATAGAGTTTGATTCAAAACACAGTATTTACTATGAATTACCATATTTAAACTTTAAATATATAATATTCTGTTCGTTTTGATTTAGTTTGATTTAATTCAGCTTGATCGCATTTTATTTATTTTATTTTGGTTTGGTTCGATTCAGATCAGTTTGATTCTGTTCAGTTCGGTTTGGTTTGGTTCGGTTTGATTGCATTTTATTTAAATTTATTTTATTCTATTTGATTTGATTTACTTTGATTTGATTCGATTTTATTTTGTTTTATTTGATTTGAATCAATTTGATTAGATTTAAATTAATTTGATTGAAAGGAATTCTGTTTGATATTGATTTGATTTGATTCTGTTTGGTTTGATTCATTTTGATTGCATTTTTAAAATTTTATTTTATTTTTATTTGGTTTGGTTCGATTCAGATCAGTTCCATTCAGTTTGGTTTGATAGCATTTTATTTAAATTTATTAGATTTGATTTAATTTGATTTAATTCGATTTTGTTTGATTTGATTCAGTTTGATTTTAATTAATTTGATTAAAATAATTCTGATTTCTGTTTTGATTTGATTGTATTTGATTTGATTTTGTTTGGTTTGGTTCGGTTTGATTTGATTTAGTTTGATTGCATTTAATTTATTGTACTTTATTTTATTTTTAGTTTTTTTGGTTTAATTTGGTTTGGTTCTATTCATTACAGTTTGGATTTGTTTGGTTCGGTCTGATTGCATTTTATTTAAATTTATTTGATTCTATTCTATTTGATTTGATTCAATTTTGTTTGATTTGATTCAGTTTGATTTGAATTAATTTGATTGAAATGAATTCTGTTTGTTTTGATTTGATTCTGTTTAATTTAATTTTGTTTGGTCTATTTGATTTGATTTAGATTGATTGCATTTTATTTATTTGTTTTGATTCAATTCGATTTTATTTTATTTGATTGATTTCGTTTGATTTATTTATTTTCTATTTGATTTACTTTCTGAAGTATTTCTAAAATCATTTGAATTATATTAAGTCTTATAGAGTATTTTACTACAATATGTTTATAAATCACCGCAGTATTTGCTGTAAAACACTATTCCAAGCTGTCCACATGAAAAAGTCATATATAAAGTAAAGAAATTAACACGTTAATTACGAGTCCCACCCTTCATTTCCTCTCATTGTAAAAGCATCAAATAGTGAGGTTAACTTTATCTTATGAATCAGATGTGCTGGACTTTTAATGATCCTCATATCAAGTCCATCACTGTGGCCGTCTGTCAGAAGGGTTGTCTAAACAAACAGAGCTAGTGTTGGTTACCTGCTGGGTCAGCCAGAGTTTACAGGATATCAAGAGCAAGAGTTCTTAAAGGGACAGCTCACCCACAAGTGAGGATCCCCTTATCATTTACTCACACTCAAATGGTTTTAAACTTTAATGAAATTCCTTATTCTGCTTTTACTAGATATTTTTTAAGATGGTATTCAGCTTAAAGTGACATTTAGAAGCTTAACTAGGTCAATTAGACATGTTGGGGTAATTAGGCAAGTTATTGTATACCAGAGGCTTCTTCAGTAGACAATTGAATGTGATGTGAATGCCAGTGTATGAGAATGAGTCAGTCTATGGAGACTCCACATCTATAAACTCCACATCTATAATCCTCTTAGTCTCTGCTGACATCATCTTCAGCAGCTCAAACACTCTAATGGCTAATGGACAGACGGCTGCTTCTCACTCAGGGCTGCTGTTTATGCTAATGAGGGAGAGAGGGTCACTAGTGGGCGGGGCTTTCCCACTCTGATGACAAGTACAAAGGCAGAATGTCGATCGAAGTGTTCCTGCAGACTGTTTTGATCAAGCCTGATTATAAAAATATAGAATTAATTCATTTGTACCATTATATTCACACACCTCTGCCACACAACTGAGTTTAAACTCCTTATTAAAGTGATGTTTGCATAATATCTCACTTTTAACTTGTCTCCTCTTCGTCTGCAGGCAAACATGAGGAGAGAAAGGATGAACACGGCTTCATTTCCAGATGCTTCACCAGGAAATACACGTAAGTACAGACATTCTCCAGACATGCACACTTCAAGCACACTAGATAGGGAGGATCAAGAGTCTGGGAGATTCCTGAGAAAATAGGAGATGAGGGCTCTTGACATTGATTTATGCATCACATTGCATAACATTTTATATCTTTAAATCTTTGTGATGCATAGCTTTTCTCTGCTATTTTTTTCTCTGCTATTTTTTCTTTTGAGCTATTTTTATCATTTATATATGTTATAATTATTTTATTTATAATTATATATATATATATATATATATATATATATATATATATATATATATATATATATATATATATATATATATATATATATATATATATATATATATATATATATATATATAAATATTTATTATATTGCAGCACATTTTATTATATCACATTATATTTCTCCAATCTATATTTTTATTATTCCAAGTATGACAAAAGTGAGCTGAAAGGGTTGTAATGTGCATACATGAATGTTTTAATATGTGAACATGATCTTTTCTTTAATACTGGAAACTCTGTCGTCTTTATATAATTGTGTTGTTTTTGTGTTTTGCTCCAGTCTGCCCCCTGGTGTGGACTCTGAGAAGATCAGCTCCTGTCTTTCTCCTGAAGGAGTCCTGACTGTTGAAGCTCCGCTTCCCAAACCTGCCATCCAGGCCCCAGAAGTTAACATCCCTGTCAACAAAACCACCGTCAGCACCACAAAATAAACCCTGAGCGCACGCGCGCACTGACACACACATACACACACATTACTCTTGATTTCTTCAAGATGTTAACTCTTGATGTTAATGTCTTCTGGGTGTTTGTTAACTGTATGAGAGGCTGGATTGCCATGTTGTATTCTCATCTCACTTTTATGTCACTCTTTTATCATTATCTTGTTTCTTATCCTCCTCTCTTTTATTTCTAAATAAAAAAAAATCACATTTAGGTACTCAACAGTGTCTTAAAATCATTCTTGATCATTAAAGAATAGGCAAACATGACACCTACTTTTCCATTTCTTTCCTTAAAAATATTTTTTAAAAAGTAACTTGTAATGATAAAAAGCAATGATTTTACTTTTTATGGTATTTTTAATAAAAAAATGATTTCAAAAGTTATGATTTACGGAAATTACGTTTTTCTATAACTTTTGCCCGTTTCTTCAATTTACTAACAAAAAAACACAATGAGACACCTTAAAGCACAGGTGTCAAACTCCGTTCCAAAAGGGCCGCATCTCTGCACAGTTTAGTTGCAACCCTAATTAAACACACCTGATCAAACTAATTGAGTCCTTCAGGCTTGTTTGAAACCTACAGGTAAGCGTGTTGGAGCAGGGTTGGAACTAAACTGTGCAAGGCTTCGGCCCTCCAGGAATTGAGTTTGACACAACTGCCTTAAAGACAAATTTTTTTTCCCACATATGCAGTTGAAGTCAGAATTATTCGTTCCCCTCTTTATTTTTTCCCCAATTTCTGTTTAACGGAGAGCAGATTTTTTTTCCAACACATTTCTAATTATAATAGTTTTAATAATTCTTTTCTAATAGCTGATTTATTTTCTTTGTCATGATGACAGTAAATAATATTTGACTAGATATTCTTCAAGACACTTCTATACAACTTAAAGTGGTATTTAAAGGCTTAACTAGGTTAACTAGGTAGATTAGGGTAATTAGGAAAGTCATTGTATAATGATAGATTGTTCTGTAGACTATTGTAAAATATATATAGCTTAAAGGGGCTAATAATATTGATCTTAAAATGGCGTTTAAAAAAATTAAAAGCTGCTTTTATTCTAGCCGAAATAAAACAAATAAGACTTTCTCCAGAAGAAAATATATTATCAGAAATACTGTGAACATTTCCTTGCTCTATTAAACATCGTTTGGGAAATATTTTAAAAAAGAAAAAAAAATTTAAAGCAGGCTAATAATTCTGACTTCAACTGTACACTGAAAAAATATGAATTGAATTTACCACATTTTGGTTGCAAACAATTTATATGGGCTAATTTTAAACAAACATATTTTGTAATGTTCAACCTAACGGGCTCTATTTTGACGATCCATTCATTCAAACTTGACCAATCAACATGTGACCACATCGTAAAATTCCCAAAGTCCACACACCAGGCCCTCATCTTCCTTTGGAATTTGTGTGAGCCTTCTTTTGACGAAAAAAGACATATAAACAAATGCTTATGATAATTTTTATTCCTACTAGTCCTTAGTCAAACGTTGAAACAGAGAAATAGAGACAGTTGGATGTTTTAAACATTTAGGAACACTCATTGATTGTCGATTAACATTTGCTGCAAATGCAGAGCGCATTTTTTTAAAAAGCAATGCAGAGATTATCTCATTAGGAGGTTACAACAATCCGAGTCAGGATGTTCTGGAGATGGTATACAAGCAATTGGTTGAAAGTGTTGTGAGTTTGACTATGATTGCATGGTATGGACTGTTGCCAATTAAGGAAAAGCAAAAACTGTTTCAAGAGTTCACACTTATATTGCTTGATGCTATTAGCAGGGGTGGCATGCTGTCCCGGGAGAGAACCCTGAGCTTGGAAGTAATTGAGCCCAGGGCTCCCACCTGGTCAATAGAGCATGTAATGGGAGTACGAGATCAGGTGGTTCTCGAGAGCCGCCATGGTAAAGGGGGAGAAGGGGTGGGTATCTTCATAAACGAAGATAAGGGAGTGATTTTTGCAAGGCTACTTATAGTGAGTATGGATTAATCTGATTGGCTAACTAATGATTGTAGATGAGAGACCAGCTGCAGTCAATCATATTACATGCTCCTCTCGAAATTAGCTTGTGAAACTTCACGTGGAGTAGTAAAAATTGCCAGTGCAATTGAAGGTAAAGCACAAAGACAACCAAGTGAAATGTATTCAGTGAGAATTAAACAGAAAGCACATGCCATTATTGATGATTGTTCCCATCCTCTTACATATTAAATTTCAGCTCCTGCCAACAAAGGCCCCGTTTACACTGTCAGGTCTTGATGCCCAATTCCGATTTGTTGCCTATATCTGATTTGTTTGCCTGTCTGTTTACATGTTGTTTTAATTGTGACCCATATCCAATTCATGCGTTTACACTTGCCATACCATTTACGATGTCGCGCATGCATAAAGGCGGGTTCTAGCATCTGTACCACACTAGCCATGATGGAAGAAATTGTCTTGTTTTTAGCTCTGTGAAATATGCGAAGTGTAGTATAAGCAGTGAATGGTTTAGTCCAGATTTTCCCCCACGCAGTTTATGTAATGGTATGGCCCTGATGTGTGTGTGTGTGTAGTTGAAGATGTAGCCTTTGCCTGTGTGCGCACTGGTGTTGGAGAGAATATTCTATGTGTTGCCCGCAGTGCGTGTGTTAATATCGACAAAAAGTTCGCCCAACTTTAAAATGATTTTGAGGAGGAGGTGGGAAAGGGTCGTCATTGCAGCTTGCGCTTATGGTTGATATGCTTTATGATGTCCTCCACCATTCAGAGGAATTTGTGGTTACGAGAAAGATCTCAGGTCTGCTGGGAGCGAATTGTGGCGACTGACCACTTTCCTCCTCTGTGTTTCCTCTGATGTTGTTTCCCGCGTCGGCATCTCCACACATGCTACGTCATTAAACCGTGGAGATGCAGAACATTGTCGCAAGTTTAATGATGTACAGAACGTAACGCCTCAATAAATTCGATCTGCCTGTTTACATGACAGTCGCATCGTCACATATCCCATCTGTATCTGATTTATTTCCACATATGAAGAAGACCTGAAACCCACCTCTGAATATCCGAATGCTTGCGTTTTTTTCGTGTTTACACGGTCATAGAACAGATCCGATCTGTCACATGAGCAAAAAATCGGGAATTGGGTCACATTTAACTGGCAACCTTAAGTAAGGAAAAATGTGTATCAAACGTGCCGAGTGCCCTTATCATTTTAAATACTGGGTTTTAAGTATGTACAGGGTTTCAAATTGAGCATTTGTGCCTGTTTTTTCTGTGATGTGTGTAATGTGAACGCTGATGCATCTGTGTGGTGAAGCCAAAGATACATTTCCACTTGTGGACAATAAAGAAAGTAAAGTAAAGCATTCTTGATAAAAGGAGACCTGAAAATGCAGTTTTAAATAGATTTCAGTTTGACTGTATAATACAGACGGATTCAGCAAATGCTGTCACTGCAGTAAATGAACATCAGTGGTGAACAGCGGGGAGTCTTCAGATCTCTCTTTGGGTTTTTGTATGGAGAGATATTACATAATCTGCTAAATTACTGTAATAAATGCTTATTATATTATATTGATTGATTATGAAAGAACCCACATGAGCTAAATACTATAGTAATTTATAGTAAATACTATATTAAGCATTAATTAACAGTGTTTTTGAACTATGCTACAGTAAAGTGTATTATACTGCATATACCTTTAGTATTTACATATTACTAAAGGACCCATGTGACAAAATACTATAGTAATTTATAGTAAATACTAAGTACTAACTAATAGTTTTGAATTATACTGTAGTAAAGTGTATTATACCGCATATACCATAGTATTTACATATTACTAAAGGACCCATGTGACAAAATACTATAGTAATTTATAGTAAATACTAAGTACTAACTAATAGTTTTGAATTATACTGTAGTAAAGTGTATTATACTGCATATACCATAGTATTTACATATTACTAAAGGACCCATGTGACAAAATACTATAGTAATTTATAGTAAATACTAAGTACTAACTAATAGTTTTGAATTATACTGTAGTAAAGTGTATTATACTGCATATACCATAGTATTTACATATTACTAAAGGACCCATGTGACAAAATACTATAGTAATTTATAGTAAATACTAAGTACTAACTAATAGTTTTGAATTATACTGTAGTAAAGTGTATTATGCTGCATATACCATAGTATTTACATATTACTAAAAGACCCATGTGACAAAATACTATAGTAATTTATAGTAAATACTAAGTACTAACTAATAGTTTTGAATTATACTGTAGTAAAGTGTATTATACTGCATATACCATAGTATTTACATATTACTAAAGGACCCATGTGACAAAATACTATAGTAATTTATAGTAAATACTAAGTACTAACTAATAGTTTTAAACTGTACTATAGTAAAGTGTATTATACTGCATATATTGCAGTATTTACAGGCTATAATTGGACCCACATGAACAAAATATTATAGTAAATTATAATATATAGATTTCAGTTTGACTATAATACAGACGGATTCAGCAAATGCTGTGTCACTGCAGTAAATGAACATCAGTGGTGAACAGCGGGGAGTCTTCAGATCTCTCTTTGGGTTTTTGTATGGAGAGATATTACATAATCTGCTGAATTACTGTAATAAATGCTTTCCCACCGTGAGCCGTTTTTCTGAATATCCTAATTTAAGACTCTGGGATCAACAGCTTCACATTGAGGCAGTCCTGATTATATAGCGGTGATCCAAACATATGCATTCAAATGATTTAACAATGCTCTCAGCTAAAAGTCACATACGTGTTTTTACAGATCCTAAATGGACCACATGAGCAAACATACTATAGTAATTTGAAGTAAATGCTATTTAATAGCGTTTTGAACCATAGATGCATAATACTGCATATATTGTAATATCTACAGATTATGAATGAACCCACATGAACAAAATACTGCAGTATTTTATAATAAATACTACTTTAAATATTAATTAATAGTGTTTATGAGATATACTATATTTTATACTGTGTATATTACAGTATTTACGACATATGAAAGGACCCATTTGACAAAAATGCTATAGTATAGTAAATACTACAATATGTATTAATTGTGTTGCTGAACTGTACTATGGTAAAGTGTATAATACTGCATATACTATAGTATTTACAGATTGTAAACGGAGCCACATGAACAAAATACAATAGTAATTTGAAGGAAATAATACTAATAATAGTGTATTAAACTATACTATAGTAAAGTGTATTATACTGCATATATTGCAGTGTTTACAGTCTATAATTGGACCCACATCAACAAAATACTATAGTAAATACTTTAATAATAGCAATTAATAGTGTTTTTCGAACAAGTAAAGTGTATTATACTGCATATATTGCAGAATTTACAGGCTATTATTGGACCCACATGAACAAAATACTATAGCAAATACTTTAATAATATTAATTAATAGTGTTTTTGAACTATACTATAGTAAAGTATATTGTGGTGTATATATTATAGTATTTACAGATTATGACTGAACCCAGTAGAAAGAAACTATAGTAATTTATAGTAAATACTATAATAAGCATTAATTACCAGTGTTTTTGAACTATGCTACAGTAAAGTGAATTATACTGCATATACCATAGTATTGACATATTACTAAAGGACCCATGTGACAAAATACTATATTATTTTACTGTAAATACTAAGTACTAACTGATAGTTTTGAACTATACTATAGTAAAGTGTATTATACTGCATATATTGCAGTATTTACAGGCTATTATTGGACCCACATGAACAAAATACTATAGCAAATACTTTAATAATATTAATTAACAGTGTTTTTGAACAATACTATAGTAAAGTATATTATACTGTATATATTATAGTATTTACAGATTATGACTGGACCCATGTAGAAAGATACAATAGTAATTTATTGTAAATACTAAGTACTAATTAATAGTGTTTTGAATAGTAAAGTGTATTATACAGCATATATTGCAGTATTTACAGGTTATTATTGCACCCACACAAACACAATACTACAGTAAATACTACAATAATATTAATTAATAGTGTTTTTGAACTATATATGGTAAAGTGTATTATGCTTCATATATTGTAGTATTTAGGGATTCTGAATTGGCCCACATAAACAAAATACTATAGTAATTTATAGTAAATACTAAGCACTAATTAATAGTGTTTTGAATAGTAAAGTGTATTATACTGTATGTATTATAGTATTTACAGATTATGAAAAGACTCCTGTGGAAAAATACTAAAGTAATTTATAGTAAATACTAAAATAAGCATTAAATATTAGTATTGTTGAGCTATACTATAGTAAAGTGTATTACACTGCATATATTATAGTATATGCAGATTATTAAAGAACCCATATGAAAAAATTACTACAGTAATTTATAGTAAATACTAATTAATAGTGTTTTTAACCATAGTATAGTAAAGTGTATTATACTAAATAAATTTAGTATTACTAGATTATGGATGAACAATATGAGCAAAATACTATAGTACTTTATAGTAAATATTACAATAAGTATTAATTAATAGCATTTTTGAAATATACTGTATTAAAGTTTATTATATTGCATATATTGTAGTATTAGCAGATTATGGATGCACCCACATGAGCAAGATACTGTAGTATATTATAGTAAATACTATTATAAGTATTGATTTGTATTAATAAGCATATATTGTATTTACAGATTATGAAAAGACCCATGTGGAAAAATACTCTAGTAATTTACAGTAAATACTAAGTACTAATTAATAGTGTTTTTAAACTATACTATAGTAAAGTATATTACAATGCATATATTATAGTATTTAGATTTTTAAAGGACCCATGTGACAAATATACTATAGTAATTTATAGTGAATACTAAGTACTAATTAATAGTGTTTTTAAACTGTACTTTGGTAAAGTGTATTATACTACATATATTGTAGTATTACCAGATAATGAAAGGGCCCATGTGGAAAATACTATAGTAATTTATAGTAAATACTAAAATAAGTATTTATTACCAGTGTTGTTGAATTATGCTATCTAATTAATTAATTAATTATGCTATATAAAGTGTATTATACTGTATATATATATATATATATATATATATATATATATATATATATATATATATATATATATATATATATATATATATATATATTACAGTATTTACAGATTATTAAAGGACCCATATGAAAAGATACTATAGTAATTTATAGTAAATACTAAGTACTAATTGTGTAATAGTGTTTTTGAACTATACTATAGTAAAGTGTATTATACCACATATATTGTAGTATTATCAAAATATGGATAAACCCATGTGAGCAAAAAACTATAGTTATTTATAGTAAATACTATAATAAGTACTAATTATTAGTATTTTGAACTATACTATAGTAAAGTGTATTATGCTGCATGTATTGTAGCATTTACAGATTATGAAAAGACCCATGTGGAAAAATACTCTAATAAATTATAGTAAATACTACAATAAGTATTAGTTACTATTGTTGAACTATACTGTAAAGTGTATTATACTGCATATATTGTGGTGTTTACAGATTATTAAAGGACCCATAAGAAAAAATGCTATAATAATTTATAGTAAATACAAAGTACTAATTAATTGTGTTTTAACCAATACTATGGTAAAGTGTATTTTACTGTATGTATTATAGTATTTTCAGATTATGAAAGGACCCATGTGGTAAAATATTATAGTAATTTATAGTAAATACTACAATATATATATATATTAATTAATTGTGTTTTTGAACTAAACTAAAGTTTATTTTGTATATATTACAGGAATTACATTTGTTAATGAATCCTTCAGAATACTGTAGTATTAACTAGTGAACTGATAAACTGATGGCGCAGTAGGTAGTGCAGTCGCCTCACAGCAAGAAGGTTGCTGCTTCGAGCCTCGGCTCAGTTGGCGTTTCTGTGTGGAGGTTGCATGTTCTCCCTGCGTTCGTGTGGGTTTCCTCCGGGTGCTCCGGTTTCCCCCAAAGTAAAAAGACATGCGGTACAGGTGAATTGGATAGGCTAAATTAACTTAAATTAAGTAAATGAGTGTTTCAATTAAAAAAAATAAAATAATTAAACATAATAATAATCATAATACAATATTAATTCATTCTTCTGATTTTTTCTAGCCTCTTTGGTTAAAAAACATAAAGCCTTATTCAATAGATTATTTTTATTATTTATGATGGCATTGCAGTCAGAATAGGACGAAAATACGACAAATGAGCGCATATATGGGACAAATTCTGGACCTTTGTCAGTGAGGTGTGGGTCTTTCGAACCACCCGAACCCCCTGGCTACGAACCCCCCTGGCCTGAAACGTTAAAACACGTTTTATGCTTATAGTAAATGTTTTAATAGAATTTTGGCTGTAAAAGCGCACATACAGGTGTTTCAGGCGCAGGTCAAACGTGTCGGGATTAGTGCCTTTTGCTGTGAAGTGACACCTGATGGCTGAGGACTCCGCTTGCCATTAAAGCCTTCGTCGGACAGTTATTAAAAAATAATGTCAAAAATAGGGAAAGGAAGTTCATTTACTGGACAAGTCAATAAACATACAGGACGTCCCGGGTAATGCGGCCAGTTAACCTATGGATAGATTTTCATTTGTTAGGAAGTTAGTAACTTTTGCCTTAACGTTACCCTTGTTGGCAGTCTTTTTGAACATATACGTTCAATATTTTTGCGATAATGACGCCGCTGACTGCCTTTTCTGCCTTGCTCTTTTCGACTAACACCGCTACTCAGTAGCCATGTCGCATCAAAGATTCAAATGTTACCACTCAGTGGGTTGTCACGTAACTTGCGTCACATTATTGTGGCTTCGAGGCTTTTTGGGATTCAAATTACTGGCCAGAGTTATTTAAAATTACACTTTATTACAATATATATTGAATATAAATATATTATATTAATTATATAATAAATATATTATATAATATTAAATTACATAAACTAATTAAAGGGACAAATTCTGGACCATGCCTCGCATGGTTCAGGATTGGTAGAGCTACGCATCGATGAATTGGCTCTTCAGTGTTTGAACTCTCAGTAATGATTAAATCACACTGAACTGAGCTAAACTGAACTGAACTGAACTTAAACACTAAAACCTGAACCACACTGTTCCAGTTACTGAACCACACTGTTCCAGTTACTATGACCATTTATGTGAAGCTGCTTTGACACAATCTACATTGTAAAAGCGCTATACAAATAAAGCTGAATTGAATTGAATTGAACCTTTTGGCTGGGGGGGTGGTTCGTTCGAACCACCCGAACCCCCCTTGGCTACGGGCATGCTGATAGCTGTAGAATATGTAGAATCATCACAACAGATTAATTCAACTACTTTGGTATGGTTATAAAACTACAGTATTTACTATAAATTACTATAGTACGTTTTCATATATAGGGACTCATGATCGTTTATCTGTCATGACACTACTGACGATTTAGCCTACCTAATTCCCCTATAGCACATGTCTTTGGACTTGTGGGGCAAACCGGAGCATCCGAAGGAAACCCACGCCAACACATGGAGAACATGCAAACTCCACACAGAAATGACAACTGACCTAGCCAAGGCTTGAAGCATTGACCTTCTTGCTGTGAAGCGACAGCTTTACCCACTGCACCACCCTATATTCCGACCCTTCTTATCTGAACATGCAGCTCAACTCCTTGTTCAAGCTCTTGTTCTCTCCAGACTGGATTACTGCAACTCTCTACTAGCCGGGCTTCCAGCTAACTCTATCAAGCCTCTTCAGCTGCTTCAGAACGCAGCAGCACGAGTGGTCTTTAATGAACCTAAAAGAGCACAAGTCACTCCGCTGCTCATCCGTTTGCACTGGCTGCCAGTTGCTGCTCACATCAAATTCAAAGCTCTGATGTTTGCTTACAAAGTGACTTCTGGCTTTGCTCCTTCTTATCTGCTCTCACTTCTGCAGATCTATGTGCCCTCCAGAAACTTGCGTTCTGTGAATGAACGTCGCCTCGTGGTTCCATCCCAAAGAGGGAAGAAATCACTTTCCCGAACACTCACGCTCAATCTGCCCAGTTGGTGGAATGAACTCCCTAACTGCATCAGAACAGCAGAGTCACTCGCTGTCTTCAAGAAACCACTAAAAACTCAACTATTTAGTTTCCACTTCCCTTACTAATCTGCAATTGCCTCTCTGGATATACCACTAACTGTACTAAAAAAAAATAAAATAAAATAAAAAAATGACTAATACTTTCCTTCTTCGACTTTACAGACCTGAAACTTGCCTACAGCACTTATTCATTGTTGCTCTTTTAGTTGTGTAAATTGCTTCCTTGTCCTCATTTGTAAGTCGCTTTGCATAAAAGCTTCTGCTAAATGACTAAATGTGAATGTCTATATTAATTTATTAAACAATTCACTTAATATTAAATATATTATTTATATTTTATTAAGTTAAGATGTAAGGACTTGAACGTGAAAACCTTTTTAACCTTTGTGGCTCTCTTTCTCTCTCGCTGCATCTATTCCCTATTTTTTTCCAGTCCTCTAATTCTGCATCCAGACTAAACAGTGTGTATTGAAATAAGCAGAAGGGTTTGGATGCGCACACACAGACACACACACACACTATCAGCTGGTACACGTACTGTAAGTAGGCCAGCTCTCAGAAGACTCTTTTCTCACTCGTCTCACTCGCTCATTTCAATAATATTGATTCCACTGCCAAAATGTTATACACGCAATATGTGGTGCAGTTCATCTGTTATAAACAATAAACAGCGAGAGCACATGTGGTGAATGTGCCAAATGAGAACATAAAAAGAAAATTAGAAAGGACTGAGTGAAAGAACTGATTAAACTCCAACCTGTATGGATAAATATATGATAATATTTCAGTGGAGGTTTGAAGGATGCTTTAATACCCAGGTAGCAAACAATTCTGGCCCAGATTTGGCATAAAGCTGGCACAGCAGGCATTCCTCCGGCACTGGCATACAGCATGTGGGCAAAACATGGCCCGGGTTTAGCAGAGGTGGCACCGTCTTCAGGGAGGCACATAAGACTTGGGTCAGATCAAATGCAGTATTTGGCCCACATGTTCAAAATTGATATGCGGGCCACATAAGTTTGGCCTATCTTGACCCACTTTTAAAATACATTTAAATCATATTTGAGTAAAGCAAAATGCTTCATAGGTTTATTAAATTCATTGCAGTCGTGACACATCAACATATCTGGCCCAGTTTAGACCCAGTTATCGGTTATTAACTTGGCTAAGACTTGGCCCAGATATGGTCCATGTTTGGCCCTTGTATAAAAGCCAGACTTGGTCTAATCATGTACCGTAATTCACTGCAGCATGTGGGCCAAGCAAAAGCTGATGGTGTGGGCCAGAGAAATTTTGCAATGTGGGTAGCTACTTTAAGTAAATACAATAAAGAACTTTCCAGCCTGATCTCACGAGAAAACGTAAGTATTTTACGTTTTGGCAGTTTAGTGGCTGATTCATATGAATTCGTACGAGTTCGGTCGTACGAAATTGTATGATTTTAAAAAGGAGGCGTGACACCTGACCCCACCCCTAAACCCAACCGTCATTGGGGGATGAGCAAATCGTACTAAAACGTACGAATTAGAACTTACGAATTCATACGAATTAGCCACTAAATCAAAAAGTGACGAATTGCCGTGAGATTGTGTTGGAACTTTCAGCTTAAAATATTTCTGAATGTGATGCTTGTCTTGTATGTATCTTTACGCAAACGAACCAGAAATAATCGACTTGAATTTTCAGCTGAGTTTTGGGAATCCATTTTGTTTACTTTTCTTTCTTTCATTTGATATTTGCAGCCTAAAAGAACTAGATTTGTGACAGCCTTTCTCAAAACAAATGACATTATTTGCTTAAATTCTCGTGTTCTGTTGTGAAAATGCAAACTTTTTTTTTCCTTTTTAATCTGTAGAACCATTGGAAACAAAACCATGAGGGACTGATTCACTATTTCCTTTATTAGTATTATTTTTTGGTTAAATTAAGAACGTGCATTTACATATTAGTCATATCATCCTATATTTGAGTGAAATATATTCACATATATGTGAAATTTACTGTATATTCATTTTCTTTTTTGGCTTAGTCCCTTTATCAATCAGAGTTTGCCACAGCGGAATGAACCGTCAACTTATCCAGCACATGTTTTATGCAGCGGATGCCCTTCCAGCTGCAACCCATCACTGGGTAAGTGAAATATATATATATATATTCTAAATGCATTAAATTTCGAACTAAAACTTTTATCTTCTTGTTACATGTATAAACATATGTACATAGAGTTAACACTCACCGGCCACTAAATTAGGTACACCTGTCAGAATGGGGAGGAAAGGTGATTTAAGTGACTTTGAACGTGGTTGTTGGTGCCAGACGGGCTGGTCTGAGTATTTCAGAAGCTGCTGATCTACTGGGTTTTTCATGCACAACCATCTCTAGGGTTTACAGAGAATGGTCCGAAAAAGAGGAAATATCAAGTGAGCGGCAGTTGTTAGCTCAAATGCCTTGTTGATGCCAGAGGTCAGAGGAAAATGGCCAGACTGGCTCCAGCTGATAGAAAGGCAACAGTAACTTAAACAACCACTCATTACAACCAAGGTCTGCAGAAGAACATCTCTGAATGCACAACACGTCCAACCTTGAGGCAGATGGGCTACAGCAGCAGAAGACCACACCGGGTGCCGCTCCTGTCAGCTAAGAACAGGAAACTGAGGCTACAATTCACACAGGCTCACCAAAACTGGACAATAGAAGATTGGAGAAACGTTGCCTGCTCTGATGAGTCTCCATTTCTGCTGTCACATTCGGATGGTCGGGTCAGAATTTGGCATCAGCGACAGAAAGCATGGATCCATCCTGCCTTGTATCAACGGTTCAGACTGGTGGTGGTGGGGGATATTTTTTTTGGCACACTTTGGGCCCATTAGTACCAGTTGAGACTGGTTTCTTGAACATAACAATGAGTTCACTGTACTCAAATGGCCTCCACAGTCACCATTACTCAATCCAGTACAGCACCTTTGGGATGTGGTGGAATGGGAGATTGGCATCATGGATGTGCAGCCGACAAATCTCCAGCAACTGTGTGATGCTATCATGTCAATATGGAGCAAAATCTCTGAGGAATATTTCCAGTAGCTTGTTGAATCTATACAATAAAGAATGAGTGCATGCGGCAGTATATTTAATATTTCACATCATTTCAGCCTATAAAATATTATACATGACATGAAAAAAGTGTGAAAAGAGGACTCAAAAACTTAAATATGTTTTGACATTGAAATAGATGGAAATGTATTTATTACTCATATATTTCAGTCTACGTGACTTCCTTATAGGATTTTATTCACAGGACACAACTAATTTATTTTTAAACAAACATTTTACCTCAAGACACAGAAACAGCCCATCCAAAAGTTGTTGGATCTTTCTGTGGATGTAAAAAAACAACCTCATATTCATCTACATTTATTTCACGTCGTTTTTTGTAAATTAAAAGTATGTTTTAGACCTATTGAGTTAGTTTCGCATTTGTTTGAAATAGGTGCAATATAGAATAGTGATAGTAAACTAAAACGCCACATTCTGTGTTTGATGTGTGCTCTGAGGAGTATAACTTACATTGTAGAACAAAAAGACTTGTAATATTTACCGCAAATACAGTTTAGTTGTTAGAGAGTTCACCATAGGCCTAATAAACTGGAAAACTACAGCGACGGCATGGCAACAGTGATTCTATTGGATGTTGGCTTCGCCATTGCAGCATTTTCATTGGTCCGTCAAATTGTGCATCAAAATAACGCGGTAAGAGAACTTTTATAAATATTCTCCATATTATTGTTGCAGGTAGCGTCGTTATTAATTATTTTCCACCGAAATTAGTTTAAATTTGTTCTCAAACAGTACACTGAAACCGATGATAAACTTTAAATGACATTAGAGTTCGTCAGGTTGGATTTAATGGCGTTTGACTGTGAATGTTCGAGTGACAAGTTTAACGCCACGGTAACGCCCTATTCACACGGGGCTTCAGCGTCAACGCTTGACAGAGGGCGTGTCTGAAGTTGGAGCTGAAATGATCGTCATAGAAGTGTCAGCCAATGAAATTCAGTCAGCAATAGGCCACTGTCTGAGCTGGTGTATTTGCATACAGCGATCTGATTGGCTGACGCTTCCGTCGGCGCTTGAAAAGTTGAGCTGGTCCCAACTTCTGCAGCGAGGAACGCTTCTGAAGCGGCGCCGACGGATCCACAATGCAGTTCGGCAACGCCTGACGTCACCCATTCAAAGTGAATGGGAAGCGTTGACGCTGACGCCCCGTGTGAATAGGGCGTAAGGGTTGTTTTTCATACACTTCATTTTTAAAACAGAATTTGTCGATAATAGACTAGACAAAATCAATCACATGATAAAAATACGAACCATAATGTGATATAGTGTGTGTCGCAACACTATCCGACAGCAACGAATATTCACGTTAGCGTGGTAAACTATATGGAGTTTGAGCATCGATATCGCAATGTGTGCATCCGCGATAGTCAAGACATTCAATGTTGAGGATTATGACCAGAAACTACAGGTCGAGACACTGCAGCAGAACTGGGCCATAATAGAGGGGTTTATCATCTGCATGTGTTTTTAGGGCCTGTGACGGCACTTTAGTTGTGCATAAAGATTAATTTATTAAATTATTTATATGGTGAAGACTATACTGTGATTTTTTACATTTGGTTATTATAAAATTTCTGTAAACATAGTTTATTTTACTTTAATATTTGCTCAATTGTGTTTGTTTATTTATGACTGTAGTTTATGTAAATACTAAATTACATAAAAATATATATATATATTTCACTCCCCTTCAAAATCAACCCAAGTAATGTATTTGCAAATACATCTATTTAACTGAAAAAATAAATAAATCACAATATACGGTTAAAGTCAGAATTATTAGCCCCCCTGAATTATTAATGGATTATTAATATTAAATAATGGAGAGCATATTTTTTCAACACATTTCTAAACATAATAGTTTTAATAACTCATTTCTAGTAACTGATTTATTTTATCTTTATTTAAATAGGCAAGTTATTGTATAATGATGGTTTGTTCTGTAGATTATCGAGAGAAATAAATATAGTTTAAAGGGCGCTAATAATTTTGACCTTAAAAAGGGTTCTAAAAAATTAAAAACCCAAATAAAACAAATAAGACTTTCTACAGAAGAAAAAATATTATCAGACATACTGTGAAAATTTCGTTGCTCTGTTAAACATCATTTAGGAAATATTTAAAAAAGAAAAAAAATTAAAGGGGGGCTAATAAATCTGACTTTAACTGTATATATTTTTTATTTAACAGAGTTAGCAAGCTGTAGCTATGCCTAATTATTTTATTAACCCTTTAACCACCCCACCAGGTAAAAAAAGTTTGGATTTCATTTCCTAACTAATGTCGCTAGTTAACACACCCAGTGCATTGTTTTTTTTCAACACATCCCATAATTTCTAAAATATCAACCCCTACCAAATGGTTGATATGTCGGTGTATGGTTAAAGTACCGGAATTATTATATGCATTATGAAAAATCTGTTTCCCAGGGATGGGTTGCGGCTGGAAGGGCATCCGCTGTGTAAAAACTTGCTGGATAAGTTGCCGGTTCATTCCACTGTGGCGACCCCTGATTAATAAAGGGACTAAGCCGACAAGAAAATGAATGAAAAATCTGAAAATATGAAGTGTAAGACCAATTTATTAAAAAATATTAATAATAAAACATGTTTGAATGCTAAATCATCTTAATATTTTTGAAGTAAGCCATTAATATATTTCAGATTCTCAATCAACATGCTGTCTTGTTTTTAAAATAAAACCAAAATTAAGTGAAGTAGTGCAACAGGATTATTTGTTTACATTTTTTTTTGTAAACCAACAATGCTGTGTGTGCATACCATTAGGGGTGTCAAAATTAATCGTTTCTTCGGTGCACCGCGATGCAGACGCGGACGATTCGGTATCGGTTCAGTAATAATCATAACCCGTTATTACTGACGTCATTTACCTCATATGCGCTCTGTTGCGAGGGAGGCGATTGCGAGTATTTACAACGCTTTAACTACTTAAAATTCATAAACTGTGCACAATTTCAGTGTGTGTTTGCTGGATCAGTCTATCACTGACATTAAAGGGCACCTAGGTTACCCCTTTTTTCAGATTTAATATAAGTCTTTTGCATCTCTAGAATGTGTATATAAAGTTTCAGATCAAAATACCCATCAGATTTTTATTATACCTTTTACAAGATGCTGTTTTATACTGATTTCCAGCAGGGGATGGTTTTGTCGTACTGCGCCTTTAAGACGATTCTTTCCCGCCCACTGTTTCTACATGTCTCCTCCCTCAGCTGCGTCAGACAACAGACAGACTTAAAGGAAGAAGGTCTCACGTAGCGTTTGTGAGATACTACAGTAAGAACTAACCTTTACTAATCAGTATTGTGAAGTTGCATTGATGAGTCACACACAATATCGTTACGAAGCGCGCGCACACACACACACACACACACACACACAGATACACACGCAGGCAGGCAGGCAGACAGACAGAGCGCGCTTAGCTTAGCTAAGGCTAACCTCCAGTGCTGTGTGATATCTGTTATGCTAATGTACAAAATAAACCTGATTTAACTTCCACAAACCGGGATTGAAGCGTCTTCTTTTATAATTGTTCTGTGCTGATGAAGTAAAGCTGAAGTAAAACGCTGTAATTAATTACACACATACTCTGTTTTAAAACACTTTAAACATGTGAAACTCACTCTTAATCACATTTGATGATGATTGCTGATCCTAGCGAACAGAACAGAGCTTTTATTCCCGGTTGCTTTGCGTATGTCTGCCTGGTCTTGTTGACATATACACGTGACTACCGGAACATGTTAATGCGCGCAGCTGTCAATCAATTCGGTGGGCGGGGGGAAATCGCACACCTACGTAATGGTGCGATCGATTTGAAAACAGCTCCAATTGGCCGACCCTTTTTTTTGTAGTTAAATTGAAAAAACAGGACTGGGTGTGTTCATATCACCCCAGTATGACGGTCTATACACTATACCAACACACAGATCTGTCCAAACAGCTTGAAAAGTAGATTTTTTTACCATAGGTGCCCTTTAACAGCAAAAGCCCCTATTTCACTGAGATCGAGAGAATGAAAGTACTCCATTTACATTTACATTTAGTCATTTAGCAGACGCTTTTATCCAAAGCGACTTACATTTCTCTCTCTCTCTCTCACACACACACTGTGGTCCATTTGACCTGCTGGCGTGACTTTTCTTCTCCTCTCGGCTGTTTTACAGCGTTACTTCTGGATACAGAAACGAGCGTGTGTCTGCAGAGTTTTCTCCACCGTGTCTGTCGTGGATCAGCTGTGAGATCGCTGCTGCCGCCTGCCGCTTATCAGTGGCACTCATCTGTGAAGAGCCAATCGCAACCGTTTTTGCTGAGGGTGTGACCAATCAAAGAGGTGTAAGAGAACTAGACAAGGATCAGAAAGCGAGCTGGATATTTATATTTGTTAATATTATTTGCTTATTGCTCGTATTGTTTAAAGGTACAGTTTATATTTCTGACTGTATTAAATGACAAAATTGCATTACAAATAATATATAAATATAAATAAATTCATACATTTAATTCAAGAACTGCTGCTGTGAAGAAAATATAAAACTGTGTATGGAAAGCATCGTCAATGCACCGTGATATCAAATTGAACCGAATCGATGGCATGATAATCGTAACCGAACCTAACCGTGAGACTGGTGTAGGTTTACAGCTCTACAAACCATTATTTAAAACAGTCATTCTTTAAATTACTTTAACAGTCATTAATTAAAACAGGCAAAACATGGTCAATCATTTGGCAAAGCTGGCAGTCAAAGGGTTAAGGCTGATTTATACTTCTGCGTCAAACGCCGGCGTATGCTACGGCGCTGACGCATAGCCCTTCGTCGTGGCCATCGGTGTCACTGACGTGCACCTCTCAAAAATTGTAACTACACGTCGCAACAACGCGTAGCGCAAGCTCTGTGATTGGTCGGCTTGGTAGCGCTGACGAGTCTGGGCGGGACCGAGAGCCGCGCGAATGGCGCGAGCGATTGTTTACAAGTGTGGAGTGCCTTGAAGGAGCTCCGGATGGAAAGTTTTGTTTTGTGTTTACCTCATAGTTAAAGTTGTTGCACGTCCGCCGGTTCCTGCCTCAAAATGAGCGAGTTTGAGCCGCTTGTACATCCAGGAAGTGTTCAGAAAAAGCAAAAAAGCAGCGAAGAAACTCGACACAGAGACACATTTACACCTCACTGCCAACTAGCGTTTTGGAAGTGTTAATGCAGACCGGCAGAGACAGCGCGCAGAAGTATAAATACACAGCCACGCGCGTTGCATGCGCCGTGGGTTACACCGGTCACCTGACGCAGAAGTATAAACCAGGCTTTAATCAGAACAAGCTGTGCATTTTATAAGTGCTGTGCCTACGTAAGACTTTTAGATTGATTTTTCAGATCAGGTTACAATTAGTGATGAAGTTTTGAAGAGTGTGATCAGGTCCTCATGCTACTAGTAGGGTTTTCTGGACTTGCTGGCCTTGCTTCCTTTGTTTGTTGTCATTGATTTCCCATTCTCTGACTTTGACTGACGGTGTAATGTTCACACAAACTCATCTCCCCCTGACCGGATCAATATTAGCTGGTGCTGTAGGATTGAGCTCAGCATGCTTACGTCTGCCCTACTGACTCCATTGTACTCGGATTGCTTACTTTGCACTGAAGTTGGCAGTGCATGTTTGGGAGACTGTACATAAAGGCGCCATTTCACTCCCTTGATAAGCATGTCATTTAAAGGTGCAGTAGGTGATCTGCCACAATGCTAACAGCTTAGCATAAATCTCTGAATCACAGTCCCTCCCCTGCCGTCTAGAGCCACGCCTCCTGAAACACGAGCACCGCAAAAGAACCCTCTCTCATGTGTTAAAGCGACTAGTGCTTGTCCGACGGCGTGCAAGCCAAGCTGACTATGCTATTTCAGAGTGAATATTTAGAGTTGCATGGTAAACAATATAGGGGGAGGCTAAGCGGAATAGCGCTATTTACTTGTGTTTTGTGGTTAAACTACTTAAAATCTACATTATCGATGCTGTAAAAGTCCTCTATGAAACTGAAAATAGTCTTATCAATCTTTTATCGGAAGATTTTAGTGGCTGAACAACACTTCTGTGAAGATATAACCCGTTCGTAACAACAACATCTACTGTTACATCAGCTTTACGTGAAGCTAAAACAGTTTTAAAACAGAACATTACCTGTCTAAGAGAAATCCTTCAGACATGGTGTCATCCTTTCTCCAGCGTGCAAAGGTAACTCCAATATTGATTCAGCTTTTTAAAAAGTTTTGATTCAGCAGGTTTGTACCGATCACGTGTCTGCTCTCTCTCATGAACTTGCGGCAGTCAGCAGAGCTGCGTACAAAAGACTGCGCAGTTGTTCAAATCTGCATTTGCTGACAGACAGTTTGAGCTACTTATCGGAATTATGAGAGATCTCGACCCGACTCTATTTAATTGGATGAACATTTTTTAGTTTTATGCCTTACCCAGAATCTAAAAATACATATAAACATATTTAGATCATTTACTGTAATCATTACTATTAGACTGTGAAGAGACTTTCAACCAGCACAACAACAAATGCTTCTGAAGACAATCACCTACTGCACCTTTAAGATTTAATTTTCAGACATACAGAACTTTCTCACAAAGTAATCACCTGTTAAAAAGTTATGCATTTTGCATCAAGTTTTACTGTTTTAATTAATGTATTGATGATTTGTGCCAGTGATTAACACTTTTTAGTATAGGGGAAATACAAAGTAGTGTTGTATAAGCTATTTGAAAAATTGGAATAATGAAATTTGTTATGATTTTTGAATGAAATCGCTATGAAATATTTTTTTTATCATGACGAGACAATAAGATCAACTCTAATCCTCACATGAACCTACAGAAATCTTTTTGATTTGCTAATTAGTTATTATTAGTGTTTGCTTAATTATCATAATGGTATTTTAAATGTAAAAAATATTTTAAAACTTAACAAAACTTAAAAATTTAAAACAATTTTAAACTAGCTTTCAACTAGTGAGGTTTTGAAATCAATGAATGCAAATAATCTGATTATTTCTTAGACTATAATCGTACAACCAAAATTTATAATCGTTGCATCTCTATTCATACCGCAATATGAATCACAGCAAAAGAAAACATTGCAATGTCAGATTTTTCCAATATCGTGCAGCCCTATAGTTCTAATTAAAAAAATATATATTTTTGCAGGATTTGGAGATTAATTTAGGATTTATTTTTATTGGAATTTTCCAGGATTTTCTTTAGGATTTTACAGGATTTATTTTAATTAGAAATATACTGAAAGTAAAAATTTTGCACTACTTCATTCATTTATTCATTCATTTTCTTTTCAGCTTAGTAACTTTATTCATCAGGGGTCGCCACAGCGGAATGAACCGCCAACTTATCCAGCATATGTTTTACACAGCGGATGCCCTTCCAGCTGCAACCCAGTACTGGGAAATGCACTACTTCAGTTCACTCTAATCAATTCTTGCTAAATATAAATGTATCATGACATCAACAAATGGTATCATGGTTTCCACATATGGATCTAAATATGAAGCAGCAATATAGCAAACAATAAGAAATTTCCTATTAGAAAGAGCTTTGAATCAAAGAAATAAATGGTAACACTTTACAATAAGGTTCATTAGTTAATGCATTTACTAACATGAACTAATCATGAACAACACATGTACAGCATTTATTAATCATAATTGAACGTATACTAATGCATTGTTAAACATCCAAGTCCATGCTTGTTAACATTAGTTAATGCACCTTGAGTTAACATGAACTAACAATGAACTACTGTATTTTCATTAATTAATGTTAACTAACATGAACACATACTGTAGTAGATGTATTGTTCATTATTTGTTCATGTTAGTAAATGCATTAATTAACATTAACTAATGAACCTTATTGTAAAGTGTGACCAAATAAATAAGATTTCATGCACGCTATAACATAGAATATAGCTATTTTGAATTGTAATAATATTTCATAATATTACCGTTTTTACCATAATTTTGATCAGCCCTGATGTTGAGCAAAAGAGATTTATCACAATAACCAGATTTATTTCAGACTACTGACTTTAAATAGATTCTTAAATATCATTTTCACGCTTAATGTACATTTACAAATTTATGCCATCTCTCTGTAAATGTTTAATCAAATACCTTTGAAAACCCACTTCTCCCCAATGAACTTTAAACTAAAGCAGAACTGCTGGCTCTAACTGTGTGGCAGATGCTAGTATTAAGCAAAGCATTAGCAGAGACAGCCTTCAGCCATCTAGGAGATGGCACGGGACGGCACAGAATGGGAGGGGAAACAGAAACAGGAGCTCAAACAGTGTTGTTCACGATCATCTGACTACTAAACCAAGCATTGGGCCATCGGACTGGATGTTTATTATGTTTTCAATGATGATGTTCAGAGGAAATGACTCATTGACATTGAAATGGTGGTTAGAAGAGCACAGTCATGTTTTTATTTCATTTATTTTTTTATCATTATTATTATCATTATGTTTATTTTGTGCAACTGCTACATGACTCACATTTAAGATACCAGTAGACGAGGAAAAAGAAAGAGACCAGAAATCAAAAGAATAGGCGATGAGTGAATCAGAAGCAGATTCTGAGGAGGAAAGAAAAACAAACACTGATTTTACAGCAAATCTTAAATATCTCACAGCAGAATTTGACAGAAGAAAGCACAGAAAAGGAAAAAGCCATTTTAAGAACAACATTAATTAACAATTAACCGTAAAAAAAAAACACCAAGTGTGGTGTTTTCTCTTTCTTTTTTTTTTGTTTTGTTTATTAAAAACCAAATACAAGAACCGCATGTCACTAGAGCAACATCCATAACAGATTAATTCATGGTAACCACGCACTGTTTTGGTATAGCATACTTCAGCAAGGAAAAAAACATAATAATAATAAGAAAAAAAATCATAACCATCCAATAAAAAGTGATAAATAGAAAATAATCAGATTCAATTCTCATTATTCGTTCATATGAATACATAACATCTACAGTGTTTAAAGTGAATAAAGTCAAGCTATGGTATATAAATACATCACCAGCATGCACAATATCGTATTATCAAGAATATTGGAGCTGTAATCGTCCAACACTGAGAAACAGTATAATAGGAAGTGCATTTCATGAGAATTACAAAATCAACAAAAGCTAATTAATGCCGGTGCACTGTCAAAAACTTGCAAAAATAAATTAAAATCATCAAAATAGTCTATGGTACCAGTAATATTAACTGAGTGTATCAATGCACTATGCATTGCTTTAATTTTAAAGTGGTCATTACGCATTGGGATTTAGTTGTTTGCACTTTCTTTTAGTTAGTTTTGCTATTATCGGCTATATTTTTTTAATGCCTGTACCACTTGATTATTTCGTCAATATTATTTAGAACTACTCTTCAACGCATTAAATGTACAATGTAGGTCAGGCCCGACACAATATTAAATTTCCATACTAATAATGATAATAATAACGATTGCAAGCATAGTTAATTTCGTCGAGAGTTTTTAGCATTGGATTGAGAATGTAATTGGGGTAGTCATAACTTATTTTTGCACACCTAATCAACATTACTGTAAAACAGTAGTTCAGTGTAGTGAGATGCATACGATGTGTATCATAAATGGCACAAATAATCAGTTCGACATAATAAACGACTTGTAAATATTAGTGGGTGCATTTCGGAATCCCTATGAACGGATATCAAAGACAAAAACACGACCGTTGACGCTCAGTGCAGCCTGTTTGCAAATTCCTATTTTTGCGAGGCGATAACATTCAAGTTTTCACTTATATTTTTTTCTTTTTTTTTTTTTACCTTAAGCCAACCCTCGAAGTACTCCTTACTCCAAATGTAAATTAATATAAGCAGCTCCGCTTCGTATTTCACTACAAGAACAGTCACTATGCCAGTGTTTGGGTGTATCGTAACCCTTTTTTCAGCCTTTTTGAGCAGACCGACGTACTGACCAGACTTTTTCCTCAAAGTAAACGTCACAGAAGGAGAGTTTATTTTATTTTAATCTTTAAAACTACTTCTTAATTTTGATTTGAGGCATACCATTCGATTAATCTCGCTTTATCTGTTATAATTTAGTGGAAATCAAAGAAAACTGCGCTGCTTTACTTATCAGCAAACATAGCTGACACAGTTCCATCATGCCTCCCTTTTGTGAAATTTTTTTTGTTTGTTTTTCTTCGTAGTGTGAGCACGCGTGTTTTATGTTACGGCTGAGAGGAAAAGGGTCTCGAAAGATCTTCGCTTTTCTTCAACGCTCTAATTGTTGCCTTCGCCTCCCTCGTCGTCTTGTTGATCGCTCGTCCAGAGCGTCAAGTTGTCTCGCAGGAGCTGCATGATGAGGGTCGAGTCTTTGTAGGAGTCTTCGTTCAGGGTGTCCAATTCGGCGATCGCGTCATCAAATGCCGTCTTGGCCAGATGGCAGGCTTGTTCGGGTGCGTTTTGGATCTCGTAGTAGAAGACGGAGTAATTGAGCGCCAGACCCAGGCGAATGGGGTGCGTAGGCTGCATGTGCTCTTTGCTGATCTCATGAGCCTCGCTGTAGGATTTCTCTGAAGACTCCACCACCGCGGCTCGCTTTTCCCCTGTCGCCACCTCCGCCAGGTAACGATAGTAGTCGCCTTTCATCTTCAGGTAGAAGACTTTGCTCTCGTGTTGGGTCTCGCCGCAGTTCTTGATCAGGAAGTTGTCGAGGAGGTTGAGCACGTCTTGGCACACGGTCTCCAGCTCCTTCTCGATCTTCTCACGATAAGCGCGGACCATTTCAATTTTCTTCTCATTGCCGTCCGCTGAGGTCTTCTGCTCGATGCTGGAAATGACGCGCCAGGAGGAACGGCGTGCTCCCACTACGTTCTTGTAGGCCACCGAGAGCAGGTTCCTCTCCTCGTTGGACAGGGCTTCGTTCAGCTCTGTCACCTAAAGAGATGGAGAGAAGATAAAGAAGTTACTTTAAAGAGCACCTATTAGGGCTTCACGATGTTGGGAAAGTCTGACATTGCCGTATTTTGTTTTGCTGCAATATATATCGATATGAACTAATGATTTGAATAGCTCTATTTGGAAAGATTTCATTCATTTAGATCGACTGGGACGATCAAGTCTTACCGTACGTTCACACCGAAAGCGGCGAGAGCGTCAAAGTAGCCGGAAGTCATTCATTTTCAATGAGAGCCAGCGGCGATGCGCGGCGCGTCTTCGCCGGCGTGAGCGTCGAGGAGAGTTGAAATGAAGTCAACTTTATGGTAATGAGCTATGACGCGGTTCGGCGGCAAGCAATCAGAATGAAGACGTCCATCGCTTAATAGCAGTTCAGAGAACACAGACCTGTGAACTTTGGTTCCGACCACAGTTGTTCCCAAGGGTTTGATTATTGCGGTCGCCGGATTTCCAATTATTTGCAATTTTTTCCTACAGGAACATGCATTAAATAAGTTACTGGCGAGTTACTGATGTTCATTAATGTTATATAAATTCATCTTAAAAAAGTGGGAATCTCACGCGATGTGACAGTACAAAACAGTACTGCTGCTTCATAATATTTCAGACATAAGGACATATTGAATAAATAGAGCAAAGCCACACCACACGCAACTTGATCTTCCATTGTTGTATGAATTTGATAAGAAGTGCGCAACATTTTCACGCTAGAAACATGTTTTATGCAGGAATGTAACTGATATGCTGCAACGGCTCCTTTAAATATGAGATCAATGTAGCGAGTTTTGACGCTCTCGCCGCAGAAGCTGAAGGCAGAGAGCGTTATCGCCAGGGCGGCCAGAGCGACCTTGGACGCTCTCGCCGCTTTCGGTGTGAACGTACGGTTATTCTGTGCAGTGCATCTGCAGAAATTATAATAAATTTCAAGCAAAAATAAATAAATAAACAGTATTTTACATTTTTTGGGGGGATTCTAACAGTATTCAAGCACAGAAATGAAGCACAAAAATACAAAATAACACAGACATCATTGTATAAATCATTTTAAACAATAATAATATCTTTATCCTTTAATTTTTTAATTTTGCAATGTGATTATTACAGATACACACAGTTGCGATATCAATGCTCAAACGATATATTGTTCAGTCCTAGCACCTATAATGCAAAATCAACTACAAAAACAATTTGCATACTGACCTCCGGGAAAACTCCAGATCATAGATATATGTGTGTATGTGTAATTCTCTGGCTCTGGATGGCCACAGTCTTCCACTGCAGCTTGGTCCCGCATTCATTTCAAAGGAGCGCTACCCTGTACTAAAATGGCTTCTCTATTGACGCATTCCTTCTAATAGGCAACAACAGGGTCGGCGACATCTATAATATATATATCTCGAAACCAGCCGGCCCCCGCAGATTGGGCCAAATGCTTACCATTTACTATAATAATTATTATTATTACTATTATTATCATAATCATAATATTCACATCTTGCAAGAGGTAAAAAGCTGCCTGTATGTAAAAACAATACATATTAAAAAATAAATAAATAAAAATAAGAAACTGACGACCCACATTTAAAAAATAGTCCGGCCCTTCTGGCATTTGCCCAATCCGCCCCTGCTCCAGTTAACACTGTAGGCCTACCCGGAATGTGCACGCGCAGATTTTTAGCCCATCATTAATTCTGTTTATTTACTTGAGTAAATGTGTGTAAATCTATATTTATTCAGTTTTTAATTAATTTCAGTACTATTATTGACTAATATAAAAATGTTCATCTGATTTACGTACAATGCGGTTTGTACAGTAATATTTTCTGTCTTTTACTAGATATATTATATAACAAACTTGCTTTGTTTACCAAATAAAGTGAATCTAATTGGATTTGCATTTTAAACATTACATAAAAGTTAAAAAGCTATAATTTTTTATTTCATATATTAAGGTTTTAGTTATGATCCTCCCAAAATAATTCCACAGAAATCCGCAGACTTTTACCAAAATTCTCAGCAGAAATGGCAAAAAAACGTGCGCAGATGCCCTACTGATAAGCAATAAAATGTGCCATAATTTTATTTGGTAGAATGAATGTAATGTTCAGAAAAAGCGGAGTTTCTGGATTTTGATGATGTCTGCTTAAGCATTGCTGGTGTCACCGACTCGGTCCCAGTCATTCCCCTCGCTGGCCAGCAGAGGTCACCATCCTCGGACTATTAACCATTACGTCATCCACTTACACTGATAGCCTACACACCTGAAGCGCATTCACTTGATCACCCACGCTCACGCTTATAAGCAGCAAACACACTCACTCTTGGCGAAGTCTTGTTCTGCCCCGGCTAACACTACTGAGCATTTCTCTACACTGCCTGCTTTCCCGTTGCTTACCTTACCTTACCTTGCCTTGTTCCTCGTCCTGCCAGCCACCTGCTTTGTACCTCTGCCTGATTACCGACTTTGATCCAAGCCGCTTGCCTTGATCTCTAGCCTGAACACCGACCTTGATATTCGCTGCCTGCCTCAGACCCATGCCTGAACATTCAAACTGTGATTACCTGCCGACAACCCTGCAACGCAACACCATTGTGTTTGATGTGAGTTCGCACATGCATTACATCTGTGTGCTTGTCTTTATTAAACTGTGTTTAATAAATATACTGCAAATGAAACCCTCTGTGTAAGCACCTTCGTTACAGCTGGATCAACTAAAAGCACACCAATTCAAAATTTACAGCCTCAACCTTAAGCGACAGCTGTTTTATTCAGTATTGGGTCACTTGCAGTATAATCCCTTTGCTATTGCAAATGCTTTATTTTAATGCATGTAAAAAAAAGCTATTTTATGAAGTGAACGCAATGAGTTATTCAAAATAATTTTGCCAGAAAAAATTGGATTTTATCATATGCAAATTCAATATATTTTGTGTAATACAGCTTTTGTATGTTTGGTTGGTTATTAATGTATTTGTCATACTTGCATTTAGTTGCGTTTTTGCCCTAAGATGTTTACATTTGCATGGCAATTTTAGTTATAAAGCACTCTAATGCTGATAATAATTTGAAATGTGTTTTCATTTGATATAATTAATGCATCTACTTAATATTTAATAACAATTGTGAATAGCACTATACTAGTAGAATTGAATTGAACTCCGAGTCAAGTTCAGCTTTTTCTTATTGGCCAATTAAATTGGATTAGTCAAACAGTTTACGTAAATATCATTTAAAGGGTCACGAAACACCAAAACACATGTTTTGAGCTGTTGACAGTCGTATATGTGTCCCACACTGCTATAAACACTATTAGGACACCTATATTTCACTAAAAAGTGTAAATTGGTGGTTTTTGCGTTATTTCAAGCAAATTCGTACTTCCGGTTTGAAACGAATTTTTGAAGCTGCGTCACGGTCATGACATAATAGCCTGTATTCCAGCGTGCAGACTGAACGTCTGTGCCAGAGTGTGTCTTATTACGTCTTACAGTGTGATGCATTAATGCATGAGTAAGGCTTGGTTCAAACCAATCAGCGCGCTCTATTGTGCAACTTCATTAATATTTATTACTGTCACAGTGTTTAGACGACACTCACACCACGCTGTGTTGGCAAAAAAAGCGTAAAGTGTTGCTTTTATAGTTTGCTGCAGTTAAGTTTCGTTTTCATTTTCTCTTCTGTGAGAAATCATCTGGAGTCACGTGTGGATTAACAGTTTACGCGACGCTTGACAACAATAACAGAATAACTGCAGAGATTATGGCTGGTTCTCAATATGCGTCTTCAGCAGTCTTTGTGTTCTCCTGCAATGTCATCTTCAGCTGCCAAAGTTCAGTTCCAATGCTCAAGACTGCAAGAACAGAGGTAGCGTGAAACTTCCCGGATGTGTTCTTGATATCGAGGATGCACCGATCTCGCTATGGAAGTCCCAGAAGTCATTACGACTGGAGGTGGAAAGCGCAGCATTTTATTTAGATTTATTATTTAAGTTCAGAGATATCACTTATTTACCTTAGGAGTTTCCCTAAATGAAACGGTGATCAATAAAGGAATAAACACATTAAAGGTGTTTGTTTGCTGAAAATCGTATTGAAATCTGTTTTATTTATATTGTGCAGAGTATACAGGGTCCCCGCAGGTCCTTAAAAAGTCTTGAAATGTCTTAAATAAAATTTTCGATTTTTAAGGTCTAAAAATGTCTTGAATTCTGTAATTTTCCATAAGGAGGGCTTAAATTTCATGTCCGACTCGTCTTTTTTATTTATTGTTTTCAACCGCTATTTGACCAGCGCAACATTTGGGGGGAGCACTTTGTGGGTGCAACCTGCATCATTTCATAGGTGACATACGAGTAAGTGATTGAATGCGTTGCGTTGATACTTCGCCACCACGGCATTTTGCGAAATCGCAAGCATGGGCAAATGTTTGTTTGATACCAATTGGTTGGAGGACGAAAAGTATCGGGGGTGGCTAAAGAAAACAGCCAGTAATCATGAAGGGAGGTGTACTTTATCTAAAAAGACGATAAAACTGGGGACAATGGGCCGCAAAGCGCTCGATTCACACATGAAAGCAGAGAAGCACAAAAAGCATGTGTAGTCGCAGGCAAGTAGTTTGCCCATAAGTATGTTCTCATCGAGCACTTCGACCTCAGCCTTCCACAAGGCCGTCCACTTCAAGCAATGCCTTCAGCAGCTTTGCGAATATAGTTCCATTTAAAGGCTGATTTATACTTCTGCGTCAAACACCGGCGTATGCTACGGCGCTGACGCATAGCCCATCGCCGTGGCCGTCGCCGTCACTGACGTGCACCTCTCAAAAATTGTAACTACACGTTGCAACAACGCGTAGCGCAAACTCTGTGATTGGTCGGCTTGCTAGCGCCGGCGAGTCTGGGCGGGACCGAGAGCCGCGCGAATGGCGCGAGCGATTGTTTACAAGTGTGGAGTCCCGTGAAGGAGCTCCGGATGGAAAGTTTTGTTCTGTGTTTACCTCATGGTTAAAGTTGTTGCACGTCCGCCGGTTCCTGCATCAAAATGAGCAAGTTTGAGTCACTTGTACATCCAGGAAGTGTTCAGAATAGCAAAACAGAAGCGAAGAAACTCGACACAGAGGAACATTTACACCTCACTGCCCACTAGCGTTTCGGAAGTGTTAATGCAGACCAACGGAGACAGCGCGCAGAAGTATAAATGCACAGCCACGCACGTTGCCTGCGCCGTGAGTAGCGCCGGTCACTTGACGCAGAAGTATAAACCAGGCTTAAGGCCGAAATACTGTGGGTATTTCAAACCGTAAGCCGCCACCACTCGTACACCTCAAATAAGGATGTCCATCTAGTTTTTCAAGCAATGTTCCCTGACTCAGAGTCTGCGAGTAGGTTCACATGTGGAAGAGACAAAACAGTATGTTTAGCACGATGTGGTGTTGCCCCATACCTAAAGAAGAAACTCATTTCACGAGCAAACAAGGACGCTTTCATCATAATGTTCGATGAGTCCATGAACGCAGCAACGAAGACTTAGACTTGCACTTTTAACGTTGGTCAACTGACGAGACCGGTACCCTGTTGTTAGGGTTGTAAGGTCAATCAGCACTCGGCATAACAGTTTTTGCGTCCCTTTGACCTGTCTTGAGCGTGGCTCTGGTGAGTTGTGCCACGCTAATGCTTGACCACATCATTCTGTGTTGACACACTGAACATTTTCCTGTTTTTATTTTTTTTTTTTTTAGGTAAAGTCTTAAATGTTCATTTTGTGAAGTTTATGTATAAACAAACTTCGAGAGGATCACGTGCTTATGATTGCTAGCAGCTGACCCGCATTATCTAATTCATTATGATCCAATCAGATGACTCCTAAACTACTATAAATACCCTGGGGTTCATTCCATTGATTCGTTTTAAAGAGTCCCCCCTTCCACCCCTACTCCTCCTTCTTAGACGGGTGACACGGTGGCCCAGTGCGTAGCACTGTCGCCTCACAGCAAGAATGTCTCTAGTTCCTGGCTTTACCAAAACTAGCAGACATTTCTGTGTGGAGTTTGCACTTCTCCCCGTGCTCACGTGGGTTTCCCCCGGGTTCCCCGGTTTCCTCCCACCGCCTAAAAACATGCAATTAAGTCAATTGAACAATCCAAATTGTCAACATAGACACGCTTCTAGTTCGTAATTTAATTTTAAGAGCCTTCACTTGCTGCAGCAGGGGAGTTCTCGAGATCTACCTGACCTCAAACTCCCCTCCCGCCTTGCAACAGGGGGGAAGCCCTGGGCTCAAGGATCTCATGAGCTCAGGGCTCTCTCCCGGGACAGCATGCCAAACAAGCTTTATAATCAATCATCAGCTAAGTGTGAACTCTTGAAAGAGGACTTAAAAAGGTCTTAAAAGGTGCAGGTCTTAAAAAATGTGCAGATACCCTGGTATATTTACAATTTTTTAATGAAAAGTATATATTTTGAAAAGAAGAAAAAAACACTCAATCGCAGTATGAATGCTGTAATGTTTGAATAATTGACCATTTAAAACGCGTGAAGGTCACGTGACCATCAGGAAGAACACTTCATTTCTCAAAGGACGCGTTCTCTGCCCTCGTGGTCTCCTGACTTCGTTCTTCCAAGGATACCTGGCAAGACCGGTCTCCACAAGAACGCAAGTCCGTTCTCTTCGTTCTTGGAATTTAGAAACAGCCTATGTGATAAAGTGCTGAGCTGTGAACTGTAATTCACAATGTCCTTGTGTGAGTCATGGTGCCATTGGAGCAACCAGTTCAAGTAAGCTTCAGTGTGATGATTTGCCAAATGCCTATTTATGGACATGGCATCTTCATTGTTGGTTTTCAGCATGTGTAGGCTGGGAGCGCTGTAGTAAATCTATTCATAGACGACTGGCAGGGTTTCAGAACGCAAGATCCCTTTGCACCAACACTCCACTTGCTTTTGTTTAAAAACACATTTACTGTCATGTCATTTTTGTGGGTGACATAGTGAAAAGTGAGCCTACACATTCCTTCCAAAGATTTGGCCGAATGAAAGCAGCGCGGTGATGTTTTGATTTAACAGCCTGGCAGTGGGCGGATGAGCTGTACCTTCTGCCTCTCTCTTTAAAAAAATTAATAAAATATAGTGTACACCACCTGACAAAATCTTGACGCCTATCCAAGTTTTGGGAACAACAAATAACTTCTAGTTGATCATTTGGTATCAGAAGTGGCTTATATGAAAGGTAAAGGCCTCTAGATTAGGCTTAATTTACCACAATAAAATATGATCATGCTTTGAGTATTTATTATTTCATTAGGACAGTAAGCTAAAGTCTTGTTACTGAACTGAAATAATGTCCAGTATAGAATATAAAGTCCTGCTGCAGTGGAGACAGAATGAATATTGTGTGTGACTCCATCATGAGCTTGGAGGACTGCATCCATACATCTCTGCACTGACTCAAATCACTGATTAATAAAGTCATCTGGAATGAAGAAGAAAGCATTCCTGCAGGACTCCCAGAGCTCATCAAGACTCTTTGTGTTCATCTTCAACGCCTCCTCCTCCATCTTACTCAATAATGTTCATGTCTGGTGACTGGGCTGGCCAATCCTGGAGCAGCTTGACCTTCTCTGCTTTCAGCAGCTTTGATGTGGAGGCTGAAGTATGAGAAGGAGCGCTATCCTGCTGGAGAATTGTCCCTCTCCTGTGCTTTGTAATGTAACGGCCAGCACAAATGTCTTGATGCCTCAGGCTGTTGATGTTGATCATCCACTCTGCAGATCTCTCGCACACCCCCATACTGAATGTTACCCCAAACCATGATTTGTCCTTTAAAAACTTGACTGATTTCTGTGAGAATCTTGGCTCCATGCTGGTTCCAGTAGGTCTTCTGCAGTATTGGTGATAATTGGGATGCAGCTCCACTTCAATCTACCTTCTGACACTTTTCCAAATGATCAACTAGAAGTCAAGATATTATCTGTTGCTCTTATAACTGCGATCTACGACAAAACTTTTGTCAGGTAGTGTATTTTTTTAAATACTGTAAATACTGTACATATCTACAAAAGATTTGTTAGCCTTTTTGCTAAATTGGTGTAGAAATAGAGCCATTTTTTTGTGGCTGAATTTAGGTTACCTGGTGAAGTGATTGTGGAACCACTGGTGCTGTTGTATAAGGAATTGTAACCCTGTTTTGTAACAAAATGGCTTTTTAAAATATTTTTGTTTTATTTCGGCAAGAATAAAAGCAGTTTTTAATTTTTTGAATACCATTTTAAGGTCAACATTATTAGCCCCTTTAAGCTATGTATTTTTCCCAATAGTCTACAGAACAAACCATCATTATACAATAACTTGCCTAATTACCCTAACCTGCCTAGTTAACCTAATTAACCTAGTTAAGCCTTCAAATATCTCTTTAAGCTGTGTAGAAGTGTCAAATATTATTCACAGTCATCATGGCAAAGATAAATGAATCAGTTATTGGAGATGAGTTATTAAAACTATTATGATTAGAAATGTTCTGAAAAAAAAATCTCTCTGTTGAACAGAAATTGGGGAAAAAATAAACAAGCAGTGTAATAATTCAGGGGGGCTAATAATTCTGCCTTCAACTGTATGTATTGCCAAACCATTTGTGATGACTGACATTAAACGCGTGAAATTAAAATGAAAACAATTTTAGATGTTCGCTTTAAGGATATCTATAAGCTAGTGTGCTCCAAAACAGTGACACAATTTGCGTTCGGGAAGATATAAACCTGATATAAACTGCATCCTTGCAGTTTGTCACTTCCACCTAAATTGATCAATGTTTAGATTTTACGTCACCTCATCCTTCAGATCAAATCTTCTGACCAATCAAATGCTCTCTAGTTTCTGACATGCCCCTTCTCATGTGTTTTTCATTTGAGTGACTTGAGCTTAACCCTTTTTACTGGCAGATCTCTGATAAAAGCAAAACGCTATTGGCTGTTTTTTTAAGGGGAGGAGCTACAGTATGTCCCACCCTCTCCACATTACATCCAACACCAAATAAAATCAAGTGGTGCTCGCTGCAGAGCCATTTGAGGAGAGCTGAGCTCCAGCGAGGGGGAGCTTAAGCTTGAGCTCCACCTTTTTTGCACTTCTTCTACGAGTGACGTCACTGGGGGTTGGGGTTAGGGGTGGGGTTGGTGTACGCATTAAAACAGCTTACAGGAGGAGGAGCGACAGCTCATGCTCCCCCTCGCTGAAGCTCAGCTCTCCTCAAATGGCTCTGCAGCGAGCACCCTCTCAATAAAATGCACATTTCCAAGCACTTCATGGGACCTTTAAACAAAACATGAAAATGACACTTATAATGAAGGTAAAATAATAATTGTATAGTATATTTAACAAGCAACAGTCTCTCTCTATACCTCTCACGCGCTCTGTATCTCTCTCTCTCTCTCTCAGACACAAATTCCTGTATTCTTTGGAGAAGATTCATGATTTGCTGCATTTTTGCTTTATCGTTCTCTTTATACATCATCATACAAAATGCATACAAATATGCAAAGCAGTTTGGATCATTCTTAACTTTGTAACAGTGCACCCAAACATGCAAACTCCACACAGAAATGCTAACTGGCCCATCCGGGAATCAAACCAGTGACCTTCTTGCTGTGAGGCGACAGTGCTAACCACTGAGCCACCGTGTCACCTCAAAATACAGTGTTATTTATAATTAGTATTTAATAATTAATGCTTTTCAATCAAAATAACTTCCTCTTCTCTGATTGGTATTTCTTAGCATGTGTGCATGTGGTATTTATCATGCAACTTGTCACTTGCATGAGATCCACCAACAGAAATCTAAATAATTTCCCATGAACATATCAACCTTTGTGCTGCACTTATTTTTTTTTTTCTGTTTGATTTGGATATTTGGCTATACATCAACAGGAAAGAATTGCCTATTGCAACTTCCATGTCACGCAGACTTCAGATACACACTCACTCTTAAACACACACACAATCAGTTTCCTGCACCAGTACAGTTCCACTACTAATCACATATTCTAGAACTTCCATCTTTCATATCAAGCATTAAACAACCAGTGATTGAAAGAGAGAGAAGCTGAACCATGCAACACA
>NC_133180.1:4002500-4092500 GCF_049306965.1 Danio rerio | reverse complement strand
AAGGTGCGATTAATTAGTTAATTTTTTTAATCAATTGACAGCACTACTATATATATATCAGAGGTCGCGTTAACCGAATATTTTCTGTCATTGACAGATTTTTTTCAGCAGTGACGGAAATATCAGAAGGTGATACGTCATTTTGACGGATTATGCTGAGTGTTATCTATTATAATTTGTAGCTAACTGTAATTCCCACTCCCGTCCAGCTGATGGCGATTGCCCTTGTTTTGTCTCCTCTTTGTCACCGCTGCGTACAGTTACAAAAATCTCACAGCAGCTGAGTGTGAGAAGTTTCTTTAAATGGCCAAATAGTTGTGGTATTAATAATAAAGGTGAAAAAAGAGGTATATGTGTATATATATATATGTATATATATATATGTGTATATATATATATGTATATGTGTATATATATGTATATATATATATATGTATATGTGTATATATATATGTATATATATATATATATATATATATATATATATATATATATATATATATATATATATATATATATATATATATATATATATAATATGTGTGTGTGTGTGTGTATATATATATATATATATGTGTGTGTATATATATATGTGTATGTATATGTATATATATATATATATATATATATATATATATATATATATATATATATATATTCAAGTGTGATTAAAAAAAGAATAGCAACAGAATAAAATTTAATTTCAGACGCAGCTCACAAGTGCTATTTTTAGAACAGGCCAGCTCATGTGGTCCTTGGGGGCGACCTGGTGCCCCATGTTGGTGACCCCTGCCCTAGACGATCTTAATCCAGCATTTCTACGATTCTGTCAATCATATTTTCAAGTTCAGGAGAGAAGCAATGGTGGCCGCACAAGTCTTCACATTGTTTTACATGCGTTGTTCAGCAACGTGGACACCTCCAAATGATGTTAAAAGAGTCACATGCTGTATTTATAAGATATAATTCACCTCAAAAATGTCATTTCTGTCTTCATGTAATGTATTTGTGAGCGCAAAATCACACGTGACGTGAGCTGACCGTCAGCTGTTACCACTGGAAGGGCGGGTGCAGGCGCGCCTCTGAATAAAGTCTACTTTAGTGAACAGAACCTGCAAATGCTGTGAATAACAGGTAATGAAGTAGTAAATAATATTCAGTTTGTGGCAGAGTGATCGTTTGGGAGCCGCGCGGGAAGTGAACCGCTCGTAGCAGTGAAAATGAAACTGAAAGCACACAGTGTTGCCAGATGTAGCTGACTGATTCCAGCCCAAAAAGGATCCAAAACCTGCCGAAATGCAGAAATACCCACTCAGTCTTCTGCATTCACGAAAATCACGTCAGTGACAGATTTTAAGCAGAAGATGACAGATTGTAAGCATATATCTCAAACATAATAAATCAACATCAGAATTCTCATCAGCATTAATGACCAGGACAAATCTAAAGTCTGTTCAAGTCCACCATTCCAAGTCTGTACAACATTTAGCATTTTAACCAGCAGTACAGCTACACAAAGACTATTGCTGATTTACCACATGTTTGAGAATAACAATAATAACAGCCCACTCACATTAACCTTTATTTTACATCTACAGAATCGTGAGAAAATCGTGATCTTTATTTTAGGCAAAAAAAAAAAAAATCACGATTCTCATTTTAGCCAGAATCGTGCTGCTCTAACCTGAGGTGATAAAACTAGTCATGCTTCAGTGCCAAAGCACAAACTGGTTTGTTAAATAAAATAAAATCTAGCCTAAATAAATTTCAAGTGAAATATTCAGTTTCAGAGAAACATGCAATAAACTTTTCATTTTTAATGATAAAATCATCCACTGCCGGTGAGTTTCAGTTTAATTAGTTTAATCAAGTTATTTGAATAAGCAAGACCGGCTTTTGCAATGTAATCACAGCACTGAGCATTTTCCCAGATTACCTCAGAAGCAGGCCCGGATTGGCTAATCGGGAGGACCGGGGGAATTCCCGGTGGGCCGGTGCGTTTTTTGGCCGCGAGGGCCGGTGTCCCTAGCTCCAGAATCTGTTGCTCTCAGCAGTCACACTTTTTAAATTAATTTATTTACTTACTTGACTACAGTCTTCTTATTCATTATTTACCGCAGCTCTGCTCTTTTTATATATAACCAGCCTACAGGTTAATGATGATATTAGTCAGATGAGTCAGTCCTTCATATACAACTGTTGTGGTCCAGTGGTCAGCACGTTAGATTATGACGCCGCCGACCCGGGTTTGATTTTTGTCTGAGTATGTTTTTTTTTTTATTATAGTTTTATTGCTAAGACATATAATACTGTTAGGGTTTTTGAACATTTAAAGTTCTAAAGCAGCTGTTTTCTCAAAAAAAAAAAAAAAAAAAAAAAACGTGAATTGGAAATGACCTTATTTTAATATAGTCAGTCGTGAACTGAGGTGGGCCGGTCTAAGGCTTGAAACTCCAGGGCTGAAAAAGAGTCCCACTCCGGCCCTGCTCAGAAGAACGAGCTCAGTTGGAAGGCTTAGAGAACTCTGAGGTCAACATATTTATGCCAGTCTCTCAGATGAAATTGCTTAAAACTCTTTAATATTTAAGAGAAACTAGTTATAGTTTGCAAAAGCAATGATTGATCCACCCGAGACCCACCCATAAGTAAATTTGCAGCCTATTTTTTGACCTGACCCATGTATCAGCGGCAGCAGCTGTGGATATAACTAATCAATTATGTGCTCCTATTATGTGCACCCATGTGACAGAACTCATCGTGAAGATCGGGAAAAAATTGAACATGCTAGACCAGGGGTGTCAAACTCAATTCCTGGAGGGCCGAAGCCCTGCACAGTTTAGTTCCAACCCTGCTCCAACACACTTACCTGTAGGTTTCAAACAAGCCTGAAGGACTCAATTACAGTAGTTTGATCGGGTGTGTTTAATTAGGGTTGGAACTAAACTGTGCAGAGCTGCAACCTTTTTGGAACTGAGTTTGACACCTGTGTGCTAGACCTTCCGCGATGGTGTCGTGAGGCATTGCAGGCATGGTTTCGTTTGTCGTGAACTATGCCACATTACACAAGAAGAAATGATCACATCTTGTGTCACGATGCCCATTTGTCGTTTACGACTCCCCACGACACCCTACATCAAGGTAATCGTGCCGAAATCGAAAAATGTGTGATCTGACCAGGGCTTAACAGTTTTAAAGACATTTTAATGACAGATTCATTCAGCAAATAATTAAAATAATATGTTTAAGTGAAATATTAATTTAGCTGATTTGTTCACTGAATCATTCAGCAGCTCCACATTATAATAATAATAAACAAAATATTTAATTTAAATAATGCCTCAGTATTTTAATAATATTGCATGAAATGGAAAAAAGTGAACATTCATATTGGTTGTGTATACCTGCCACCTGTACTGTCACCGAGTAAGGTAATGAGAGAAAGATAACTCATATTGTGAATGTTTAGCATCATAATAAAGCAATCATGTGCTGTATTTGACTGACAAGGCATTATTGTTAGCCACTGTAGTGCTGTAGTGTTATCATGAGCACAAAGAGGCTCTTTATTGTCCTCATCAACCTCTTTTAACGCAGCTCATAACCCAACATTTATTCTTCACTGTAACACATTACCATTATGTACTGTGGCTGCGTCTGAAATCATCCTACTACTCCAGTATGTACTGCATTTGAGCTTGAATTTACTAAACGATATTAGAAAAGTATGTTAGTACGTGTAATGTGGATGAACTGCATTAATCATGAATTCTCTCGCAGTGCATTATGGGATAGTGTTGCATCCATTGGATGCACACTTCAGAATCTCGCCTGAAGTAGTAGGTCAAGTACTTCTCACATACTGTTTTACCAAAACTATAAATTTAGACGCACTACTCGGCTAGCATACTGTTTTTAACGTACTATATGAAAGTATGCAATTTCCGACAGCTTTAGAGTCGCTCTGAAAATGTATATTTATCTTCTTTTATTCCAGCGGAAACAAATACTAATATTGACTATATTGAAACCAATATCTACGATCTACTGTATCTATCTAATTGTCTATATATCCTTATTTATTTATTTTTTTACTGCTGAGGTAAATATTAGTAGCCCCTTAAGATATTTTTTTTTTGGCTACAGTACAAAACAACGGTTGTCTTATGAATTCCCCAGTTATCACCACTTACCCAGTTAACCTAATTAACCTAGTTAAGCCTTTAAAGGGCCATGACACCCCCCACTTTCGGTTAAAGTCTACTTCAGAATTTTTTCAAAAGATGCATGATTAAAGGGCGTGGAGCTCCGCCAGCATCGGGCAGGAGTGGGCGTGGCCAGCAGGAGAGAAGGGGAGCGAATAACTGTTGTAGTCAGTTAGCTCACTAAATGAGACACAAACCGTGAGGAGACGCATGAGTTTATAGTTCACAAAGTTAAAATGCAAAGAAATGAACAGTGATTTAGTGCCCTGCTACATTTGTTATTCGTCATTTCATATACACATAACCACAATTTATATCATTATAAAGATAAGTGTGTTCATGTAAACACTATAAATGAGAATTCTCCCTCAATCCCCGTATCCAGCACACTCAGTGCAGCAGGCCTCATGACCTGTCTATTTTAACCATTAGCCCTGCTGGTAATCTGGAGGATTTAGGCAAACACAGCAGCACTGTGATGTGTCTGAACGTGAACGAACTCCTGATAAAAGACAGCGTCCACCATTCTCTAATTCTCGTGCTGCTCTCCCGACAAAAATGCTTGCAGCACACACACAGCTTTGCTGTATGATTAAACATGCAACAAACCCCGTGGATCATGGAAACAAACGCATATGAGCCTTCATGAACGGCTAGATACTGTGGCGTGTCTCACAGCTCAGGCTTGTCTCTGGCAGGTCTCATGAATAATTAAGCAGCCGGCTCTTCTCATAGGATAAGAAAACTCTGATATGAATAATAATGAGAAACCGACGCGTCATCATTGCACTTGCAGTTCTGCGCTACGTCGCCGATTTTGATCCTGCCCCAAAAATAATTTTAAACCCGGAAGTTGAAATTAGCTGACAAAAGCTCAACATTAACCAGTTTTCCCCACAATTAAAGCTGACAGGTGCTAACATTGTCTTAACTGATGCTCAACACACACACATCTGTTAATATAAAAAATGTCTCCAGTGTGTCCTGAACATTTAAATGTCACTTTAAGATGAATACTGGTAGTATAATTACCAAAGTAACTAGTACAATATTATGTTCCATCATCATGCAAAAGACAATAAATGACAAAAGAAATTAGCTACTAAAACTATTGTGTTTAAACATGCTCTCTGTTAAACAGCACTTGGGCTAATGCTTTTGTCTTTAACTGTACATGATTATTTTTATATACTATTATATGGTTCACAGGTACAAACCTGAGATCGATAGACAGCTTTTGGATAATGCAAATGCATCAAACCCCAAAGGTGCTAATTTGAAAGAACCAAAAGACAGACTGAAATCATTAAAGATGAGCGTCAGAGATGCATTTGATGTCATGCTGAAACATGAAAGCACAGTCCATTGCAAGCTGCAGTACATATGGCGAATGTTAAAATGCACATACAGTTGAAGTCAGAATTATTAGCCCCCCTTTGAATTATTTTTTCTTTTTTTAAATATTTCCCAAATGATGTTTAACAGATGATTTTCACAGCATGTCTGATGATATTTTTTCTTCAGTAGAAAGTCTTATTTGTTTTATTTCGGCTAGAATAAATGGAGTTTTTAATTTTTTAAACACCATTTTAAGGTCAGAACAAATCACCATTATACAATAACTTGCCTATTTATCCTAACCTGCCTATTTAACCTAATTAACCTAGTCAAGCCTTTTAATGTCACTTTAAGCTGAATATGAGTGTCTTAAAAATATAATTTACTGTCATCTAGGGTTGTAACAATATACCGGTATGACGGTCTACCACGATTTGAACGTGCACGATTATCATACCATGAACAATTGCATATCTACGGTTTTAACCCTTAAAGACCAAGACAGCCGCCCGCGGCTAAAAATAAGTATTGCTCTTAAATGTTTAATAACTTTTGATCCGCTGATCCGATTCATACAATTCAAAGATTGGCATAAAGAAGAGAATCTCAGCTTTCCAGTGCTGTATCACATAACATTCGACTTTTAGAGGCTCCGGAATCAGTGCGGTTACGTCATCAAAATTTGACAACGCTGATTTGACAAAGAAACGCTCGTCATTGTGTCTTCGGACAAACCAGACATGATACATTGATGCATTGTCCCTCCTCCATGCCCAGATTGGTTCAAACTCGCTATATCACAACCAATAAGCATAGGTTTCGCTTTTGTTTGTGGATCAACAGTGAGCTTTTTAAACAACACGGAATGAGAGATAGGCATACATTTATGCGTGGCTAAATAAAACGCAAAAAAAAGTTTTGCATGAAATAATTCTCATACTAAGTACTTTTGCATGCACAGCAGCACAGAAACATGACAAAACAGTGACACAGCAAAGACAAACTGCTGCTCTTGCTGTTTTCAAAAGACACAAATGAAGGTGCAGCTGTTTGTCTGAATTGCAGACAACCATATCCGAATCCATATCCACAGACAACCATATCCATGCTGGCACATAAAACCCAAGGATGTTCCATATTGAATCTAGTTTCGTTATGTAACTATTTATAGTATAGTCTAAATATTTATATCTATTTTTTTACTGAGGATTTGCACCATGTTTATTTGGACTTTATTTGGACTTTGACACATTATTTATTATTTTCTTATTTTTTTATTTGTTCATTGTAAGTGGTGTTGTTTATAGTAACTGAAAATATATTATTTGGAAAAAGTCAAATTTGCTTCACTGTTCTATTATTTTGTAACATTTTTTTTCTGTTTAGTTCATTTCCAGACCTTTTGGGCAAATACATTGTCAGTAAATAAATGCATTTTTTTCCCCCATAGAAAAACCTTTGTTCAGTCAGAAAGCGTGTTCTTATTCATTTTAGGGTCTTTGCTATGAGAATTGCTATTTAATACCGTATACCGCGAAACCGTTAAACCGTGGTATTGTTTTAGACGATTATCATACCGTAAAAAATTCATACCGTTACAACCCTACTGTCATCACAGCAAAGATAAAATAAATCAGTTATTAGAAATGAGTTATTAAAACTGTTATGTTTACAAATGGGTTGGAAAAAAAGTTTTTCTCTGTAAAACAGAAATTGGGGGGAAATAAACAGGATGGCTAATAATTCAGGGCGGCTAATAATTATGACTGCAACTGTATATGAAGTACACCTCATAAAAAAAAATAAAGAACAAAAGAATTTCATTGTGAAATTGGAGCAGGGACCAGTAAATGAATGGAAGGATGTGTGGAGGATGGGATGATGGGGATGCTGCAAGGGTGGAAGAAGGGGATTCTTTGCTTAAAGAAGCTCATTGTTGTTATATAACCGTAGAGAGATTGCAGAAGTTTTTTTTATGTTTTTGCAGCTGCTGCAGGCTTCTAAAAATAAAATGCATAAAAGCTTTATGACCGTACTGTTATGAAAAAAACATGAGGTGCTGTCTTAAAGCCACTTCTATGGTAATGCTCGATGAAAGGGAGCGGATGGAGAAGGATGTGGGTTGAAAAATGCACATGTATGATGGGCAATATCAAACTTTAGCAATTACAAAAAGCTTTGCCTTTGAATTTCTTTTTTTTAATTTTTTTGCAAATGCCCTTTTTTCATTTTTTAGACATAATGCATTGTTAATTATTTTCTCTATCCTCTATTTCCACCTGCATGGGGATACTCATCCCGAGGTCCTCAGATTATGCGGAGTCATTGATTGGATCCAAGACCAGCAACGAGATGATCCCAAGGTTTCCATATCCGCGACCAGGCCGTATCCTGAGCTGCTGCTGCGCTGGTGGTCAGGGGGGAGTGGTAATCAGTAGTGATTCAGTAATGATTTTAAATCACACTGAACTGAGCTGAACTGAACTTAAACACTAAAAACTGAACTACACTGATCCAGTTACTATGACCATTTATGTGAAGCTGCTTTGACACAATCTACATTGTAAAAGCGCTATACAAATAAAGCTGAATTGAATTGAATTGTGATATGTAACACTACAGACTCTACACTCACCGGCCATTTTATTAGGTACACCAGTAGTACTGGTTTGGACCCCTTTTTGCCTTTAGAACTGCCTTAATCCTTAATGGTATAGATTCAGCAAGGTACTGCATTATTTATTACCATGTCATTATAGCCTGTGTGAATTGTAGCCTCAGTTTTCTGTTCTTAGCTGACAGGAGCGGCACCCGGTGTGGTCTTCTGCTGCTGTAGCCCATCAGCCTCAAGGTTGGACGTGTTGTGTGTTCAGAGATACTCTCCTGCAGAGCTCGGTTGTAACGAGTGCTTATTTGAGTTACTGTTGCCTTTCTATCAGCTGGAACCAGTCTGGCCATTCTCCTCTGACCTCTGGCATCAAAAAGGCATTTGCGCCCACAGAACTGCACTGTATATTTCCTCTTTTTCAGACCATTCTCTGTAAACCCCAGAGATGGTTGTGCGTGAAAATCCCAGTAGACAAGCAGTTTCGTAAATACTCAGACCTGCCCGTCTGGCACCAACAACAATGCCACGTTCAAAGTCACTTAAATGAGGGGGGTGTTATATTAACAAATAGAGATTCAAATAATTATGAAACAGGGCTCGAAATTAACCTTTTTTTAGGCGCAATATAGTCGCATCCACCAGTTATAAGCACCGTTACTACAAATTTTATACAAAGATATTTATTGAGATTTATTGAAATCAACACTAATCAAACTAACAAGCAAACAAAAATATATGCTTGTGTGAGGAAAATGTATCAACGAAATCCCGTTATCGCAAGAAAATACATTTTTATAACAAAACTGAGTGAGCAAAAGATACACGGAGCGCTCACCGGCCCTGCACGCATTGCTTAACATGAATGAATCTGTTAACGCTATAACTGTGCTGATCTCACGGGTGCTGTCTGATATTGCACTGATGCTTTTGACATATACTCTACCTTATTATATGCATACGTCATGTTAATAGCAATACCAGTCTTTTCATGAGTAGCAATATTAGTTTACTCAGTGTAAGCCCGTTTGCGATTGGTGTATGTGGTGTTAAATTTGACATATAGCTGCCACTTGCAAGGCGGACAGCATCTGGCGATTATATGAAGGATTAAACAGAAGCTCTCGTGCTAGATGTGGCAAACAGTTACCTGAAAATCCCATCTCACAGACTTTTCATAGCAGACTTGAAGCAAATGGAAGTCTTTTATCCACTCTTGGAAAAGTGTAGATGGTGGATTAACATTCAGCACATGATCACTACTAAGATGTGTCATTATTTATAACTGTAGGTGGTTTCTAAAACAAAATCTGTCAGTGTTATCTTCATTCTCATCTTCTGCGCTTTACAGTTTCGCGGTAGTAGCTCCTGTCATCCCAAGCCAGAAAGCATTGACTGAGTGATTGACAGCTGATATTAACCAATTCATTCGTGTTCAGTTCTAGAGCAGTGGGCCAATAAGAAGAGCGCGAAGGCCGGGCAAGCATTACGGACTTGGCTTTGTTTACTGCAGCAAGTTGACATGACAACTGCTCTAAACTATTCCTGAGCACTGCGCTTCGCGTTTCAAGTGCAGGGATGCATTCTGCGTGAATGACTCCCGAATCCGCACATGTGGTGAACATTTTGCAGTAAAACTGGTCACACACAACAACTTTATGCACTCGCACACATGCACCCAAATATATTTTGAGGGCGCATAGAAAAAATTTCTGCCGCATATGCAACCAAAATGGTCGCAATTTCAAGCCCTGTGATATACACTAGCATAGTGTGACAATCATTTCAAGGTCTGAAATGAAATCAAATAAATGTATAGTGGAAAGCAATGCAAAACAATGCTTTGGGTACTTAGTTTTGTTGTCTTGTTTTTACTCTAATAATCTGAAAATCCTTAAATCACGAAACATTTTCTAGACAAATAAAGAATATTGTCTTGTTTTCAGAAATAATATGTCAAAATTAAGTGATTAACATGGGTGTGACAAGCTTGTGGCATCATATTCAAAAAGACTTGAGGCTGTAATTGCTGCCAAAGGTGCATCAAGAAAGTATTGAGCAAAGGCTGTGAATACTGATCTACATGTGATTTTACAGGTTTTTTATTTTTAATAAATTTGCAACAATTTCATTGTCATTATGGGGAATTGTGTGTAGAATGTTGAGAAAATAAATCAATTTAATCCATTTTGCAATAAGACTGTAACATAAACAAATGTGGAAAAAGTTTAGCGCTATGAATACTTTCCGGATGCACTGCATGTTAATTTCCAGCACAAGCCTCAATATTTAAGCTTAAGACTTTTCTTAAGAACTTTTCCGGGGCCGGGTCACAGGGGCAGCAGACTGAGAAAAGAACCCCAGACTTCCCTCTCCCCAGACACTTCCTCCAGCTCCTCCGGGGGGATCCCAAGGCGTTCCCTGGCCAGCCGAGAGACATAGTCCCTCCAGCGTGTCCTGGGTCTTCCCCGAGGCCTCCTCCCGGTGGGACATGCCTAGAACACCTCCCTAGGTAGGCATCCAGGAGGCATCTGAAACAGATGTGAGCCACCTCAGCTGACTTCTCTCAATGTGGAGGAGCAGCAGCTCAACTCCAAGCTCCTCCCAGGTGTCAGAGCTCCTCACTCTATTCATAAGAGTGCGCCCTGCCACCCTTGGAAGGAAACTCATTTTGGCCGCTTGTATCCGAGATCTTGTCCTTTCGGTCATGACCCAAAGCTCATGGCCATAGGTGAGAGTAGGAACGTAGAGTGACCGGTAAATCGAGAGCTTTGCCTTTCGGCTTAACTCCTTCTTCACCATATGAATAATTTATCGATGCATTTTAACGGTTAGCAAGAGTTTTGGCAATGCTTTGTCATTATTGAAGCAAGCTGTACTAAAAGTATTTCATACAGGACTTCAAGCTGAATTTGTGCATCTTCAAAAATAACTTTAACACACACTACCTCCATGAAAGCAGAACGATGTTTCTTTCTGCTGAATAAATGTATTTGGTCTCAGCCATGGTTAATTCAAGAGTTCAAAGCCATTACAGACAGATTGGGCACAACAGTGTCAGAACAAATGTACTATAATTAAACAACTGAGTGTAAAACAGCAACAAACGAATAAAATACTCATGCATGCACACAAGCCTCAACTAAAACACCTGATGTGTAGCTAAATGGACCCTCTTATGATGTAAAAACAGCAAGCAATCAAGGATAAATAGTTACAGTAGTAGTCTAGTAGCTGTGGTAATGGTTAGAAGCATTAATGAAAGGTGTCATATTGTGTGTTTTGCATTCATTAAACATGCATCCTTATTTACACCTGGTGTGAAGATGTTCTTAATTTGATTGCAAATGCACAACACTACTGTAAATACTAGGGATGCCACGGTTCTCAATATAATATTGAACTGTACAGTACGACCTCCATGGTTCAATACGCGCATGTGAATTGCGGTTTTCTCGGTTTTGCATTTAAATAATTTGTGCGTTTTATATCTCCCCGAATTGACTGTTTGTCCCTCTAAATCCATGAGCTGAGATGAGGAAACTCCTCCCGGCGAGTAAATATCCAATCACTGTGCTCTAAAGTTAGGGGGCGCTTGACCATCATTCCACACTTTAACATGGCGAGCGGCGGTGAAGTGAGGCTGAGGCAACAGTACGAGAAAGCGCCGGCGTCTTTCAAATCTGCGGTGTGAGGACATATCGGTTTTGCCGGTAAGCATAATGCCAATAAAAGAAAAAACGGTTTAACAATGAACTTAAAGGGGTTAATAATTTTGTCCTTAAAATGGCTTTAAAAAAATTAAAAACTGCTTTTATTCTAGCTAAAATAAAACAAATAAGACTTTCTCCAGAAGAAAAAAAATATTATCAGACATACTGTGAAAATTTCCTTGCTCTGTTAAACATCATTTGGAAAATATATAAAAAAATAAATATAAAAAAATCACATACACACACACAAGAATAATCGTCATTATTAATCGTGATTAACATTTTGAGCAAATTAATCGTGATTATCATTTTTTCTGTTATCTTGCAGCCCTAATTATATCCGTATATTTTAGGTATAACAGAATCTTTTTGTAGTTTAAAATCCTTGACTTTTCCAAACCACAGTAAATCTTGAAACTGGTGATTGTCCCATGCCTAGTGAGCACATATTGGCTCGTTTCCACTGACTGGTACAGTACGGTACGGTTCAAGTCGGTATGGGCAGGCCCTTGCAGAGACCGTCCAAAGGGCATGTGCAGGATAAATTTTACGTACTCAAGATCAGTGTTGTCGTGCGCCTACTGAAGTGCGGGACGGAGGGTGTGTCGCGTCGCGGGGGCACTTTTGATCATTTTGGAAGGGCACTTTCTATCCAAGACTAAAAAGGGCATGTGCACTGCACAAATTGAGCCCTATGTGTGCACGTGTCTGGGTATGGGTCACCTTTATCAGGCTTGCGTTTACACTACCAAGGGTATCCTTTTAGAGGGCGTGGTGTATGACAAAGTTTTAGTCTACAGTAAAGATGTACGGGTCGCTCACATATAATATGAGAAGCACTTCTCACAAAACAGATGCTTTACACACACAAATACTTCTGTATTAATGTTTATTACTAACTTTTCTATGAACAGGATTTAATGACTGCAGATCAATGACAGTGCGAAATAGCCTACTGTAACATCTGTAATTATATTAAATAAATATGTAAATGCAACATAAATGAACACATACAGACCCTTACAGTCTCCGATATATTATTGATTACAGAAAAACTACACACAGCATACATTTAGTCCTCATTTGAGTTCAAAAACACACGCAATATAGCCCACAGTCAGCGCAAACCTCTCATCTGTGTCTGTAATCTTCAGCAGCACATGTAAGCTCTTTAGAGAGTAATTTTGTTATTCTCAGTTCATAATAGTCCAAAAGGCGAAGATAAACATGGCAGTTTGTTCATGATTCAGATTGCTAAAACAATTTTCATCCTGAGTTTTGTCGGGCTTCTCTTTTTTTCCGCGCTTCACTCTTGTGCTTGTCCTTTTCTTTTTGAATGGATCAGATGACGGAGACACTTTAATAATCAAGCACACGTTATTATCATCAGCTCAAGAAGTTCGTTATATCAAATATTGATGCGATTGCAAGCTCCCGGAAGAAAGCTAATACCGCTCGCACTTTTAGACGGACTTGTAAAGCAACAACAGCACACGGCAGATTTTTCTTCTTGGCTTTGTGTCTGTTCATCAAGACGACGACAATGTGTGTTTGAGCTTGGGTCAACCATGGCTCGTTATTATATGCATATAGTATTTCCACGTAAAGTCTCGGCTGTGTATTAGACAACCCAGGCTCATTGTGGAAACGTAGTCCAGTGGACGTTTCTGGAGACAGCAGAATACGTCCCGGCGGGTACGTAAGGCTGCAGTTTTTGTTTTTTGCGAATCTGCGAGAGGCCGCTGATGCGCGCTTTTTCGCACCTCAGACGCCTCTCGCAAGTGCGGTTCGCGCCCGCGATGTTCTCGCGTAAACCCGCCGAAGGCCGCTGTCCGACTGACCGGATGATTGACTGCACGACTGGCCAATCGACCGACCCACCCTCCTCCTTCCCCGAACCCAACCAATTTTACCGATCGACCCGCCTGCCCGCTCGCTTCCCTAAACCCGAGCGACAGTTTACAAAAGCCGTCCAAAAAAATAAAAGCCCCGATTTATTTTTTTTGTTTCTACCGCGTTTTCAGATTTCGCCGCGTTCTTACCCTGTCACGAAACTTGTTCACTTAATTTTTGGGATTTAACTACTATATCCTAATTTCTGTTTTCGTCTTACCTGATTGCTGGAACCGCTCTTCCACGTACTCGAAACCGGTCGCCGTGGTCGACTCCTTTCCGCATCTCGAGCCTGCCAACGTTACACGGTGAGCTGAGTGGATAAACGGGTTTCAGCGGGGAAGCCCTCCACAAGGAGGTAAGGCAAGCGCGAAAGGGAACGGCGTCACACCGCCCCGCAGCGTTCGCTTGAAAAAAATTAACGCGGCCGTAACGCTCCAGAAACGTCCGCGGGGCTACGTTTTGGGTTGGTATTAGAACATGGCGGATCCTTTGTTTTCATTCTGTCTAGCTCCACAAGCTCGTGACGTATCTCTGTAACCAATCAGCGTTTAGCTGCACGTGTAGCTCCACTTATTGGTGCCCAGTCTCATTTTTGGTACCCTTTTGAAAGGGTGCCGAAAAAGTGGTACAGACGGTTTGGTTCGGTGCGCTTTTTGACAGTGTAAACGGCCATGAAAGCGTACCAAACCGAACCGTACCACTTAGTGGAAACAGGCCATAAGTCTTGTTTGAGCCTGTTTAAGTCCCAATGAGCCTGTTTTGCTTAATACCAGGTGGAAATGCATCTTTGGCTCACTTGTACCCACTGAAAATGATTGTTAACACCAAGTGGAAAGAGGGTCTCGGTCTTATCATTAGGATTTCTGACTTTATATTCCAGTTTCTAAGGGCGTAGGCTGCCAACATGCAAAGACGAGGGCTTCATCTCATAGTGAGAAGACAAGACTAAACACATACACACACACCCCTGAGCTGCATTGGGACCGTACAGCTAGCAGAGCTTTCCGGTCAGCTGAGGAGTAAATCAATACATGCACAAATCAATCCAGTGTGTCTCTAAAAGAGACGATGCAGAGCAAGTTGAATCCTTTCGCTTGAACAAGCACACTGAATGATGACCCAAACGTTTAAATCGCAGGATATACGTTTAATCATCCTAATATATTGTATATAGTGCCCTACAACCCTACATATGTTTAAATTCACCCAGCATGGACCCGTGGGTACATGCCATTAAGGGCCAGACAGAATTATTTATTAGCACAGACCACATAAAAGCAAACAGTTTAGAAAGATGATGGAGATCCGGCACAGCTAATCACTGTATAATATTCGAAATGCACAACAGAGGAACCAATTTGTCAAGCTCATCATCTCCGAATGACTATTGTTTAGTAGAAACCATTATATAAAACACTCTAATGGGAGGCTGGTGCATCAGAAGCTCAGTGCAATACACCTTATCTTTTCCCATCAGTAAGTACTCATCTACCCAAAGCAGATGTGAAGAGATAGCGCAATTAGACAATGACGGAGCGTTTTTCAATAATGGAGAGCATCCAGCCTTAGTGAGTACAGTAGCATAATGGAACGATGCACTTTGCTTTTCTCTGAAGGGAGTTCATCATGCCAAACCAACACTTGATGTGCAGCGATTTGCAAAGCAATAGCTGAAGCCCTCAATGTTACAAAATTACTCCAATATGTTGTTTCAGCATTGTTTTAGAAGTTCTGATAACAACACTGTAAAAAAATGCAGGGTTCCACACAATCCATTCATGTTGTCTCAACACAAATCGATTAGGTTAAAGGTGCAGCAGATGATTGTCTTGCTGGTTGAAAGTGTCTTCACATTCCAATAGTACCGATTAAAGTAAATGATTTAAATGTATTTACAGTTGAAAGCAGAGGTTTACATACACTGTATAAAAAGGCACATAACCATTTAAAAATAAGTTAGATGTTAATGTGACTGAACTTTTTCTCTTTTAGGTAAGTCAGGATTATTACATTTGTTTCTGTTCTGCTTACGAATAATGAGGGAGACATTTGTTGAGAAATTGTTATAACTTTTCTTAAAAGTCAAGTTTACATACAATAAGATTATTCTGCCTCTGAAAAAGCTCAGATGATGATGTCAAGGTTTTGGAAGTTTCTGATTGGCTAATTGACAACATTTTACTTAATTGGAGGCACAACTGTAGAATAGTATTGTAAAGGATTGTAATGTTCTTTTCTCTAGGTGGACTGCTAGTCCACTACGGAGCCCTAGTAAGAAGCGTGACAGGAGACAGATGATGATTATTTATGTTTTATCTCTTCAGAATGTGGCACTTTACATCCTCTAGTATTTCACAGTTCTCAAATGAACAGAGGTGGTAACAGGTGTGGTTTTATCTGAAATAAACAAATAAATATCAAGATCTATCTGTGTACAGTAACACAAATATTCATTTCAGCATACAGTTCAACTTAACGTGAATATAAAATATGACGCGATAGGCGCTAAATATAGACGCGGGAAATAGCCGCGAGTCATCCTTTCACATTCTATAAACTCCAATATGAACTAATAGTAATACCAGTCAGCCGTGCCGCAGCAGGATTACTATAACATGATAAACAGAATTACTAATAACGGAACATAAATCAACTTACAGTCATGCACGCACGTTTACCACTCATCAATATGAGGAGAGAAGGAAAAATGAAACCAAACTAGACCATCAATGACAGACTTCCGTCAGTGTTCTGAACACGCCCATCTAGAGCGAGCGCACATCAATACGTCTGTTTAACACTCAATAAGGAATTTAGTACAAGTATTTAAGGAAAACCTCAAACACACTGCTTCCTTGTGTGACAACATGGGAAAATCAACAAGCCTGAATCAACAATAAAGCCAGATTACAATTAGGTAAATGACACTGGGAAAAAGACTCATTTCTTGAGACATTTGCTGTGATTGATAGAGCTAAGATTGAACTGTTTCTCTGAACTGGGATAGAACTCGCGACCTTCCGCATGGGAATCGGTTGCTCTAACAAGAAGGCTAAAGATCATGGCCTCTAGCTTCTGTCACTAGAGCACCTTTAGAGGTCAGAGGAGTGAGGTTTACCTGCACAGCACTTACCAGCTGGCCTCCGTTACACAAGCTATTGTTGTTCCCATACTGATAAACTTCCGGTGACTTGTTATAGTGAGTTTTGGTCCCACTTTATATTAAGTGTCCTTAACTACTATGTACTTTCATCAAAAAATAAATACAATGTACTTACTGTGTTTATAATGTATTTGCAAACACTTGTGGTGCTCTTGAGTTGGGAAAGAGGTTGCACTGTAAAAAATTTGACCTTAAATTCACAGTAAATTACTGGCTAATAATTGCATTACTTTCACAGTAAATTACTGTATGTAAATTCACAGTAAATTATTGTGAGGTAGTTCACAGTAATTTACTGTGGTTTTGTCACATTAAATTATTGTGAAATTACAACCATATATTGTAACTTTACAGTAGATAATGAAGTCTGTTACTGTGATTTCACAGTATTATCTTGTAGAATTAACTATATTTTACTGTGAATTTGCAAAACGATTACTGTGATTTAGCAGTAGGTTGCAGTTTAAATACCTGATTTAACTGTAAAGTTACAATTATATCCCGGATTACTGTAATTTAACAGTTTGGTGCTGTAAAATTTCAAAGCAATTTTAGGTCACACAAAAATGAAAATTCTATCTTGATTTACTCACCCTCAGGTTGTTCCAGCTCTGTTAAAAATGTTTTTTTGTTTAAACACAGGAATAAAAATATCAAATAATCCTCTTTGTGTCCAAACAACCTGAGGATGCGTAAATGACGACCGAATCTTCATTTTTGGGTGATCTGAGAAGACTCTAAAATCAAAATAAAAACAAACACACATACATTTTACAGATTTATTTAACAGCTTAATGACATCTGTGTAAACATTTCAGAAAACTTTCAAAAGGTGAAGGTGAAGCCTCAAAAAATACTATAAGAACATATTCATAAAAAAATCTGACATCATATGTAGCATACATATAAAAAGCAGTGCTTCAGAGTGCGCTCTCTCATTATATATATATATATATATATATATATATATATATATATATATATATATATATATATATATATATATATACATGAGAGAGAGAGACAAAACTTCTTGCTAAATTAGGCAGTCGTCTATTCAAGGTCAATCATTTTCCTGATAATTTTACACACTTGCTGGTTGATGTGTCTTCTCTGCTTCTTTGACTTCGTCTGTCTCCCATCTCCAAACTGGTGCCCAAAAAGCACCTATAAGCAAAAGGGCAGACAAACAGTTAGCTTCATACAACACTACTGGGACACTACTGCTGCACTACAGAGCAAAATTACTGTTAGCTCAGTTTGAACATGCTGACAATACTGTAGCTCAGTCGAACTGCAATCATTTAAACAAAAACATCTGAAAAACATTTCCATCACAAACACACAATCAAGAACAGTCCAACAACAAATAGTGGTTTTAATGACCTAGGCAGAGCATTTTAAAACAGTTGATTTGATTTACATCTTCTGTTTACAGACTATAATCTAATGCTGGGTTCACACTTATTGCAAAGTTAACACATGCATCACAGCACTTGCTCTTGAATACTAGCAGGATGTTTCTTGCATCAAGCTAATTTTTTATGATTTAAATATTAGGAAAATTTTGCAAAAAAAAAACTTGATTGAAGTGATATAGCACTTGTGTTGTATTCATTTCAATCAAGTTTTTTGGCAAATATTCCAAATATTTTTCAACGTTTTTTGAGTTTCACTTAATTTGTGCTTCCCAGTAAAAATTTCCCACTATTTATGCATTTGCAATGACTTGTATGTAATCCACTCACCTGAATAGGTAACTTCACATATGGTATAAGAGCCCCATCCTTTTAAAGACAGCTTCCCCTCTGGTCTCCAGCACAGACAAACAATTTGTGTCTGCAACACGGCCCTTTATAACAAGGGGACAAGGGAGTCATGACTTGTGCTCCTATACATTCCTTGTTTAACCCCCCCCCAAAACAAGCCCTCAGTTACAATATTTATTGTAGACATTACCTTAAATTCCAGAGTGCAAAAGGCATCTTCAGCATACTTCAGTTTCAGACCAGATTCAAAGTCAGTTGTGAAATCCAGGTGAGGTCCCATGACCACTCGACCCTCCAAGGAATAAGACTAAAAGGGGGAAAGAAGGACTAAATTAGAGGTGTTTGTGAATAATTAAATTTGTTTGTAGAAACAAAGTTGACATTCCATGCTCTGCCTATTAAAAACCAAGCAAACAAACACACATGCCCAGTAAAATTGCTAATAAAAATAAAAAACTATAGTTTAAAAAAATCTTTGTCTAATATTTACTACTACTGGAGGTACTGGTGGAACTTCTGGAAGAAGAAAAAGAGTTTGTACAAGAAACTGCTCACAACAAATCTGTGAAAAACCTGACATTTAAAAATCTAATAAAAATGAGGAAGGCATCAACATTACCTTTAATAATCAAGCGAGGGTTGATTGGTAGCATCAGTGTTTCAACATCAGTGGCTGTGGCTGCAAAAAAATTTGAATATAATAAGAGTAGAATAAGACTCAACCTAACACACGCACACACTCTATATATATATATAGGTTTAGATTGTGATAATGAATTTAGGTTATATTTGTGTGCTCAGAATTTACACTCACCTCACACTTTAGCTATTATCAGGTACACCTGAACACCAAAAAATAAAATCTACAGTTAGTGACAATATACAATTAGTTCTCATTAGTAAATGTTAGCACTGCATTAACACCAGTGAGAAATATACAATATGTACTGTGTTAGTGTTAGTTTAAAAGAATACAACTGAATTGTATTATAAGCCTCATTTAATAAAACAGTTAAGACTTGTTTCATAATGAGTTTAGTTTATTTAACTAACTTAACGTTAACGTTACAGTGAACAAAATTAACATACATGATGGTCACTAACCGTAACGTTAACTTAAGTGAAGGTCAGAGCTTACCTTAACGTTATAGTCATTTCACCTTTACTTCAGTCTTGTACTGAAACAGAAAATGCAGTTAACAAGAAGTTAATTAAAGAAAATTCCCTTTCTTTTTTCAGGAACTAACGTTAACGTTATGCTAATAACGTTACCTCAGAAAACACTACAATCACCATCTGGCGTCGTTAATTTCTTGCTTTAAAAAAAGGCGCGCTTAAACCCTGTCCGTGCGAGTACAACTAAAGTACTCGGTAAATTCCTGTTAAATGACACGCACTATACAGAAATACACATACAACAATCATTTAACGGACAAAAGTCATATTTTAACACTTACCGAGGATGAATCCGTTGGGTGAAGAGACGACGGCGTTGTCTGTGGTGATGGCGCTTGTTTGCGGTCGAGTCGAGTCAGTTCTGTTCAATGAATCGGCTCCTTTAAGTGAACAGTAAAGAGTCGAATTCGGCTCCTTTAAGTGAACAGTAAAGAGTCGAATTCGCCTGAAAACGATTCCGTTTTGTATAATATTGTAAGACGCAAACATATAATTCATTAATATTTCATCATATTGCTTGGTTCGTGTACTGCTTGTACACGAATTGCTTGTTGATCACTTCGAGCTCATGAACACGTCTGATAAAATATCTGAATCTGATTCAATGTCACACGAGTCCTGAACCGAAGCAGTGCAAGAGTAATATATTGATTGAAATATAAAGTTAATTATTTTCTTCGCCATTCAAAATATTGTATATCTCTGACTTTAACAATAAGAATAAAGTTCGTTTGGAGTGTATTGAGAATTATTATTTTTTCCTCCCAGGATTCATTTAGCACCAAGCTGCATCAAGCTGTAATGGTGGATGAGAAGGCACATAATATTATAAATATTGCTTGTAATATGTAATGAAATAAAGTTTTAACACTTTTTCATGCGAGAATGTAGTTCTTCAAAACTCAAATCTGTGGACTGTTAGTAAAGATTGTGTGTAATTTTAAGTGTGTTTTGCCTGTAGCGGAGATCTATGACCTCCAGGCGGTAACGGCGCTCATTACTCATATATCCGCAGAGAGGCGCCTGTCTTCAGGCTAGACATTGGGAAAATTGCTCCGTCTTCGATGGCTCTATATGCGTCCAAAAATGAAGTTTTAACTGTTTTTCATGCTAGAATGTAGTTGTTTAAAACTCTAATATGTGGTTTATTTATATAGATAAAAAATAATAATTTATATATATATATTTCATTCTGAGATTAGTGACCTCCAGGCGATGACAGGTGCCCAATACTCATGAAACCGTCTAAAGCAGACATTTACCCTGACATTGAAATAATTGTTGGCTGTTTAACAGTCTTTGGTTTCATTAATTAATTACTTTTTATTCCAGTTTATTATGTTTTGGCTAAGCACACAGTTATGTTCATTAAATATTATTTCCTATTCTATGTTAACTGTATAAAATTAAATAAAGGTGCAGTACAATCAAAAAGATGTTGGTAACCCAATCGTTTTGGGGGCTATAACATTATCTGTTAAAAGTTCATTTGTATTAATTTCTACGTTGAGTTTAAAAAAGGTTTGAATTTCTATAACTAACGTGCAAAAGATATAGCCCTTTTCACAGTAATTTGCTGTAATCATGCTACCTGCCATAATTTCACAATAAAATTATGAATACAACATATTACTGTGAATTTTTCAGTTAAATACTGTGAAGGGATACTAATGTAATTTACTGTGAAAAAATACAGTAACTTGTTGTGAAAACCTGGAAATTTTTTACAGTGTGGGTTATGGACAGGTTTGGTGTCATGGGTAGGTTTAAGGGTGGGTTAAGGTGTAAGGGATGGTCAACAGTGTATTTACAAATGTAATTACAAAAGTTAATTACAGATGTAATTACATACATGTATTTAATCAAGCATAAGTACACAGTAAATGCATGTATTTACACAATAAGTACATTATAACAAACTATTAATTCCTGTGTAAGTACATATTAGTTAAGGCCACTTAATATAAAGTGGAACCTGAGTTTTTTATCCATTTTATACAGTTCCTTTTACAGCGTTGATGTTGTAATGTAATTAAAATGTATTCAGTTAAATAGACTTTGGCATTAATTTAGTTGTTCAAGCGTAAAACGAGACAAAAAGCCGTTTGCTCGCATTCGCCCGCCAGAAGCAGGCAGGCTAGCGCAGAAGCTCCATTGAATATACTGGGATATAACAAATGCTCATATTTTAAAGACATGGCGGGGGGAAATGTAATTTAATGCGGTGCTTCTTGTACAATCTGAGACCCACTTTATATCGGATATCACTCAGCCAGTGGAGATCGCTGATTTTTAAAGATAACAGACCTTAAACACACTGATTTTGCATTGACATACAGTTGACCAAAAGCGGTTAAGCCAGGTTACTGACAAATGTAAAGTCCTATTAGCATGCTTCCGCATATACCCTATTATGAACTCAAAATGACGGAATTACTTTCTAACAGAGCTTACATGTGCTGGCGAAGATTAAAAATACAGATGAGAGGTTTGCACTGACTGTGGGCTATTTGTTGCGTGTTGTTTTTAAACCCAAATGAGGACTAAATGTATGCTGTGTGGAGTTTTTCTGGCATTAGTAACATATCACAGACTGTAAGGGTCTGTATCAATGACTGTAAAAAATATGGATGACGCGACAGCCCTTTTTCCCATTGAACGCCTTGAGGGCAAAACGCCTGCTTGACGGGCACAAACTGTCGCAAAAGACTGCTGAAATTGGAGCCTTGACATGCGCAGAAGGACTGTCTGATGGAGCCAGAGGAGGAGCCGCGAAAATGAGCGGAGTCGAGCTTCCAACCAAACGCTTTATGTAAAATCAACCACGCCCCCCCAACTTCTCAGCATGCGTTTGCTGTCATATCAACACAAATGGATGTAATAACGTTAACAAATATGAAGGTTTTATATATTCAATCGCGTCAGCTCCGGGCCGCAGCGCATAACCTACTCGCGGCGTCGCGGGCTGATTCCGGCTCGCATGCGGCAGCGCCGGCTCGCTCGGCCGCCGCATCTGGCTCGATTGACTCGGGCTGGAATCGGGCAGTGAGTCCAGGCATCCGGAGTAGGTCCAGCAGAGGTAGTCAGTCTGAGCTCTAAGAGATAAGTCTCCGGCAGGCGAGAATCTAGCCGGAACTGTGTTTTGCTATCTGGGTGGCTAGGCGTGTATCAGCAAACTAATAAAGCCCGAAAAAAGCCCTGAACTTAGCGAATAAACAGTGTTCCACCAGGATCATGTATGTCAGAAACTATAGTTTACTGCTGAACTCATTTTGTCATGGTAAAATAACACAGAAATCGAATAATAACACTTCAGTCTACTTCAGTCTCCTGCCGAAGGCTCAGACGCGCTGCTTTGAGAAACTGTCAATCACAGCTGTCAATCACGATGACACGCCCAGCATTAAATTACTGCTAAAAACAAACTGTTCACGAAAATGAAGATCTGCACCTATTTCAGCACAATAACCAGTGCCTTAATCCACCAGAACCATCTTTCGGGACATTTTATTGCAAGTGTAATAATTTTTTTTATTTCTGCTCAAGTCTCCTTCATTAACACGGAGGAGGCGGGCTTTATGACTTGTACTGCAGCCAGCCCCCAGGGGGCGATCTAACGGCCGAGACCCTCACTCAAACGCAGGCTTGCGGCACACTTGGTCTGTATGTGTTCATATATGTTGCATTTGTTTGTAAATTTAATATAATTGCAGACGTTGCAGTTGGCTGTAATCATCATTGATCTGCAGTTATAATCAAATCATGTGCATAGAAAAGTTAGTGATGAACATTTATACGCAAGTATTTGTGTATAAAGCATTTGCTTTGTGAGAAGTGCTTCTCGTATGATATGTGAATGACCCGTACAGTTTTACTGGGACATTTCCTCAAGTTGAGAATGACGTCATATGACGCTTTCTCACCACTCACTTGTACACTACGCCCACCATTGGTACCCTTTTGACAGTGGAAATGCAGGCCTGATAAAGGTGATCCGTACCGTACTGTACCACTCGATGGAAACAGGCCACTAATGTACCTTTAAGGGTGTTTTCACTCATGTGAATAGATTCAGTTGTTCAGAAACAGGGATTGAAATTGTTCCAGTGTTGCTCTTTGCTCTTGGTGTGGTTCGCTTTCACACGGCAAAGTTTCTAAACAATCCAAAAGAGCTAAAAGAAGTCACGTGTGAGTAAACTTTAATCACATTGGTCAGAGTGTCAGGGTTTATTTTGCAGAGTCCCGCTCAGCTATCAGGGAGGTGGTGGTTTGGTGGTGTTTGACAAGGTGTGCACGACGTGTCTGAAGAGCGAGGTGAGATGCGGTGGGGAGGGGTGAGAATGGTGCGCGACTTATTTGAGGACCAGGAGAGAGACGCGAGATTACTGGTAGATTATCACTCGTTTGGGTCATCCGGGAGACTCCCGAAACGTCCCGCCGTACTCAGAATTTTTTCTTACTATAGGCATATGCCTATTACATATCCTTAAAACACTGTGATATAACTGCGCTCTGATTTTATCGCTTTCTAACTCCAATCGATCCGCTCCAGAATTCGTTTCAATCCAGCTGAGACCACCTCATTCAAGTGTTCTCGGAGCGATTGATTTGGCGCAGATCCTAGCGCGATTGCTGGTTTCACATATGCCAAACGAACCGCGCTAACTGGGCAAACGGTACAGGTTCCGAAACAAAAGTGTAGGTGTGAAAGCATCCAAACTTTACTCATTTAAGTGAATTGAAGATAAAACAATTAAGTTGTCCCAAAAAAATGTCAAGAATTGTGTTTTCAGCTCATTTTAAATAAGTAGTTTGAAGAAGCAGCAAACCTATAATTTTTGAGAGCATATTCCTCCAGTTAGACTATTCGTGCATGCATGTGAGCTGCTCTACACATTTTTTATTATTTTTGTTTATTTTAAAATTGTATCATTCTGATGTACAGATCAGCGACGCAGTGCAGTGCAGTGCGGCGCAGTAGGTAGTGCTGTCGCCTCACAGCAAGAAGGTCGCTGGTTCGATCCTCGGCTCAGTTGGCGTTTCTGTGTGGAGTTTGCATGTTCTCCCTGCGTTTGCGTGGGTTTCCTCCGGGTGCTCCGGTTTCCCCCACAGTCCAAACACATGCGGTACAGGAGAATTGGGTAGGCTAAATTGTCCGTAGTGTATGAGTGTGTGTGTGCGAATGAGTGTGTGTGTGGATGTTTCCCAGAGATGGGTTAGAAGGGCAACCTCTGCGTAAAAATGTGCTGGATAAGTTGGCGGTTCATTCCGCTGTGGCGACCCTGAATTAATAAAGGGACTAAGCTGACAAGAAAATGAATGAATGAATAATCTACAGATCATTTGAAAATCGTAAAATGTTGGTCTGGGTTTATGCGCCACACATGTTTGACTGTAAACATTGTCAGACTTTTTATTTATATCTATTTTATCTGCATTTCAAAACATGCATTTATCGAACAGTTCATAAGAATATTACTCCATTATAAATAATCACTTTTTTTTCTTTTAATGATTTCATTAATAACTGATTTTGTTAACGGTGGCTCAGTGGTTAGCCTCACAGCAAGAAGGCCCCTGGTTCGAGTCCCGGCTGGGTCAGTTAGCATTTCATTGTGGAGTTTGCATGTTCTCCCCGTATTGGCGTGGGTTTCCTGCTCCGGTTTCCCCCACAGTCCAAACGCATGCGCTATTGTGGAATTGAATAAACTAAACTGGGCGTAGTGTATGAGTATTTGTGTGTGAATGAGTGTGTATGGGTGTTCTCCAGTACTGGGTTGCGGCTGGAAGGGCATCTGCTGTGTAAAACATATGCTGGAATAGTTGGTGGTTCATTCTACTGTGGTGACCCCTGATAAATAAGGAGCTAAGCCAAATGATTTTGTTAACATTAAAATAATAGTCTAGGTTTACTTATGTATTTGCTAACATGGACTAAGAATCCTTATTTATATATGAGCAATCTAGTAGAGCATTTATTAATTAATAATAAGTCAACATTTACTAATGCATTAATAAAAAATCCAAAGTTGCAGCTTGTTAACATTACTCAGTGCACGTATAACTTTAGTTCTATTAACTAACATTAACAAAGATGAATAAATACTGTAATATTGTTGATAGTGAAAACATTGGTAACACTTTAAAACAATGGTTTATTTGTTAATGTAAGTTAATGTATTTACTAACATGAACAAACAATTATTAATACATGTATTACTGTATTTGTTCATCTTGGTTAACATTAGTTATTGCTATTTAAGTTAGTTCATGTTAACTCACAGTGCATTAACGTTAACAAGCACAACTTTGGATTTTAAAGGGCACCTAGGTTACCCCTTTTTTCAGATTTAATATAAGTCTTTTGCGTGTCTAGAATGTGTAGATAAAGTTTCAGCTCAAAACACCCATCAGATTTTTCATTATACCTTTTACAAGATGCTGTTTTTTACTGATTTCCAGCAGGGGGTGGTTTTGTCGTACTGCGCCTTTAAGGCGAGCTCTGCCCACCTACTGTTTCTACGTGCCTTCCCGCGTGCTTTAAAAGGCCATGAAACCCCCTCGTTTCAGCAGGGTGTTTTCACACCTCTACTTTGGAAAAAGTCAGAAAAGTGGGCGTGTCCAGCTCTGTTTAGGGGGGAGTGTCGGAGGAACTAAAGTGGGAGGGTGTGGGAGTGTCTATTTGGGCACGCGCGAGTTTCAGTCAAAATACACACACATGAGAAAGTGATAGTGTTTAACCTACATGGACATCTGTAGTCGAATTATTTGCCAGATTATTAAATGTTGGACTTTAACTGCAGTTTGGCTCTTTCATTCAGGGAATTCATTCATGCCCCTCACGACAAACGAGATATTTGACTCGAGGAGCTGCTCTAAGCGTGTATTTTTCATGCAATGTTTGATACCGCACGGCGAATGAGAGAAAAAAAAACTCTGCATTTCCCGGAAACTTAGATGCACACGGCAGGTAGCGTCAGAAAGCCGCGTGTGTTATTCCGGTCACAAAATGCGGTGCTATGTTTGCACTCAGTGCAATAGTTAACTTAATTCGATACGAACAAACTGAATAAACAAAGAGCACTGCTCGCTCACTTACCAAATCTGCAGAGACAGGACAATCACCAGCAACTAGAGCCGCGTCTTTATGAAGAGAAGACTAACGTTACAAGCGAATCCGGATCTCAGCGTTTGCAGATGAGAACAGCTCTCAGGTAAACAATAATCCTCCTTAGACACGTAAGTTATTGTTGTCGAGCGTCGCGTACACTGTTAATCCACACGTGACTCCAGCTGCGCTCTCACAGAGAGAAAATGAAAACAAAACTTCACTGCAGCAAACTATAAAAGCAACACTTCACGCTTGTTTTGCCAACACAACGTGGCGTCTTTGTGGCGTAAACACGGTGACACTAATGAATATTAATGAAGTTGCACAGTAGAGCGCGCTGATTGGTTTGAACCAAGCCTTACTCATGCATTAATGCAGCACACTGTAAGACGTAATAAGACACACTCTGGCACAGACGCCCAGTCTGCACGCTGGAATACACGCTATTATGTCATGACCGTGACGCAGCTTCAAAAATTAGTTTCAAACAGGAAGTACGAATTTGCTTGAAATAACGCGAAAACAACCAATTTACACTTTTTAGTGAAATATAGGTGTCCTAATAGTGTTTATAGCAGTGTGGGACACATATACCACTGTCAACAGCTCAAAACATGTGTTCTGGTGTTTCGTGACCCTTTAATCTCCTGCCTTGGCTGCGTCAGACAACAGACAGACTTAAAGGAAGAAGGTCTCACGTAGCGTTTGTGAGAAATACTACAGTAAGAACTCATCTTTACTAATCAGTATTGTGAAGTTGCATTAATGAGTCACACATAATATCGTTACAAAGTTCACACGTGCACACAAAGATAAACACGCACACCGCAGCTGACACACACACACAGGCAGGTAGACAGACAGAGCGCGCTTAGCTTAGCTAAGGCTAACCTCCAGTGCTGTGTGATATCTGTTATGCTAGTGTACAAAATAAACCTGATTTAACTTCCACAAACCGGGATTGAAGCGTCTTCTTTTATAATTGTTCTGACATGCGGCTGTGCTGATGAAGTAAAGCTGAAGTAAATCGCTGTAATTAATTACACACATACTCTGTTTTAAAACACTTTAAACATGTGAAACTCACTCTTAATCACATTTGATGATGATTGCTGATCCTAGCGAACAGAACAGAGCTTTTATTCCCGGTTGCTTTGCGTATGTCTGCCTGGTCTTGTTGACATATACACGCGACTACCGGAACATGTTAATGCGCGCAGCTGTCAATCAATTCGGTGGGCGGGGGGAAATCGCACACCTACGTAAAGTTGCGGTCGGTCTGAAAACCGCTCTAATTTGTCCACTGTTTTTATGTTGTTAAATTGAAAATCAAAAAGGACTGGGTGTGTTTATATCACCCCAATATGATGGTCTATACACTACATATACACATATGTCTGTCCAAACAGCTTGAAAAGTAGATTTTTTACCATCGGTGCCCTATAATAATGCATTAGTTGTCAAACTATGATTAATAAATGCTTTACAACATTAGTAAACTAACATTAACTAATAGACCAACAATCTAAAGGGATTTCTTCATCCTCTGGTTCTGCATATTGAACTTGTATGGACATTTTAAGTCCATAACATATAAGGTAGATATTTCATTTTGCACACAACTGCTCCAGACTGAGGCTGTAGAGTCTCCACATGAAATGGGTGTGTCAGATAAGTGGACCATCTTCAACTTGCATGACAGGAGTAAAGAGATGACTGTGAAATTAGGATTTTCCCCCTCTATTTTTAATGGTTTTCTACTGTCTCTTTGTGCATGATATGGCCCGATCCACTTTCAAATGCATGCAAACCTACGCCCTTGATGGAGAGAGAGGGAGAGAGAGAGAGAGAAGCTGGTGATTGTACCCTATTGGATGTAGTCTGATGGATCGGATGAAATGGTGCATTACGGGCACTGCACCTTGGCACACGTTGCGACACGCCTAGCGAAACTGCAAAGATCGTGAACGCGCGTAAAACCACATGCGATCGCGTTGGTGTTTTTTTGACATCTTCAACCGCGAATCTGTGAAGGAGCTGTCACTAATCAGCCCAGGCTATTGCTACCTCCTTCACAGACAAAGACAACAACTCAAATTTGGAGTGTTTGCATTGTTACCAACTACAAACACACCTTGCTCGTGCAAATCAAGCACTTTAACATGATGCATGACGCGCCAAGCCGTTGCGTAAAAGCGTCAGTGGAATTGCATGCAGAGCTGGTGTAAGTATTGTAAGCGTGCATTAATGATGTGTCCATGTGTGCTTAAAAAGGCACCGCCCAAAACATCCACTGCCCCCCCGTTCATCACAATTCTTGGGGATTCTTGTTCATTTACTCCGGTTTAAATGAGTGACCTATAATATTCCCAAATAACCTTCGTCATCGTTTCAGCAGGACTATACCCTGTTAAGTGAGTCCGGAGTCACTTATAATAGCCAAAACACGCGCGCATAGTGTAATCGATAATATTGCCAAAATCAGAATCACCGAAAAGACTCGATCAGGCAAAATCAGCAGGATTTATACAGCAGCAATGCGACAAAGCCGATGCATTTCTATTTCACAAGAATAACCCCGCGTGATTTGGACACTTTACAACTCGCGTTGTAATGACTACCCGGATTGCGTAATTATTAATTATACAATTGACATACAGGATAATGCAAAAGTTGCGCTTACCGATTTCATGGCTGCAGCCATATCATCATATCTCTCCGCCTGCTCGGCCAGTCTGGCTTTCTGCACCAGCTGCTCGCGGTCGACCATGTTCAGTTTTGGGGTGCAGTATGAGTGCTCTCAGGGTTTTTTTTTTTTTTTTTGGCGACTGTAAAGCTCCTCTGTCCGCTTCTCTTTCCCCTGCTCTCTGCTGTTGAACGCGTGCCGATGCAGGACGCGCCTCCTCCTGGACGCTTTCACTATGGCGTACGGAATGGGTCAATAACTTGACGCTGCAACGTGCACTCGTCTCACTGAACGTCTCACTGAACGTCTCACTGACGTCTTAAAAAATATTTTTTTTTGCTATTAAATCCATGCAATTTAAGACGCAGACGTGACGTAGACGTCACGTTGACGTCACGTAGACGTCACGTAAATCACGTGTGGCAGTGAAGTGTCAAGCCAGACGTTACGCGTGATTCACGTGTAGCAGTGAAGTTATTTATTTATTTTTTTGCTAACACGTATCATAACACGCTGCTCACACGGCTCAGTGCAGTGTGTGAGGCAGTGCACAATTTCTTGCCCTTCATACATTCCTCTCAATGGACGTGACATCAACGTCTGACTTGTTACATGACGTCTGCGTCTACCTTTTTTTTTAAATATATATATTTGAGCAGTTTTTAGTGCGTCTGTCTGCTTTTTGCCGGCTAACTTATACAATATACAATAATTATGTGCAAATTATATATAAATATGTTAATATATAATGATATTTGTTTTCAAGATAGCATTAAAACGTATAAAAAATGTATAACAAAAATAACAAATGTCTCCGGAGGTAAAGTTTAGGTTGTTTATTAATATATTCATGTTGTTTAGTTTTGTAAAATCCTTTTTTAATTTGTTTTACATTTGAGTCTTATTGTGTTTTAATTTTTTACATGTTTAATGTAGCCTACAGCATATCAGTGATGACCAACTCATCGACCACTATCGACTGTTAGATCTGATACTTTTGCTGTAAAATATTAGAAAAATAGAAAATTACATTAACCATTATTGTGTTGTTTTTAAAGCATCTTTCTTCTTTATTTTACATTTAAAACAATATTATGATTCTTTGACAAATAAAAAAACATAACATAATTTATTTTTCATTTGTTTCCTTTCTTTTTTGAAAGAAAATTAATATTTTTATTCAGCAATAATGTTACATTAATAGTATTTATATTTTGAATAATAATTTGCCAGGATTCAATCAATCAATCCTGTAAAAATATCATAGAAAAATATTTAACAGCACAACTTTGACAATACACTGAAAAATCATGCGACATAATAGTGTCAAAAAAATGTACTTTGCATCTTATAAATAAATAAGTATATTAAAATAGAAAAGCGTTATTTTAAATTGTCATATTATTTCCTAATATTACCCAAACCCTGAACCATTCATAATAATAACCAAAACAGTGATGTTTAATCTTAAAACGTTGAATAGCCTAATGTTATTTGAAATAATTTAAAAAAATTAAAATTTGCTTTAAATGTAACATCTAAACTAAAAACTAAAATCGCCAGTAGGTGGCAGAATGTCACTATTACAGTTTTTCTTAATTGTTTACACACAATTACTTGTATATTTCGGCATACACTTTCCATCCCCAAGCAGAAAAAAAATCTTTAAGGAATGGAGAATATGGAAGGAGATAAACAACTAAAAACATGGGTGGGCAGTGAACCAGTTATGAACCAGATGAGCTCTGATTTCTAAATTGCAATTCTGTGTGACAGGTGTTTACTCATGTCATGAGTTAGTATACAAAGTAGGACAACTGACTTTACAATTGTGAATGACAGTGTGTTCCTTGTAAAAACAAGAGATGTTCTGCATGAAATATGTGCCAAATGCAGAGAATTGTGTGTTGTGTTTTGAAAAAAAAGTGTGTTTTAAACCTGCAGTTTGAGTGTAAAGCAGGAATTGTGCTTGTAGTTTAGCTGCATTGGTTCAGGGGGTTAGTACATCAGTCACATGTTGTAGTCATTGTGTCTGAAGTACAAGTAATTGTGTGTAAAAAAACTGTAAGTGAGTCAATGTTCATTTACAGTTTTTTTTTTTTTGATTGCTCGAGCACAATTTTGAAATGAAGGCTCATTTTGTCAAAACACTACACACAATTTCCACACACACACACACACAAACAGCAGAACACATCAGACCTTTTGCAAAATGAAACACTTCATCCAAAACTTTACAACACTATAACAAAACACAATTTTAACACCGTACAGAACACACACGCCTCATTCAAGATGAATCTGTTTGCTTCATTTACACACTGCTGATCTCAATCTTAAACACTCGTATAATTTCTACCTGACTAATACTGATATAATCTGGGTTTGATTTGTTTCAGAGGTATTGCTATAAAGTACATGAACATACTGTATTCACCAAACAGTGATAGGCAGAAAGCTAAATATTGCCCTATCCTAATAAAAACCATACAACAAATGTAAAGTGTTTTATTCAGCTTTCTGGTGATGTGTACATTTCAATATATAAAAAAAATCCCATGCCCTGTCTCCTGTTTACCAATCTTCCTCCCTTCCGTGCTTCCTCTTCCATACTGCAACATTGCCGTCCATATTTATTGAAGATTATTTATTTATAACTCCTGTTAAACATATTTATTGAAGACTAATATTTACAGCTATACTACTGTTAACAAATGTATTGTAGATAAATATAATAGCCTAGTTTATACCTAATACCCAGTTACAGTTTTTCATGATTGCTAACACACTAAAATTAAACTTTTCCTACAGTTAGCAAAACCGTACAATCATGGAGCAAAACACAAGGCTAGATCTGCACAACTGTAGGCACATAGCTTCATACTGTTAGCAAAACATTACACACAGTCATTTGCAAATCACTAAACACACTTGGATGCTTTTGACACAGACATTTTTCATAATGGAATTTCCTTGCAATTTCAAAGCAAAGGCTTTCATATGAGCACACACATGAACTATAGGTCAAACACAGCCATCAGGTGTGCACACACACTGCTGCAAACTGTAGACACACACCAATCAGCTGTATCCACAATAAAAGAAGCAATATAGGAATAACCATATATGGCATACCAAAATGTTTAAATCATTTGTATAAATATTTACCATTTGAAATAAAAAACTATAAATAAGAAAGGTAAAAAGCACTTAATTGCAAATGAAACATAACTGTGGATAAGTGAAAACACTGATAAAGAATGAATAGGTATAATAAAGCATAAATGAGAGCACTGTGCTGCAAACCCTTGAAGCAGACGCAGACGTGACGCAGACGTCACGTTAAAGCAGCGGAACAGTAATGGGGCAGACGCAGACGACACGTTCGGCACACGCAGACGTCACGTTCGGCAGACGAAGACGTCACGTTCGGCAGACGCAGACGTCACGTTCAGTGAGACGAGTGAACGTTGCAGCGTCAAGTTATTGACCCATTCCGCTCGCCATATTTCACTGGGTTGCGTCACCAGGCTGCTCTGCGTCCTGACGTCAGCCTGGGGTTATTGTGCGCGACTCTGACTTGCCGAATCATCAAGTGAAACAAAAAAGGTCACACTTTATTATAAGGTTGCATTGGCTAATGCGTTCACTTACTCGAGCAAACAAAATGGTTATTGCAGTGTTTGTTCATGTTAGTTAATGAAATACAGCTGTTCATTGTGAGTTCATGTTAACTTTCAGTGCATTCATGTTAACACGCATGACTTTGGATGTTATTAATGCATTGGTGTTGAACTATGATTAATAAATGCTGCACAGATAGTGTTCATAATCAGTTCATGTTAGTAATGACGTCAGGATGAGGTTATTGTTGTGTTATTATTGTAAACTGAGCATGTTTTCTTCAGCTGCATCCTCTGACTGTTATTTTGGGCTCATGTACATGACAGAAAGTCTCATGTCAGTATCCATATAAACTTTTATGGCTATAAACAAGTTAGATTTGGTGTAAATAGTTTTTTTTTTTACACCACATTACTTTATTAATAATATTTATTGAAGTGTTTGTTCCGGTTAAAATGGTAAAATACAGCTGTTCAAGGTGCATTACCTAATGTTAACAAGCATATATATATATATATATATATATATATATATATATATATATATATATATATATATATATATATATATATATATAAAATAATAAATTTAATTTATAATTGTTAATATATTATTGTTAATATATTAATATAATTGTTCATATATAATTATAATTTAACTTAAATTATAATTTAAATGTTTTAAAATAAGATTGTCCTGCTCAACAAGTCTGCATTTATTTTATCATCATAAATACAGGACAAATTGTAAAATTATGAATTGTTATGGCACTATAAAATAACTGTTCAAGTGTAGTTTATCATTTAATTTAATCATTTATTCCAGTGATTTTTAAAGATGAATTTCAGCTTCTTTACTCCAGTCACATGTCTTTCAGAAATCACTCTAATAATAATAATGATAATAATAATAATAATAATAATAATAATAATAATAATGATGATGACAATAATAATAAAAATAATAATAATAATAATAATAATTATTATTATTATTATTATTAATTGTAATAGTAATAAAATGTTGACATTTCACCCCAATATGCGCTAAGTCTGTACAATAAAAGTCACATCAAAACATTCTTCGATTATTTTTTTTGTCTCTCTCCTTTTTTTAAATTACTTAATTCTTTACCTAACTTTTTTTATACCAAATGTTTAATTGTGCATTATATATTATACAGTGCTCAGCATCATTGAGTAAAGGCCGTTTTGAAAATGAATATTTTTCTCCATTTCTCAGTGAATGGGTAATGTATTTTGGTGCATTTAAACAAAACAGATTTATTAAACAGATATATTAATTAAAGTAACATTTTAGTCACCAAATAATTTAGAAATTAAGAGACAATACAATTAAATTCAAGCAAAATATTGCAAAAATAAATTACAAACTGCAACATTTCAACTAAATGTATCAATATTTTTGCTTTTCTTGATTTTTTTTCCCTTTTTAAAATTTGTATTTAATATTTTTCTATAACATAAATTTGGTGTACTAGTTTTTGGACCGTTATCGTAAGTTATTTTGTTAGATGAGCACCAGATTTGACTTCAGTACTGACTAATCTAACTAACTAATCTAAAGCATATGCACAAATATAATATTGGAGAGCTTCCTACTACAAATATAAATTTAAAAGAAAGCTTTGTAAGGGGTGCACTTATATATGCTGAGCACTCTATATATGCAGTTGAAGTCAGAAGTATTAACCCTCCTTTGAAATTTTGTTAATTTGTTTTAATATTTCCCAAATGATGTTTAACAGAGCAAGGAAATTTTCACAGTATGTCTGATAATATTTTTTCTTCTGGAGAAAGTCTTATTTGTTTTATTTCGGCTAGAATAAAAGCAGTTTTTAATTTTTTAAAACCCATTTTAAGGTCAAAATTATTAGCCTCTATAAGCTATTTTTTTCCGATAGTCTACAGAACAAACCACCATTATACAATAACTTGCCTAATTACCCTAACCTGCCTAGTTAACCTAATTAACCTAGTTAAGCTTTTAAATGTCACTTTAACCTGTATAGAAGTGTCTTGAAGAATATCTAGTCTAATACTTACTGTCATCATGACATAGATAAAATAAATCAGCTATTAGAGATGAGTTATTAAAACTGGTATGTTCAGAAATGTGTTGAAAAAAATCTGCTCCGTTAAACAGAAATTGGGGAAAAAATAAACAGTGGGGCTAATCCCTTTAGGCCCACATTTCTTATAAATATTTACCTTTGTTAAGAGGTTAATAAAGCCATTGGCATTGTTTACTTTCTTCAATTCACATGCAAAATCTCCTTTATCCCATTAATTCAAAAAGAAGGAAAATAGACAACAAAAAAATGACATTTTGCATTAAAATCAATATTATCCCAATCAAAATTGACCTGAGCACTTTTTTTCTGACTACAATACAAATGCATTTAATTAATGAAACAGAACCACTTTCATTATCAAACCTTTTTGTATTTAGAAAAAGAGCGAGTAGTAGCAGTACAGTACATCAGTTTTTTTTATGGCATAATAAACTCACTGCTTCCAGACTACATTTAAAACAACAACCTAAAGCGAGGAGAATCTAAAACTTTGGTTTCCACTGTATCATCAATAGCTTAAAATATGTTCAGCATATTTACTCACTTATGTGTACACATTCATATACTTTATAAAGTGCATAATTAGAATTGTTGTTCATAAGGTTTATTATGTATGCAGGGTGGGTGAACAGTAACCAGACTCTAAATAAAATAAAACTAAAATTTACTAAAACTAACAAAGATTTGGTGGCACGGTGGCTCAGTGGTTAGCATTATTGCTTTACAGCAAGAAGGTCACTGGTTTGAGTCACGGCTTGGCCAGCTTGCATTTCTGTGAGGAGTTTGCATGTTCTCCTCGTGTTTCCCCCTGGTGCTCTGGTTTCCCCCACAGTCCAAACACATGCTATAGGGGAATTGATGAACTAAATTGGCATTCATTCATTTTTTTTGGCTTGGTACCTTTATTAATCAGGGGTCGCCACAGTGGAATGAACCGCTAACTATACCAGCATATGTTTTATGCAGCGGATGCCCTTCCAGTCACAATCCAGTACTGGGAAACACCCATATAATCTCATTCACTACCACACTCAATTTAATTCAACAAATTCACCTATAGCGCATGTGTTTGGACTATGGGGGAGAGCGGAGCACCCCATTCCAACATGGGGAGAACATGCAAACTCCACACAGAAACGCCAGCTGACCCAGCTGGGACTCGAACCAGCGACCTTCCTGCAGTGAGGCGACAGTAATTACCACTGAGCCATTGTGCCACCCTGGATTGCATATTTCGCATGTTGATACACAAAACACAAACAAACAAGCTTGGTACTAATTTCTTTATGTGTTTTTTTTTATTCAAGTTCTACAGGCAACTTTTTAAATTGTATTTGTTGTGTGTGTGTTTTGTGATTTGTGTGTAGAGTTCTGAGACCTGCTTAGAGAAAATGTGTGTAAACAATTGGAAAAAACTGTAATTTGTCCTATTAACGCTTCTGAAGCGGCAGACGCCATCATCCCACTTGTTCACGCTTTCCTGTTTGTTTGCTTTATTGTGAGCGTTCTGCATAGGTCGGTTGTGCAATTCTGATTGGGCAGAATGAAAGTGTGCTCCCTCAGTTGACTAACAAGTCTATCACATACAGATGGCACTCATGCATTTGCTCTGGGAAATTATATAATACATATTTCATATCGCAGCCTCAAGATTAGCTAATGGCAATGTTCTGATTAATTGCACAGCCCTTGTCACTAGTGGGCGGGGCTTTGCCCCTCTGATGACACGTACAAAGTGAGAATGTCAATCAAAGTGTTTCTGCAGACTGTTTTGATCAAGTCTGATTATAAATAATACAATTAAATATTATAATTATTATAATTAAATATTATTAAAAATAATACAATTTAAAAATTGTATCATTAGAGGCTGGTTATATTCGCACACTGCTGACACACAACTGTGTTTAAAGAGATTTCTGCATAATAGGTCCCATTTGAACCCTGGTTACTTTTCACCCACCCTGTATAACAATATTGGCATAACTTATTTTTCATCTTCTTGTTTCCAACCCAAATACCCATAACATTTTATTAATCTATCCATCAAGGTTGGCGTGAGGTGTTATGTACAACTTATACAAGTCCTTTTCCACTCTAGTGTTTCCATTGGATCAGCCAGGTGGGCGTGGCCTGTGTCATTAGAGTGCACATGTGACACTGGCGTCCTCTGAGTGGTCACAGTTGTGGACGTTCCATGCTATGTGTGAGCAGTGGATGAGAGTGGCTTCTGCGCCCGTGCATTTCAGATTGTCCATGTGGATGGTGCCACGACCGGGACCGAAAAACGCTGAGCCCTGAGCCACTCTTGGCCCGCCGCAGCCCATCTGTCTGCACACCACCGTACCATCCGTAAGATCCCAGGCGTCATCGCACACCGTTCCCCATTCTCCTCTCAGGTAAATCTCCACACGACCCTCACAGCGATGCACACCGCCAATCAGCCTGATGGAGGCTTTAACACACACACACACACACACACACACACACACACACACACACACACAGAGAGAGAGAGAGATAGAGAAGGGTCTTTATTAAAGGAACAAATTTAAATGTTAGTGTCAGTCTGTTAGCTTTAACCCTCTGAAGTTTGAGGGTGTTTTAGAGGAATGGAGAAGTTCCCCTTGTAAAAGAGATTTTTGCAAAATATGTCCCTTTGAGGGACACTAAAGGATGGTATTCATTTATAATTTTTGCTAATTCAGTGTGGTTTTATAAAGATCTTTAAAAGTCTTAAATATAACTCTTAGAAACCTTCCCCGTATTGAGAAATGGCCAACCCAGGCTCATTCTGGAAATGTAGCCTCGTGAATGTTTTTGGAGACCGCAAAATACATCCTGGGAGTTACGTATTTGTGCAGTTTTTGTTTTAGTTTTTGCGAATCCGCGAGAGGCCGTTGTGCGCGCTTTTTTGCATCTCGAACGCCTCTCACGAATGTTTTTGGAGACCGTGAAATACATCCTGGGAGTTACATATTTGTGCAGTTTTTGTTTTTGCGAATCCGCGAGAGGCCGTTGTGCGCGCTTTTTTGCATCTCGAACGCCTCTCACGAATGTTTTTGGAGACCGTGAAATACATCCTGGGAGTTACGTATTTGTGCAGTTTTTGTGAATCCGCGAGAGGCCATTGTGCGCGCTTTTTCGCATCTCGAACGTCTCTCACAAATGTTTTTGGAGACCGCGAAATACATCTTGGGAGGTACGTATTTGTGCAGCTTTTGTTTTTGCGAATCCGCAAGAGGCCGTTGGGCGCGCTTTTTCGCAACTCGAACACCTCTCACAAATGTTTTTGGAGACCGCGAAATACATCCTGGGAGTTACGTATTGGTGCATTTTTTGTTTTTGCGAATCCGCGAAAGGCCGTTGTGCGCGCTTTTTCGCATCTCGAACGCCTCTCACGAGTGTTTTTGGAGACAGCGAAATACATCCTGGTAGTTACGTATTTGTGCAGTTTTTGTTTTTGCGAATCCGCAAGAGGCCGTTGTGCGCGCTTTTTCGCATCTCGAACGCCTCTCACGAGTGTTTTTGGAGACCGCGAAATACATCCTGGGAGTTACGTATTTGTGCAGTTTTTGTTTTTGCGAATCCGCGAGGGGTCGTTGGGTGCACTTTTTCGCTTCTCGAACGCCTCTTGTGAGCGCCGTGTGCGCCCGCGCTGTTCTCGCGTAAAGCCACCGGAGGCCACTGTCGAGTGACCGTCTGTCCGACTGACTGAATGACTGAATGATTGACTGGGCGACTGGCCAATCGGCCAGCCCACCCTCCTCCTCCTCCTTCCCTAAACCCAATCGGTTTTACAGATTGACCCATCCGCCCGCCTGCCCGCTCGCTTCCCTAAACCCAAGCCATGATTTACAAAAGCCGTCCAGATGAAGAAAAGCTTTTGTCTGATTTTGACCGCGTTTTCAGATTTCACCACATTCTCACCCTGTTTTGTCTTACCTGATTTCTGGAACCGCTCTTCCCCGGACTCGAACTCTGTCGTCGGCGTCCTCGCGGTCAGCTCCCTTTCTGATCTCCGCCCCGGCAACGTACACGGCGAGCTAACCGGACAAACTGGTTGTGGCTTGAAAGCCCTCCACACGAAAGTGAGCCATCAGCCGGCGAGCGCGAAGAGGAGCAGCATCACACCACCCCGTATCGTTCGGTTAAAAAAATAAAATGCAGCCATACGTTCCTCCGGCTACGTAAATCGCGGCCTCCAGAAACGTTCGTGGGGCTACGTTTTCGGAATGAGCTTGGGTTGGAAATGACTACAGAATCTGGTGAACATACACGTGATTTTCCATTGCAGTATTTGTGAAAACAATCTTGTGTTCTTACCATCCGCTGGTGTTGTAGTTGTGGTTGTTGCAGTTGTAGTTGTAGTTATTGAAGGCTTGTCTGTTATCCCTGCAAAGTCTCTTCCCATTACCACAAAATCCATAGGTGCTGGAAGAAAGAAAACACAACAAATGGATAACTTAAACTTACAGGACTTAGTTAACATATTTTGGTTCTCTTTTGTTTATTATTATGACTGAATATGCATTACAATTCGTCTTTAATACATGCACATTAACGCATGCATAAACACATTTTTCTAAATTCTCAAACACTTTTGTCATTCATTCTCTACAAGCAGCAAAAAACAGTGGTTTTCCCTTAGATCTATTGATCTTATTCTTCAATGCGGATGTGCGCTCGTTTTTGCGCTTGTTTTAGAACTTCCGATTTAGTTGTCTATGGGAGAAATGACCAGGAATAATAAACGGCAGAAAATGGTGAAACTACTTGCCCTGCAAACAAGTGTTTGCATGACTATACAGACAAAGCAAAATAATATAATAGGAAAATGTCAGTTTGCAACATCAAGCAGCAAAATGAGCTGTTTTTAACGTCTAAAAATGAATGGAAGTGAATGAGACAGAAGGCTCAAGCCAAAAAGATTCAAATGGCTGCGCCGGCTCGTACGCAAAGAATAAGGTGAATACGTTTACAACTAATGTATTTTTTCATTTTTATCACAAAGTCAGCACATTCAAGACAGTGAAAAAGTGAATGTCAACTTACATTCTGATGTACATTAAAATTCATATAACTTTCAAAAATTTAAGTATTTATTTCTGTAACAGCTTGCTGTCATGCTGCGTTCACACCAGACGTGGAACGCGCGGATAAATCGCGATATTTGCGTGTAAATAGCCGCGTAAACATTTGAGTTTACTCGCTTCATTCGCGCGTCAAATTCACTTCAGAACAGACGCGGATTCGCGTGATGGGCTATTGTCAGACCGGTGACTCCAGCTTCATTGCTAAATAGCTAACATGGATTTTATGAAGAAAAAAACAATGTTCATGGGCTTTATGACGGCTGAAAAACAGCGTCGATACATTTAGGGTCGTGTCTGAGTCAACTAGATTCTTTCAGAGGTGCATCCAGCTCTGTGAGCTCATAAACTCCTCCAGAAACTGAACCTTGGTGACGGAGACTTTCAGCGGTGCTTCTAACTGAGCCCAGCCAAGTTTTGATTTTTGTCGGTGTCGGCTGGAGGATTTCCCCCGGGACACCTACAACAGGCGATACGTCATAATCACGCCCCCACAAGAGCAAGCTTCTGATTGGTTAATGCGGCACGAATGTCTGCTGAAGTTCAGATGTTCAAATTCGAGCGATTTGCACGAAACGTGCTAAAGCGTGTCCAACACGCAAAATGGCTAATTTTCGCGCATCGCACCATTTGCACCACGCCATTCGTACATTTCGCGTCATTCGTGTCACGCCATTTGCACATTTCGCGTCATTCGCGCCGCGCCATTCGCCCATTTCCGTCATTCGTGCTGCGCCATTCGCGCATATCGCGCTGCAGGATGTCTATTCGCACGTTTGCATTGACTTAACATGTAAATCACTCGTGCTTGACGCGTGCTCTGCGTCTGGTGTGAAATCAGCATTAGTGTATTATAGGTCAGTCTGTTAAGGTTAAAATGTGTGTTTTCTTAATAAGAATTGCTGTTAGTGGTTTGATGAATTAAGCTTATTTTGAGCCGTATATGAACTGTTGTTGGTCTGAGTTTTGGAGGTAATACACACTGTTTGAAATTCGTTCATTTCGGTTTAGTCCCTTTATTCATCAGGGGTCACCACAGCATAATGAACCGCCAACTAGGGTTGGGCATCTTCCATCGCTAATTTCTGATGAACTTCACGATGCTGAGCCGGCATCACGATCCATCGCCCTGCCCCACATTTATATTGATATATAACTTATTATTGGTATGTCATCTTGATAGCAATCTTGATCTTTTTATGAGCTGTGTTAAATTTTACATATAGCTGACGCTTGCACGGCTGAAAGCATCGTGGAGATTAAATTAAGAATTATACAGTACCTGTCACGCTTAAAATGTGTAGATTCAGTTGTAAACGCTGTTACCTGCAAACCTTGTCCCACAGACTCTAAAGTGAATGGCTTTAGTCATGTTCATAGCGGACTTGAAGCCACTGGAAGTCTTTTATCCACTCTTGGAAAAGTGTAAATGGTGGATCAACTTTCAGCACATGATCACTAATAAGATGTGCCATTATTAGTAACTGTAGGTAAATCTGTCAGTGTTTTTTTCATTCTCTCATCTTCAGCGCATCACATTTTCGCGGTTGTAGCTCCTGTCATCTGAAGGCAGAAGGCATTGACTGAGTGATTGACAGCTGATATTAACCAATTTATTCACGTTCAGTTATAGAGCAGTGGGCCAATAAGAAAAGCACAAAGGCGGGGCATGCATTGCTGGCTTTTTTACTTCAGCAAATTCACATAACAACTGTTTTAATCTGTTCCTGTTTGGAGTTTTTAGGTGCAAAGATGCATTCTGCATAAATGTCTCTTAAATCCGTGCATGCGGTGAGGATTTTGCCGAGAAAATGTATGCGCTAGCACAAATGCTTCCAAATATATTTTAAGGTCGCATAAAAAAAATGTTCAACGCATATGCAACCAAAACGGTCGAGCATCTTTACTTGTTATTATTTCCCCATAATAATAATAAAATAAGGAAGTTATCATCAATTACAATACAAATTACAGTGAATTCCAACCGAACTCTCGTCTCCTCCACCAGCTGTGGGAAGAGCCATTAGAACTACACAGATCACTCTGCCTATTCATGCCAGAGTCCCGCGGGAAAATATTGATTGACAGGTGGTAAATCGTGTGTAACTTTATTTATGGTTATGAGTAGAGCTGCAGGATTTTGGATTTAATGAGAATTGCGATTTTTTTGCTTAAAATAAAGATCACGATTTTCTCACGATACTGTAGATGTAAAATAAAGGTATGGTAAAAACAAACATATGGCACAACATCGATAATATTATGTGTAGGTCTACTGGTTTCTATAAATAATTCTATTCTACTTATAATAATTCTGATGTTGAATTATTATGTTTGAGATATATGCTTGCAATCTGTCATATTAGACAAATTTATTCACTGGTAAAATCAGACATTTGCCATTATCAGATTATATTCAACAATATATAGACTAGAGTTGTCAGGGTTCTGCCACTCTGGTCTTGTGAATTCTTGTTTTGGTGGCAGAGCTCGGACACTACCCATGTCTGGTCCTGTCTCTGTGTGCGCGCGCGCCGTCATGGGTGTACTCTCAGGTGTCCCTCAGACGCGTGCGCTCTTGTACTCGTGTTTGTGTTTTCGTCTGTCTGCAGCGTGGTGTTTCATTCCCAGCGTCTCAGTCTTGTTGGTTTCGGTTTTGGTCGGCGCTGGGATGAAGCATGCACGCTGCGTGTGTGAGCGCACGGTGAGTGCTTTCATTCATCGTGTGCTCGTGTCTTGCGTCTGTTGTCAAAGCACGTGGCTCTGTGTTTACATTGGGGTCACGTGCTTTTGTCGTGTGCTTCAGTGTTGTGTTTGTGTTGTCATGAACATGCGGTTAATGAGTTCTCTCATTGGCTGCATGTTCTTGTCCTGTGTATGTGAGTGCATGGCTTGTCTCGTCTCTGTCATGCGCTCCCCCGTCTATTGTCTTGTCCCACCCACCTTGTTATCTTGTTTGTAATTATCATTTTCACCTGTCCGCCTGTCTGTTTATTGGTTTGTCTTTCCTATTTATTCTCCTAGTGTTCTCTGTTCTGTGCTGGTCTGTTGTTGATTTTCCCTTCCCTGTTCTATGAGGTCTGCTGATTTCTGGTCTAACCTAGTGTGTCTTGCCAAGTTCCAGATCTTGTCTAGTTAAGTGTATGATAATGTTGTGTTTTTCCCCACATGGGGAGATTTGAGTTTTGTTTTTGTTTTATTTCTTAATAAAACCTTCATTTCCAGCATTTGGGTCCTCGCCTCCTCTCCATCCACCCCCATATCGTGACAAGAGTAGTTATACTGACATTGTAAACATTTATTTTCATGCACAGCTGTGGGTTCGCTATAAAAGAAAACACATATCAAATGCTTGCCGTAATCATAACTCTAAAATGCGATATGATCATTTAAATGAAGTGCACACTTTCGGTTTCATTTTCACTGCTACGTGCTGTTCATACTTCACGCGTGGCTCCCAAACAATCACTCTGTGCCACAAACTGAATATTATTTGCAACTGCATTACCTGTTACTTGCAACATATGCAGGTTCTGTTCACTAAAGTAGACGCGTGCGTCTGTCATTAAGTAGAGCTTGGCCCTCTCTGTGATAACAGCTCATGGTCAGCAGCACACGTCACGTTTGATTTCCCGATCGCGAAAACATCATGTTTAGACAAAAAATGACATTTTTAGGTGAATTATACCATATAAAAACACTGTGTGACTCATTCAACATCATTTGGAGGTGTCAATGTCACTGAGCAATGTGTGTGAAACAATGAAAAGACTCGTGCAGCCGCCTTTTCTTCTCTCCTGAACTTGAAAACATGATTGACAGAATCGTAGAAATGCTGGATTAAGATCGTCTAGGGGGTCGAATCAAGATTGCGATCTTTTAACGATTAATTGTGCAGCTCTAGTTATGAGTAAAGACCATGTGGGTCAGGTGGTGAAAAAGGTAGGCTACAATTAATTCATTCGTTATGGATTAATTGATATTTAACAACCACCACCCCCCCCGCCAACGACGACAATGCCATTGTCCATCGCGATGTTTCAGATTAGACATCGTATGATGCCAAATTGGTCAACATCGCCAACATTGCTACTGCCAACTTTTCCAGCATATGTTTTATACAGCTGATGCCCTTCCAGCCGTAACCCAGTACTGTGAAATACCCATACACTCTCACATTCACACACACTCATACACTACGGCCAATTTAGTCCATCTAATTCACCTATAGCGCATGTGTTTGGACTGTGGTTGAAACCGGAGCACCCTGAGGAAACCCACGCCAACACATGGAGAACATGCAAACTCCACACTGAAACGCCAACTGGCCCAGCGGGAACTCAAACCAGCAACCTTCTTGCTGTAAGGCGACCTCCACCGTGTTGCCCACAATGCTTGTTAGCAGATGAATAAAGTTTTGTCTAAAATCTACCAGTAGTGTACTAGCAGTAAAAATAGTTTCTGCACTGGTGTAACTTGGTCGCTCTGGGGGCTAATACTTTTCAATGGTTCGTGTTTATCTGAGTGTTTGGCTCTCCTCTTGAATGGTCATCTATTAGACACATGCATGCATTTATGTATGTGTTATGATGCACGTGGCCTGAGCTGAGGCTGCGTTTCCCTGCGGCTCGGAGCTGATGATGATGTGCTCTGACGGCACGCTTTATTTTTCATGGAGACACGGCCAACTGTCCTACGGTGGAGGCTTAGAAACTTGCTGATGCTGATCTTGAATCAGTTTTGTATTTTTAATTGTGATGGTGAATGATAGGAATGAGACGGGCCAAATCAATATGAAACTGATGTTATTTTGTACTGAATGTGTTTGAGAACATTGGATGAGTAGTGAAAGGTGAAGATTGTGTGTGTGTGATACAAAGGTATGTGGTTAACAGGGACACAAAGTTGTATAATGACGTGGGTATGACTTATTTTTACATATAATAAGTGTTTTTACTGTATAAAATACATTACGCCTATGAAGTGTCCTTGTAAACCATGTATACAAGTGACTGTGTAATTTCATGTAGTTTAAAGGTACAAAAAGTTGTATAATGACATAGGTATGACTTACTTTTACATATAATAAGTGTTTTTACTGTATAAAATACATTACGTCTATAGAGTATCCCTTGTAAACCATGTATACAAGTGTCTGTGTACAGTTTTAGGTAGTTTACTGAGACACAAAGTTGTATAATGACATGGGTATGACTTATTTTTACATATAATAAGTGTTTTAACTGTGTAAAATACATTACCCATATGAAGTGTCCTTGTAAACCATGTATACAAATGTCTGTGTAGTTTTATGTAGTTTACAGGGACAAAAAGTTGTATGACATGGGTATGACTTATTTGTACATTTAAAAGTGTTTTAACTGTATAAAATACATTAAGTCTATGAAGTGCCCCCTTAAACCATGTATACAAATGCCTGTGTACAGTTTTATGTAGTTTACAGGGACACAAAGTTGTATAATGACGTGGGTATGTCTTATTTGTACATATAATAAGTGTTTTACTGTATAAAATACATTACGCCTATGAAGTGCCCCTGTAAACCATATATACAAGTGTCTGTGTACAGTTTTAGGTAGTTAACAGGGACACAAAGTTGTATAATGACATAGGTATGACTTATTTGTACATATATTAAGTGTTTTTACTGTATAAAATAATTTACTTCTATGGAGTGTCCCTTTAAACCATGTATACAAATGTCTGTGTACAGTTTTAGGTAGTTTACAGAGACACAAAGTTGTATAATGACCTAGATATGACTTATTTGTACATATAAATAAGTATTTTTACTGTATAAAATACATTACGCCTATGCAGTGTCCTTGTAAACCATGTATACAAATGTCTGTGTACAGTTTTATGTAGTTTAGAAAGACACAAAGTTGTATAATGACATAGGTATGACTTACTTTTACATATAATAAGTGTTTTTACTGTATAAAATACATTACGCCTATAGAGTGTCCCTGTAAACCATGTATAAAGGTGTCTGTTCACAGGTTTATGTTGTTCACAGGGACACAAAGTTGTAAAATGACATGGGTATGACTTAATTTACATATAATAAGTGTTTTTACTGTATAAAATACATTACGCCTATGAAGTGTCCCTTTAAGCCATGTATACAAGTGTCTGTGTACAGTTTTATGTAGTTTACAGGGACAAAAAGTTGTATAATAACGTTGGTATGACTTATTTGTACATATAATAAGTGTTTTAACTGTGTAAAATACATTACACCTATGAAGTGTCCTTGTAAATCATGTATACAAATGCCTGTGTGCTTTCATGTACTTTACAGGGTAAAAAAGTTGCATAATGACATAGGTATGACTTATTTTTACATATAATAAGTGTTTTACTGTATAAAATACATTACGCCTATGAAGTGTCCCTGTAAACCATATATACAAGTGTCTGTGTTCAGTTTTAGGTAGTTAACAGGGACAAAAAGTTGTATAATGACATGGGTATGACTTATTTGTACATATATTAAGTGTTGTTACTGTATAAAATAATTTACTTCTATGGAGTGTCCCTGTAAACCATGTATACAAATGCCTGTGTACAGTTTTATGTAGTTTAGAAAGACACAAAGTTGTATAATGACATAGGTATGACTTACTTTTACATATAATAAGTGTTTTTACTGTATAAAATACATTACGCCTATGGAGTGTCCTTGTAAACCATGTATACAAGTGTCTGTGTACAGTTTTAAGTAGTTTATAGGTACACAAAGTTGTATAATGACCGGGGTATGACTTATTTTTACATATAATAAGTGTTTTTACTGTATGAAATACATCACGCCTATGAAGTGTCCTTGTAAACCATGTATACAAATGCCTGTGTGCTTTTATGTTGTTTACAGGGTAACAAAGTTGTATAATGACATAGGTATGACTTATTTTTACATATAATAAGTGTTTTACTGTATAAAATACATCCGCCTATGCAGTGTCCTTGTAAATCATGTATACAAGTGTCTGTGTACAGTTTTATGTAGTTTAGAAAGACACAAAGTTGTATAATGACATAGGTATGACTTACTTTTACATATAATAAGTGTTTTTACTGTATTAAATACATAACACCTATAGAGTGTCCCTGTAAACCATGTATATAAGTGTCTGTGTATAGGTTTATGTTGTTCACAGGGACACAAAGTTGTATAATGACATGGGTATGACTTAATTTACATATAATAAGTGTTTTTACTGTATAAAATACATTATGCCTATGAAGTGTCCCTGTAAACCATATATACAAGTGTCTGTGTACAGGTTTATGTAGTTTACAGGGACACAAAGTTGTATAATGATGTGGGTATGACCTATTTGTACATATAATAAGTGTTTTAACTGTATAAAATACATTACGTCTATGGAGTGTCCCTGTAAACCATGTATACAAGTGTCTGTGTTCAGTTTTATGTAGTTTACAGGGACACAAAGTTGTATAATGACATGGGTATGACTTATTTCACATATAAATAAGTATTTTTACTGTATAAAATACATCACGCCTATGCAGTGTCCTTGTAAACCATGTATACAAGTGTCTGTGTACAGTTTTATGTAGTTTAGAAAGACACAAAGTTGTATAATGACATAGGTATGACTTACTTTTACATATAATAAGTGTTTTTACTGTATAAAATACATTACGCCTATAGAGTGTCCCTGTAAACCATGTATAAAGGTGTCTGTGTACAGGTTTATGTTGTTTACAGGGACACAAAGTTGTATAATGACATGGATATGACTTATTTTTACATATAATAAGTGTTTTACTGTATAAAATACATTACGCCTATGAAGTGTCCCTGTAAACCATATATACAAGTGTCTGTGTTCAGTTTTAGGTAGTTAACAGGGACAAAAAGTTGTATAATGACATGGGTATGACTTATTTGTACATATATTAAGTGTTGTTACTGTATAAAATAATTTACTTCTATGGAGTGTCCCTGTAAACCATGTATACAAATGCCTGTGTACAGTTTTATGTAGTTTAGAAAGACACAAAGTTGTATAATGACATAGGTATGACTTACTTTTACATATAATAAGTGTTTTTACTGTATAAAATACATTACGCCTATGGAGTGTCCTTGTAAACCATGTATACAAGTGTCTGTGTACAGTTTTAAGTAGTTTATAGGTACACAAAGTTGTATAATGACCGGGGTATGACTTATTTTTACATATAATAAGTGTTTTTACTGTATGAAATACATCACGCCTATGAAGTGTCCTTGTAAACCATGTATACAAATGCCTGTGTGCTTTTATGTTGTTTACAGGGTAACAAAGTTGTATAATGACATAGGTATGACTTATTTTTACATATAATAAGTGTTTTACTGTATAAAATACATCCGCCTATGCAGTGTCCTTGTAAATCATGTATACAAGTGTCTGTGTACAGTTTTATGTAGTTTAGAAAGACACAAAGTTGTATAATGACATAGGTATGACTTACTTTTACATATAATAAGTGTTTTTACTGTATTAAATACATAACACCTATAGAGTGTCCCTGTAAACCATGTATATAAGTGTCTGTGTATAGGTTTATGTTGTTCACAGGGACACAAAGTTGTATAATGACATGGGTATGACTTAATTTACATATAATAAGTGTTTTTACTGTATAAAATACATTATGCCTATGAAGTGTCCCTGTAAACCATATATACAAGTGTCTGTGTACAGGTTTATGTAGTTTACAGGGACACAAAGTTGTATAATGATGTGGGTATGACCTATTTGTACATATAATAAGTGTTTTAACTGTATAAAATACATTACGTCTATGGAGTGTCCCTGTAAACCATGTATACAAGTGTCTGTGTTCAGTTTTATGTAGTTTACAGGGACACAAAGTTGTATAATGACATGGGTATGACTTATTTCACATATAAATAAGTATTTTTACTGTATAAAATACATCACGCCTATGCAGTGTCCTTGTAAACCATGTATACAAGTGTCTGTGTACAGTTTTATGTAGTTTAGAAAGACACAAAGTTGTATAATGACATAGGTATGACTTACTTTTACATATAATAAGTGTTTTTACTGTATAAAATACATTACGCCTATAGAGTGTCCCTGTAAACCATGTATAAAGGTGTCTGTGTACAGGTTTATGTTGTTTACAGGGACACAAAGTTGTATAATGACATGGATATGACTTAATTTACATACAATAACTGTTTTTACTGTATAAAATACATTACGCCTATGCAGTGTCTTTGTAAACCATGTATACAAGTGTCTGTGTACAGTTATGTAGTTTACAGGGACACAAAGTTGTATAATGACATGGGTATGACTTATTTGTACATATAATAAGTGTTTTTACTGTATAAAATACATTACGTCTATGGTGTGCTCCAATAAAAAAGGTATTTTTTTAGCAGTCAGATTTCAAAAATCTGAATATCTTATGACATTTGTATAATTATTACAATACACTCCACTATACTGCCTATTTATTAGCTTAAACCTGATTTTTTTTTATCTTTTCCAACTACAAATATTTAATTTTTTAAAAAATAACTATAATAATATGTAACTAAATGATATGGGATTTTGTAAATGATGTTCTGTTTGAATTTCAGTCTGTATTTTTTATGTATGCATATTATAATGCATTGCTTTTCAGAATTATTCATTTGAATGTGATCATTCCGACTGCTTAAAACACCAAATACATGTATATTGTTGTATTATTTCACCAGAACACTGTCAAGTGGCATTTTAAATCTGTTTTCACAGTTTTATTGAAAACATTAAGGATTCGCCATACAAAATATCTGAAATGCTTGCCAAAAAACATAGTGAAAATAAATTTTTTTGTCATGCATTTACGATATTTTGCATGCCCAATCCTACATGATTTCAGTAAAGCTGTAATGTTAGTAATATTTGCTCTTTCTCTTACGTGCACAGATGACTCCAGCGTCCTCATAATGTCCGCAGTTATGCTGTCCCCAGCCCAGATTGAAGCAGTCGCTCAGCTTCTTCTCGCTGCCGTTACAGTCCACGTTATCCAGGAGGATTGGACCGGAGCCGTAGCCGAAGAAAGCCAGAGATTTGGCAGCGAGGGCCGGGCCGCACCCCATCTGCTTGCAGACCACCTGAGCGTTGTCCATGTCCCAGTCATCGTCACACACCGTTCCCCAGATGGTGAAGTACAGCACCTCCACTCGGCCCTGACAACTGTCCTGACCGTTCACCAGACGAATACTGGGCTTCTCTGAAATAAACCATAGATGGAGAGTAATGAATAATTTGGCAATGTGTTTGGTCAAAAATATAGCTAAACATACAAAAAGCTTGAAGAGGTGTTCATAAGACTTTTATAATCATGACATCATGACAAAATTCAGCTTTGCATCACAAGATTAAAGTACATTTTATAATATATTCAATGGAAAACACTACACAACCTGACAAAAGTCTTGTGGCCTATCCAAGTTTTAGGAACAGCAAATAATATGGTGACTTCTAGTTGATCATTTGGTGTCAGAAGTGGCCTATTCACCTTATTCTCCGCCGACGAGTGGGCGCTGCCATTTGAATCTTTTTGGCTCGAGACTTCCGGTCTCATTCACTTCCATTAATTTTTTTACGTTAAAAACTGCTTATTACGCTGCTTAATGTTGCAATTTGATATTTCCTTATTATATTATTCTACTTGGTCTGTAAAGTCATGCAAACATTTGTTTGTAGAGCAAGCAGTTTGACCATTTTCTGCCGTTTATTATTCCCTGTCATTTCTCCCATAGGCGACTAAATCGGAAGTTCTAAGACAATCGCGATAACAGGCGCACTTCCGCATTTTAGAATAAGATCAATATGAATGGCAAAGGCCTCTAGATTTTGCTTATTTGAGCACAATAATATGATCATGCCTTGATTTTGATTGATGTCATTAGGACAGTAAGGTCTGACTCTGCTTAGACTAAAGTCTCATCACTGAACAGAAATAATGTCCAGTATAGAATATAAAGTCCTGCTGCAGTGGAGACAGAATGAATATTGTGTCTGACTCCATCATGAGCTTGGAGGACTGCATCCATACATCTCTGACATGACTCAAATCACTGATTAATAAAGTCATCTGGAATGAAGAAGAAAGCGTTCCTGCAGGACTCCCAGAGCTCATCAAGACTCTTTGTGTTCATCTTCAACGCCTCCTCCTTCATCTTGCTTAATAATGTTGATGTCTGGTGACTGGGCTGGCCAATCCTGGAGCAGCTTGACCTTCTTTGATTTCAGGAGCTTTGATGTGGAGGCTGAAGTATGAGAAGAAGCGCTATCCTGCTGGAGAATTGTCCCTCTCCTGTGGTTTGTAATGTAATGGGCAGCACAAATGTCTTAATACCTCAGGCTGTTGATGTTGATCATCCACTCTGCAGATCTCTCACACACCCCCATACTGAATGTAACCCCAAACCATGATGTCTCCTTCACCAAACTTGACTGAGAATCTTGGCTCCATGCTGGTTCCAGTAGGTCTTCTGCAGTATTTGTGATGATTGAGATGCATTTTAATAGATGATTCATGGGAGAAATCCACCTTCTGACACTTTTTTCAAATGATTAACTAGAAGTCAAGATATTATTTGTTGCTCTTACAGCTGCGATCCATGACAAGACTTGTCGGGTAATATATATAATATTTCCTTGAACTGTTTTTTTTGTAATACATTACTTAAAGGGGTGTTTATGAAACCGTTTTATAATCAGCAAACACAAGATGAATGTGAATGAGATTTTATGCATGCTATAATGACAACTGTTATTAAGTGTCATCGCCTCAGATTACACATTTTAGATGCAAAGATGTCATTGCTTGTTTAAGCTGTCATAAAGATGATCTTCATGAGGCAAAATACACTCACCGGCCACTTTATTAGGTACACCTGTTCAACTGCTTGTTAACGCAAATTTCTAATCGGCCAATCACATGGCGGCAACTCAATGCATTTAGGCATGTAGACATGATCAAGACGACCTGATGCAGTTTAAAGCGAGCCTCAGGATGGGGAAGAAAGGGGATTTAAGTGACTTTGAACGAGGCATGGTTTTGCCTTCAAAACTGCTTTAATCCTTCATGGCATAGATTCAACAAGGTACTGGAAAAATTCCTCAGAGATTTTGCTCCATATTGACATGATAGCATCAATGAAGCTGCTAATTAATGGATTATTGTTTACAACATGTTGTTTATTTAACTCTCTATCTGTCCAGTTTTCTGTCTATCTGTATGCATTTATATGTAAATGCTTATGTATGCATGCATGTGTTTTATTTATTTACTTATTCCGACTGTCTTCATGTTTGCAAATGTGTACAAGTGTGTGTTTTATTTATGCATAATTTTTTTTCTTGGTTAATTTGATTTTAAATGGTTAACTGCACAGTGGTGGGATGCTGAAATTACCAGTGCATGTATTTTAATGAGCTTCAGATATCTTGGTTACCTTTGGTCGTTGATGCAGTAGTCCTCACTGTGGTTGTCATTTCAGTAGCTGCCACTGGCATTTCTGTCACTGAGGAAAATACAGAAACTTGACATTTGCAGCAAATCTCGCCATCTGCTGGTGCTGGGAGGGATTTATTACGCAGGACTGTCCTGCAGTTTGTGACAGATGGCCTGTTCACTACAGCACACAGTTAATGCCCAAGCGGATGGTCAGACGCAGCAGTTAATAACAATAAATTGGCTGTTAATTCAAGCGTGCATTATTGAAAATAGCAGGTGAAGTTACTGTCCCCATGTAGACTATAGGCAGCGTTTATACCTGCTGTGCTTTCTGGAAAGAGGAATCCTCTGCCTGCAGTATCTGTGTTTATATCCGGCATCATGGTGGAGCTTGACCCTGCCGTATGAGAGAGAGAAAGTTAAATCTACAACACTGAAAAAATTATTCAGTGGATTTACACTTTTTTTTTTAAGGTGAGTGAATGCAAACAATTCGTATGTGCTGAATTTAAACAAACAAATGAAGTTGAACATTAATAAATTGAATTGGTTTGTTTAAATTCAGCACATATAAATTGTTTGCAATCACCTACCTTAAAAAACAGGAAGGGTAAAGGATATAAAGCCCTAAAACCACAATATGAATACCATTTTATATTCAAAGTCAATAAGTGTAGATACATGTATGTTATGATTTGGATTTTGGAATCATATATACTCACCGGCCACTTTATTAGGTACACCTGTCTAACTGCTTGTTAACACAGATTTCGAATCGGGCAATCACATGGCAGCAACTCAATGCATCTAGGCATGTAGACATGGTCAAGACGATCCGCTGCAGTTCAAAGCGAGCATCAGAATGGGGAAGAAAGGGGATTTAAGTGACTTTGAATGTGGCATTGTTGTTGGTGCCAAATGGGCTGGTTTGAGTGTTTCAGAAACTGCTGATCTACTGGGGTTTTCACGCACAACTATCTCTAGGGTTTACAGAGAATGGTCAGAAAAAGAGGAATTATCCAGTGAGCGGCAGTTCTGTGGACGCAAATGCCTTGTTGATGCCAGAGGTCAGAGGAGAATGGCCAGACTGGTTCAGCTGATAGAAAGGCAACAGTAACTCAAATAAGCACTCGTTACAACCGAGCTCTGCAGAAGAGCATCTCTGAACACACAACACGTCCAACCTTGAGGCAGATGGGCTACAGCAGCAGAAGACCACACCGGGTGCCGCTCCTGTCAGCTAAGAACAGGAAACTGAGGCTACAATTCACACAGGCTCACCAAAACTGGACAATAGAAGATTGGAGAAACGTTGCCTGCTCTGATGAGGCTCCATTTCTGCTGCCACATTCGTATGGTCGGGTCAGAATTTGGCATCAACAACATGAAACCATGGATCCATCCTGCCTTGTATCAACAGTTCAGGCTGGTGGTGGTGGTGTAATGGTGTGGGGGAGATTTTCTTGGCACACTTTGGGCTCATTAGTACCAATTGAGCATGGTGTTGAGCACCACAGCCTACTCGAGTATTGTTGCTGACCATGTCCATCCCTTTATGAGCACAGTGTACTCATCATCTAATGGCTACTTTCAGCAGGATAACACACCATGTCATAAAGTGTGAATCATCTCAGACTGGTTTCATGAACATGACAATGAGTTCACTGTACTCAAATGGCCTCCACAGGCATCTTTGGGATGTGGTGGAACAGGAGAGTCTCATCATGGATGTGCAGCCGACAAATCTGCAGAAACTGTGTGATGCTATCATGTCAATATGGAGCAAAATCTCTGAGGAATATTTCCAGTATCTTGTTGAATCTATGCCATGAAGGATTAAGGCAGTTCTGAAGGCAAAAGGGGGTCCAAACCGGTACTAGTAAGGTGTACCTAATAAAGTGGCCGGTAAGTGTATATCATATCTTTGATGATCTTACAATAACAGCAATAAATCATATTACAGACATATATTATGATAGAAAAGAAATAAAAAAAAATCTTATTATTATTATAGTTTTTACTGTATTATTGATCAAATTCATGAGAATAGACCCAAAAAAATGTATACATATTCTTTAGTGATATTTAACAGATCAGGGAAACTTTCACAGTTTATCCTATAATATATTTTTTAAGTTTTATTTTGGCTAAAAAATTATTTTTTTTCATTAAAAGCCATTTTAAGGTCAATATTATTAGCTTCCTTAAGCAATATTAGCTTTGGATTGTCTACAGAACAACCCACTGTTATACAATGACTTGCCTAATCACCCTAACTTCACCCTAATTACCCTAGTTAAGCCTTTAAATGTCATTTTAAGCCAAATACTTGTATCTAGTAGTAAATGTCTAGTCAAATATTTATTATTAATTTTTAAATACATAAATAAAATGGATATTTAATAAAATCTTTCCATTTAATAATAATAAGGGCTAATAATTCTGACTTCAGCTGTGTATACATGTATATAATTTATTTGATGATCTTTAAATCACAGCTAGGGATAACTTTTTAAACATCTATTTTAATAGAATTTAGATATAAAGTAATTTTATATTTTTAAAGAAAAACTATAAATAATATCTAATAATATTACAGTTTTTACTGTATAATTTATCAAATAAATTATTAATAAAGAAAACATTGTCAAAATCAAAGCATTGTAGTAGTGGTATAGAATGTATGTGTTGTTTAGATATATAATGTGTTCGCTTTGGTCAACATTTAATTATTTCTGTCACGATTACCAGCGATCGCACTTCATAAGTCACTGGATCTCACTCATATTAACTTATGGACTACAAATCCGCCGTTTGTGGACTACATTTTCATACACGCACTCCGCTCACACATGCTTCCTCATCTAGACTGATTACACTTGCACCACCTAAAGATTGTCAGACTGATTACACACACTATATAGGCAGTACACACACACACTCACTCCCAGGGCTGAGTCTTGTTAGCTGTAAAGTGACATTACAACACGTTATCCTCGTCTTGTTTTCCCAACCCGGGCTCATTGTGGAAACGTAGCCCCGCGGACATTTCTGCGGATCGCGAAATATGTCCCGGGAGGTATGTATTCGAGCGGTTTTTGTTTTCACGGATCCGCAAGAGGCCGCTGTGCGCGGTTTTTCGCGTCTCGAGTGCCTCTCGGGAGCGCTCGCCGTTCGCGCCCACGCTGTTCTCGTGCGAAAAGCTGCCGAAGGCCGCTGTGGAGCGACCGACTGGCCGGCTGAACGACCGAAAGATCGGCCGGTCGATCGGCCGACCCGGCCACCCTCCTCTTCCTCCTCCTCCTCCTTCCCTAAACCCAAGCCACGGTTTGCAAAAGCCGTCCATTAAAAAAAAAAAAAAGCAAGAGCCTTCGTCTTTGATTTTGACCGCGTTTTCGGATCCCGCCGCGTTCTCGTCCTTAGTTTTCGGATTCTGTTTTTCATCTTACCTGAATTCTGGAACCGCTCTTGCCCGGACCCGATCCTGGTCATCCCCGCGGCTGGCTCCTCCTCCTCCGGGCTTCTGCTCCGCCGACGTAACGCTGCAAGCTAAGCGGACAAACTGGTAGCAGTGGGAAAGCCCACTCGGAGGCGAGCCGTTGGCCGGCGAGCGCGAAGAGGAGGAGCGAAGCGGCGCCACACCGCCCCGCAGCATTCGCTCCAGAAAAACTAAACGCGGCTGTACATACCTCCGGCCATGTAAATCGCGGTCTCCAGAAACTTCCGCGGGGCTACGTTTCCAGAATGAGCTTGGGTTGTGTTTTCCTTTGTTTAGACCTTTGCCTTGTTAGCCGTTTGTCCTAGTCTGCCGCCTGCCTTACGAGCTCTCGCCTGCTATTTGACTACGATTCTGGACTGCCTCTATACATCTGTTTGCACCCGTGTTGACCATTGCTTGCCTGACTCTCAATAAACCTGCACAAGGATTCTACTTCAGTTGTCTGGGTCACAATCGTGACAATCATAGAGGAGAAATGGTCGTGCCCAATTAAGCCTGGTCTCTTTCAAGGTTTTTTTTCGTTCACTTTGGTCAATTGGTTAAGTTTATTCCTCCACTGTCGCCACTGGCTTGCCTGGTTTGGGACTTGTGGAGCTGCACATCGATGGATTTGCTCTTCAGTGTTTGAACTCTCAGCAGTGAAAATTAACCCACACTGAACTGAACTAAACCGTACTTCAACTCTGAAAACTGGACTGACTCAGTCTCAGTTTACTATAATATTCTACGTTAAGCTGCTTTGATGCAATCTACATTGTAGAAGTGCTATAGAGATAAAGATGAAACAAAACACTCACTATTACACGTATTTCTGTTTGGGCCTTCAGAACTGATCCGACTGGATGTGCAATAGCAGTACCTGAGCAGATAACGCCGGCGTCCTCATGGTGTCCGCAGTTATTGACTCCCCACCCGAGGCTGTAGCAGGAGGCCAGGCTGCTCTCGTGCCCGTTGCAGTTCACGTTGTCCAGCAGAATCCGGCCCGTGCCGTAGCCGAAGTAGGCATTTGTTGGAGCTCCGACCGCTGACCCGCAGCTGAGCTGTTGACACACGACTGTGGCATCTGCTATGCTCCAGTCATCATCACACACCGTCCCCCAGTTTCCCTGATAGTAGACCTCCACCCGGCCCTGACAGCGGTCCGCCGCCCCCGCCAGACGAACCGATCCATCTCCTACAGCAAAAAAAAGAGGTCAATCAGGGTTTTCTGGGAGCAAATATTTCTGATATCCACAACTAGGGCTGCACAATATATTGTTTTAGCAATGTGCACATCTGCAATAATCACATCGCGAGAAATGTTGAGTCTACTTTGAGTTATAGTTGACCAGGAGCCACAGAATTGTATGCATTTATATATAAATAAATGCATGTTAATATAATAATATGCAAATGTTTCTGTGATGTTCACAACATTCATTCATTCATTTTCCTTCGGCTTAGTCCTTCATTTATGATGGGTCGCCACAGCGGAGTGAATTTTACGCAGGGAATGCCCTTCCAGCTGCAACCCAGTGCTGGGAAACACCATTACACACTTATTCACACACACACACTTGTACAGTACAACCAATTTAGTTCATCAATTCATCTATCACATGTGTTTGGACTGTGGGAGAAATCGGAGCTCCCGAAGGAAACCCACGCCAACAAGGGAAGAACATGCAAACTCCACACAGAAGCGCCAGCTAAACCAGCTGGGACTCGAACCAGCGACCTTCTTGCTGTGAGGCCACAGTGATAATCACTGGGTTGCAGCTGGAAGGGCATCCACCGTGTAAAACACATGCTGGAATAGTTGGTGGTTCATTCTGCTGTGGCGCCCCTTGATAAATAAGGAACTAAGCCTCAGGAAAATGATTGAATGAATGAAAATTATTTTCGGTTTTTGTATAGATTTGTTTCTATCACTATATCAGTGTTTCTCAACTGGTGGGTCTTGACCCAAAAGTGGGTTGCAGGAACATTTTCAGTGGGTTGCGGAGTGTGTGGTCAAAAAAACAACAACAAAAGTTTAATTTTTAACTTATTTTAACTTTTATTTTGAAATGCGTGCACGACAAACGTACCATTTGACATATGAAATTTCGTTTAATTTTAGCAAGTCAAAGCGCTAGTACGACCCAGAATATGTAAAGTATGGATTTACATATATTGACGACAAAAAAAAAAAAGACTTAAAGCCTCAGTGTGTCATAAGTAGTGGGGTGCTCTCACAAGAAAGCACGAAACCTTCTAAATTAAAACAACATTTAGAAACTAGACAACATGTTTTATTAACAGTTTAGTTCATGGATCACCAAACTTGTTCCTGGAGGGCCGGTGTCCTGCAGATTTTAGCTCCAACCCTAATCAAACACACCTGAACTATCTAATCAAGGACTTGCTAGGTATACCTTAAACACCCAGGCAGGTGTGTTGATGCAAGTTGGAGCTAAACCTTGCAGGGACACCGGCCCTCCAGAACCAAGATTGGTGACCCCTGGTTTAGTTCATGGTAACTGAACCTTTCCTTACCCTAACCACTGTTTACAGTATTTGTTGCTTTTACTCTGTAATTTGATACATTAAATATTGTTTATTTGTAAGTCTTGGTGTTTTTCTTATGATTTATCTGTCACTTGTGAATGTTAACAAATAAATACAAATCAATTATAATTCCTAAAATTGTATTATAGGGGCGAGGCAGTGGCGCAGTAGGTAGTGCTGTCGCCTCACAGCAAGAAGGTCACTGGGTCGTTGGTTCGAGCCTTGGATCAGTTGTTTCTGTGTGGAGTTTGCATGTTCTCCCTGCGTTCGCGTGGGTTTCCTCCGGGTGCTCCGGTTTCCCCCACAGTCCAAAGACATGCGGTACAGGTGAACTGGGTAGGCTAAATTGTCCGTAGTGTATGAGTGTGTGTGTGAATGTGTGTGTGGATGTTTCCAAGAGATGGGTTGCGGTTTGAAGGGCATCCGCTGCTTAAAAACTTGCTGGATAAGTTGGCGGTTCATTCTGCTCTGGCGACCCCGGATTAAAAAAGGGACTAAGCCGAAAAGAAAATTAATGAATGAATGAATGAAAATTGTATTATAGTTCCTAAAAATTTGGGTTGCGGCTTGATGACCATGTAAAAATGTGGGTCCCATTGCCAAACCAGTTGAGAACCCCTGCACTATATAATATATATAGGCCTAATACACACACATATATGTTATGTCAAAACAAACTTTTACTTTGGATGTGATTACGCTTGATTAGTCTTTGCCCAGTGCTAATTATTAAAACCTGAAGTTGTTATCCTCAGATAAGAGTTTATATAAAAAGTGCAACTCACTTAATCCAGAGCTCTGGGGGGTTGGTGTGGTGGGCGCCGCTCGCATTTCAACAACATTATTGCCTGTGAGAAAACAAACCATGAGTATAGTACTGCACAACACTTCTGGTGCTCTTGAAGAGAGATGCGGGTAAGGTTAGGGACAGGTTTGGGAATATTTACATTTACATTTAGTCATTTAGCAGACGCTTTTATCCAAAGCGACTTACAAATGAGGACAAGAAAGCAATTTACACAACTATAAGAGCAACAATGAATAAGTGCTGTAGGCAAGTTTCAGGTATGTAAAGTGTAAGAAGAAAAACATTAGTCATTTTTTTTTTTGTAGAACAGTTAGCGGTGGAGTCAGAGAGGGAGTTGCTGATTAGGAAGTAAAGTGGAGACTAAATAGTTGAGTTTTAAGTCGTTTCTTGAAGACAGTGAGTGACTCTGCCGTTCTGATGCAGTTAGGGAGTTCATTCCACCAACTGGGCAGATTGAATGCGAGAGTTCAGGAAAGTGATTTCTTCCCTCTTTGGGATGGAACCACGAGGCGATGTTCATTCACAGAACGCAAGTTTCTGGAGAGTAAATAAATCTGCAGAAGTGAGAGCAGATAAGAAGGAGCAAAGCCAGAAGTCGCTTTGTAAGCAAACATCAGATCTTTGAATTTGATGCGAGCAGCAACTGGCAGCCAGTGCAAACGGGTGAGTAGCGGAGTGACATGTGCTCTTTTAGGTTCATTAAAGACCACTCGTGCTGCTGCGTTCTGAAGCAGCTGAAGAGGTTTGATAGAGTTAGCTGGAAGCCTGGCTAGTAGAGAGTTGCAATAGTCCAGTCTTGAGAGAACAAGAGCTTGAACAAGTTTCCAGTTTCCTTTATTTAATGTCATTCAAATCATCACAATAGAATTGTAATGCAGAACGAAATTACGTTGCAACAGACCCAACAAGAACATAAAAAACATTACTATAAAAACACTATAAAATCCTAACATGATAAATAAGCTTTTATAATTCCATAGAAATATAAAAAAATATAATTATAGAAGAAATAACCCATTTTTTTAAAATCTCTGAAGAGAATAACTTAATACATAAATACTTATTTCACCATTTGTTGTAATATTAACAATTTATGCTAGTTTAACAAATGTATTTATTTTTAACGCTAGCTATCAACAATGCTTAAGAAATGGTATTATTTAAAAGTCTTATAATGACAGGATAAAAACTCTCTCGAAACCGCACTGATTTGCTCCTCAGGCTTCTGTAACGCCTGCCTGATGGCATGAGTGAGAGGAGGCTATGACCAGGGTGGGTTTGATCCCCTAAAATGTTATTTGCCCTAGACAGACAACGGCGTTGGTAAAGTTCCTCGATAGATGTCATTTTGACTCCAACAGACCTTTCAGCTGACTTTATGATCCTCTTAATGGTGTTCATGTCAGACACACTGCTATTCTCATACCAAAGGGAGATGCCAATTAGTAAGAACACTCTCAACAGCTCCTCTGTAAAAAGTTGAGGATTGATTGGCTGAGGTGTGCTCTTTTCAACCTTCTCAGAAAGTGCAGTCGCTGGTGCGCTTTCTTCGCAAGACAAATGGTATGGAGAGACCAAGTCCGGTTCTCAGTAACATGGACCCCCAGGAATTTTATCTGCTGTACAGTCTCCACAGCAGTGTTGTTAATATATACAGGGGAATAACAAGGAGTTGAGCTGCATGTTCAGATAGGAAGGGTTGGACCTTTATGATGTTATAGAATGCAAATCTGCAAGATCAAGCCGTTCTAGAGATGTGGTCAGAGAAGTTTAGTTGGTCATCAATCGTTACTCAGTTGTAAGGATAGGGTAGGTTTAAGTTTGGGTTAAGCTAAGGGATGGGTCAAGAGTGTTTTTATAAATGTATATACAAAAATAATTACAGATGCAATAACATTTTTTAATGTACATGAATGTACATTAAACATAAAAACGAGCAAGAAATTCAACGTTCAATAAGAGCATGTTGCCTTGCATAATATCCTAGTCGGCCATTTTCATTTTCTATTTTCAGCTCATCCACATACCTCTACATGTGACGGCCACATCTTCATAATGGTAGCAGTTATGGACGCCCCATCCCTGATTCCCACACTGGCTCAAGTCCATCTCTCCTCCTTTACAGTCCACGTTGTCCAGCAGAATTGGACCGGAGCCTTGTCCAAATCTGGAGCTGCTTCCGACGGCCACGGCCACACCGCAGTCCAGCTGTCTGCAGACCACATTGGAGTCCACCATGTCCCAGTCATCATCACAGACCGTCCCCCATGTGCCGTTATGCAGGACCTCCACACGACCCTCACACTGGGATTTACCATTCATCAGCCGTACTGAAGAAGAGAAGAAACAGCAGGTCAGGTGTAAGAAAATACTAAATTCAGGAACTAGAGAAAAGCCCATTCCCAATTCCATTGTTTTACCTCTTCCACATTGACCCTTGAAACAGAGTGTGAAGGGAAGGGGCTTTAAAATGTACCTCTAAGGAATGGGACAGCCCTACAATACACACACACGGCATCATATGCATGGCAATCTCTTACTTAATATGAGATTGACTGTTGTAATTGTTCCAGTTGTGTTATTTTTTTGGGATTTATCTTCAGGAAATCACTGAAGGCTGCGATAACATGTTATCATAGCGATATAATGTGGCAATAAGCCCATAGCTGTGCTGTGCATTTACACTATGGCCATGTTCACCTATGTAAACACACAAAAACAACATTAACATTATAGCAGACACTGTAAAATGGTCGTTCCCAGCCACTAGATTTTTCTGACAGGGTATTCCAGCGTCATCAAGTGAGAGAAGTGAAACTACTGCTATACAGTAGATATTATTATGGATTATAGATAGCCAAACTTAGCATAAACACGCAAAATGAGGAGTAAGGATTAGGGCTAAGGTGTAGAATTGGAATTGGACCTTATATTCTGAAATAGTATTGTTCAGGGGTCAAACTATTGTCATAGCCAACTAAGTTATGCCGTTATTGTCACCGACTCGGTTCAAGTCATTCCCCTCGCTAGCCAGCAGAGGCCGCCATCCCCGGACTTCTAAGCATTACATCATCCACCTAGACTGATTGTGCACACACCTGATCTGAATCCCATTAACGACCCATGCTTCCCATATAAGCCACACTCAAACACCAGTTCTTTGCGAAGTCTTGTTTAGCCCCGGCCAGCATTACTGAGCGTTCTTTCCTGCCTGATCTTCTGTGCATAACCCCGGACTGTTTCTGACTCTGAGTTGCCTTCTGCCTGCCCTCAACCCTTGCTTTATACACGGACTCTGAACCACGCTGCCTGCCCTCGACCCATGCCTGTCAAAGGACTCTGAACCACGCCGCCTGCCACTGATCTATGCCTGGTAAATCACTCTGTGTCTGTCAGCCACCAGCCCCACGACCTTTATTGATTACTGTTGATGTGTGTTGGCACTTTAGTGCGTGTTGGATGTTTGTGTTTGAACTGTGTCTAATAAATACTGCAAAATGGATCCCTTCGTGTCAGTCTCCCCGTTACAGTTATAAACATAGTTGATTGATTTGGTGTTTCCTGAATCCATTTTTGCAAATACATTTTCCAAACCATTGTTAGCCAACTAAGGTCGCAATTACTGTCATTGCAAACATTCTTGATAGGTTTGAGAACAATTCACGACCAAGACTAATATACTGAAATAGTTTTGTTTAGGGGTGTGTTTCTGAAAACCATTGTTAGCAAACTAAGGTCGCAATTTCTGTTGTTGGAAGCATTCTAGTTTAGGTTTGAGAACAATTCAGTTACAAGAGTAATATTCTGAAATCAATCATGGGTGTGTTTCCGAAAACAAGTGTCATAGCCAACTAAGATTACAAGTTCTGCCGTTTACCAACATAGTTTATTGATTTGGTGTTTCCCTAATCCATCTTTGCAAACATCATTTCCAAACTTCCAAACCATTGTTGGCCAACTAAGGTAGCAATTTCTGATGTTACAAACGTTCTACTTAAGGTTGAGACCAATTCAGTAACACAAGTTATATTCTTAAGTAGTATCATTCAGGGGTGAGTTTCCGAAAATCACTTTAATAGCCAACTAAGGTTGCAAAGCTGCTGTTATATTTATCTATGGGTGCAAGATCTACCATTTAAAAATGCTTTAATTAGGGTTGAGCACAATTCAGGGAACAAGAGTAATATTCTGAAATGGTATCATTTAGGGGTGAGTTTCTGAAAATCACTGTTATAGCCAACTAAAGTCGCAAGATCTGCCATAACTAACATTCTAGTTACAGTTGAGACTAAATCAGGAACAAGAGTAATATTCTAAAATGGTATTGTTCAGGGGTGAGTTTCTGAAAACCACTGTTATATTCAACTAAGGGCACAAGATTTACCATTACAAATGCTCTAGTTAGGGTTGAGCACAATTCAGAGAACAAGATTAATATTGTGAAATGGTATCGTTCAGGGGTGTGTTTCCGAAAACCATCGTCATTGCCAACTAAAGTCACAATTTCTCCCATTAACGTTCTAGTTAGGGTTGAGATCAAATCAGGAACAAGAGTAATATTCTGAAATTGTTCATGGGTGTGTTTCCGAAAACCATCGTCATAGCCAACTAGTGTCGCAATTTCTGCTGTTAAAAACATAATTAATTGATTTGGTGTTTCCCACATCCATCTTTCCAAACATCTTTTTTCAAACTTCCAAACCATTGTTAGCCAACTAAGGGCACAAGTTATGGCAATAGAAATGTTCTAGTAAGGGTTGAGAACAATTCAGGAGCAAGACTAATATACTGAAATAGTTTTGTTTAGGGGTGTGTTTCTGAAAACCATTGTTAGCAAACTAAGGTCGCAATTTCTGTTGTTAGAAGCATTCTAGTTTAGGTTTAAGAACAATTCAGTTACAAGAGTAATATTCTGAAATCGTTCATGGGTGTGTTTCCGAAAAAAAGTGTCATAGCCAACTAAGATCACAAGTTCTGCCGTTACAAACATAGTTTATTGATTTGGTGTTTCCTTAATGCATCTTTGCAAACATCACTTCCAAACTTCCAAACCATTGTTAGTCAACTAAGGTAGCAATTTCTGATGTTACAAACGTTCTACTTAAGGTTGAGACCAATTCAGTAACACAAGTTATATTCTTAAGTAGTATCATTCAGGGGTGAGTTTCCAAAAATCACTTTAATAGCCAACTAAGGTTGCAAAGCCGCTGTTATATTTATCTATGGGTGCAAGATCTACCATTTAAAAATGCTTTAGTTAGGGTTGAGCACAATTCAGGGAACAAGAGTAATATTCTGAAATGGTATCATTCAGGGGTGAGTTTCTGAAAACCACTGTTATAGCCAACTGAAGTCACAAGATCTGCCATTACTAACATTCTAGTTACAGTTGAGACTAAATCAGGAACAAGAGTAATATTCTAAAATGGTGTTGTTCAGGGGTGAGTTTCTGAAAACCACTGTTATATTCAACTAAGGGCACAAGATTTACCATTATAAAATGCTCTAGTTAGGGTTGAGCACAATTCAGGGAACAAGATTAATATTGTGAAATGGTATCGTTCAGGGGTGTGTTTCCGAAAAACCATCGTTATAGCCAACTAAAGTCACAATTTCTGCCATTACTAACATTCTAGTTAGGGTTGAGATCAAATCAGGAACAAGAGTAATATTCTGAAATCGTTCATGGGTGTGTTTCCGAAAACCATCGTCATAGCCAACTAGTGTCGCAATTTCTGCTGTTAAAAACATGATTAATTGATTTGGTGTTTCCCACATCCATCTTTCCAAACATCTTTTTTCAAACTTCCAAACCATTGTTAGCCAACTAAGGGCACAAGTTATGGCAATAGAAATGTTCTAGTTAGGGTTGAGAACAATTCAGGAGCAAGACTAATATACTGAAATAGTTTTGTTTAGGGGTGTGTTTCTGAAAACCATTGTTAGCCAACTAAGGTCGCAATTTCTGTTGTTGGAAGCATTCTAGTTTAGGTTTGAGAACAATTCAGTTACAAGAGTAATATTCTGAAATCAATCATGGGTGTGTTTCCGAAAACAAGTGTCATAGCCAACTAAGGTCACAAGTTCTGCCGTTTACCAACATAGTTTATTGATTTGGTGTTTCCCTAATCCATCTTTGCAAACATCATTTCCAAACTTCCAAACCATTGTTAGTCAACTAAGGTAGCAATTTCTGATGTTACAAACGTTCTACTTAAGGTTGAGACCAATTCAGTAACAAGTTATATTCTTAAGTAGTATCATTCAGGGGTGAGTTTCCGAAAATCACTTTAATAGCCAACTAAGGTTGCAAAGCCGCTGTTATATTTATCTATGGGTGCAAGATCTACCATTTAAAAATGCTTTAGTTAGGGTTGAGCACAATTCAGGGAACAAGAGTAATATTCTGAAATGGTATCTGTGGAGAGGTAAGCATGATCGAATACCCAATAAAGGGGGAAAGCATGCTCAGAGCCCGGCGGCTAATCAGCAGGCCAATCCGAAATAATAAGCAACACCTGTTTATTCTAGTGATTGGACCGGAGAGACACCCGTCTTAAGGAGAACGGGAGGAACAGTCGGGAGAGAGAGAGAGCTGAACGACGGCCACACAGTGGGAGCTGGCCTTGACAGTGATACATTATTAAAAATAAAAGAAATCTGTTATTTACCTCAACGCCGACCCTGTCTTCTTCTTCCCACACAAAGAACCTTGTTACAGTATCATTCAGGGGTGAGTTTCTGAAAACCACTGTTATATTCAACTAAGGGCACAAGATTTACCATTATAAAATGCTCTAGTTAGGGTTGAGCACAATTCAGGAAACAAGATTAATATTGTGAAATGGTATCGTTCAGGGGTGTGTTTCCGAAAACCATCATCATTGCCAACTAAAGTCACAATTTCTCCCATTACTAACGTTCTAGTTAGGGTTGAGATCAAATCAGGAACAAGAGTAATATTCTGAAATCGTTCATGGGTGTGTTTCCGAAAACCATCGTCATAGCCAACTAGTGTCGCAATTTCTGCTGTTAAAAACATGATTAATTGATTTGGTGTTTCCCACATCCATCTTTCCAAACATCTTTTTTCAAACTTCCAAACCATTGTTAGCCAACTAAGGGCACAAGTTATGGCAATAGAAATGTTCTAGTTAGGGTTGAGAACAATTCAGGAGCAAGACTAATATACTGAAATAGTTTTGTTTAGGGGTGTGTTTCTGAAAACCATTGTTAGCAAACTAAGGTCGCAATTTCTGTTGTTGGAAGCATTCTAGTTTAGGGTTAAGAACAATTCAGTTACAAGAGTAATATTCTGAAATCGTTCATGGGTGTGTTTCCGAAAACAAGTGTCAAAGCCAACTAAGATCACAAGTTCTGCCGTTACAAACATAGTTCATTGATTTCGTGTTTCCTTAATCCATCTTTGCAAACATCACTTCCAAACTTCCAAACCATTGTTAGCCAACTAAGGTAGCAATTTCTGATTACCATTACTAACGTTCTAGTTAGGGTTAAGAACAATTCAGAGAACAAGAGTAATATTCTGAAATGGTATTGTTCAGGGGTGTGTTTCCGAAAACAAGTGTCAAAGCCAACTAAGATCACAAGCTCTGCCATTACAAACATAGTTTATTGATTTGGTGTTTCCTTAATCCATCTTTGCAAACATCTTTTTCAAACTTCCAAACCATTGTTAGCCAACTAAGGTAGCAATTTCCAACCCAGGCTCATTCTGAAAACAGTCCCGTGGATGTTTATGGAGACCGCAAAATACGTCCAGGGAGGTGCGTATTTGTGCAGTTTTTGTTTTCGCGAATCCGCGAGAGGCCGCTGTCTGACTGACCGAATGATTGACTGCGCGACCGGCCAATCAGCTGACCCACCCTCCTCCTTCCCTGAACCCAACAAGTTTTACCGATTGGCCTGCCTGCTCACTTCCCTAAACTCGAGCAACAATTTAGAAAAGCCATCTAGAAAAGGAAAAGCCCTCATCTGTTTTTTACCATGTTTTCGGATTTCACCACGTTCTCACCCCATTATGAACTCGTTCGCTTTATTTTTTGGATCCTGTTTTTGTCTTACCTGATTTCTGGAACCGCTCTTCACCAGGCTCGGACCCGGACGCCTTTGTCAACTCCTCCTCTCTGCATCTGAAGTCCGCTGACGCACACGATGAGCTGATCGAACAAACTGATTGCGGCGGGAAAGCCCTCCACACGGAGCTAAGCGGTCAGCCGGCAAGCGCGAAAGGGAACGGCGTCAGACCGCCCCATAGCGTTCACTTAAAAAAATTAAATGCAGCCATATGTACCTCCCGGGACGTATTTTGCGGTCTCCAGAAACGTCCATGGGACTACGTTTTCAGAATGAGCTTGGGTTGGCAATTTCTGAGTTTACAAATTTTCGACTTAAGGTTGAGACCAATTCAGGAACAAGAGTAATATTCTGAAATGGTATCGTTCAGGGGTGTGTTTCCGAAAACCATTATTAGAGCTGTAGTTGTCACGTTAGCGTGATCAAAACAATAGCAAAACGGGAACAAAAAGATATTGGATTCAAGTGCAGATTTAATAGATTTTAAGTGCAGAAAACAGTGACAAAAAATACAAAATCTCAAAAATACAAAGTAACAAATCAACAACAAAACAAGACGGATAAACACGAACTAGACTTAGGCAAACTACGAGGCAAGATCAGGAACAATAACAAACTTACAGGGAGCAAGAAGACAATGAAGGCAAACGATGCGACGACAAACTGTGGTGAAATGGTAGTATAAATAGTCCAGATAATCAACGGTAACACAAAACAGATGTGATGACAGGTCAGTGTAGGTGTTCCGGTGTGTGCGCGGGGCATGTATGAAAATGTAGTTTTTCTGAGACGCTGTAGTGCTGTCTTAGTCCTGATGCACTACAGCGCCCTCAGGTGGTCACTGATGGATGTGACAGTAGTTAGAAACAGAGTTCCTGTCTGTGTTCAGAGATATCCCCCCCTGTTCCCTATTCCTTTCAAACGTTGTCAAATGTGTTATTAATTTTACATAATAATGCTTTTGTAATGATTATTATTATTTTACAGTTGTTTACGCTGAACACATACACAATTAAGCAATACACACACACACAAATTTGTTTTTGTGAAAAGTGGGGACATTGCATAGATTTCCATTCATTTTATACTGTCCAAACCATACATTATATTGCCCTCACACCACCCCACCCCTAAACCCAACCATCACAGGAGACTGTGTGCAGCTTTACTCTCTGATTAAACTCATTCTGTAGGATTTTTAGGCTTTTTGAGAAACGAGGACGTCACCAATGTCCTCATATTTCACCTCCTTTTTGTAATACCTGTGTCATACCCATGTCATTATACAGATTTGTGTCCTGATATGTCACAAAAACATATAAACACACACACACACACACACGCACACACAAAATGTTATTATACCTGTATAGCCCAAACTTTTTTGCTTTGGTCAATATCGTGATATTACCACATATCATGAATAAAGCTTGAATAAAGTTTATTTGATGTCAAAAAACATTCTAGTTAGGGTTCAGATCAATTTTTCTGCTTCATATTTGACTAACAGTAGTACTTTTTGCAGGACTTAAATAAATACACGTCTTTGACCATTTTAATAGAATTTAACAGGATTTTTCTGAATTTTCTAACAGTAGTGTGTCAGTCTCCACAAATAAATATGAAGCAATAAGCAGTTAAAAATAACAATACGTTGTTCTTAGCCTGTTATTAGATTAAGTATATCAAATTTTTACACATTTCACTGTTTTTTTTATGCAATTAACACAGCTTTGATGAGCAGGAGAGACTTGTTTTTGTTGTTGTTTTGTTTGCATGATATTTAAAAACATACTATTGTCAACAAAATGCTATTACCACGGTTATCATATCCAGATAACACATGGGTTTTCCATTGTGCATGTCTGAAAAATGTGCTTTTCCCATATATTTGTGTTCTTTTTGGTTCTTTTTCGCTATTGTTCATATGAAGGTCGTTGTCTAGTGTACACGGCTTGAATATAATGACATAATGGACCCTGTAAGAATGTCCCTAATCCCCTTCAACTTAAGGCACACTAATAAGTCTAAATATGACATACGACTCCAGAAAGAGAGCGAGAGCATAGTGCTGGAGAAGGGGATTGTGTAAATTGAGCAAGAGGAAGTGACCCGTCTTTTTTTTCTTTCTTGTGCCTTAGAGGCAATTATGACCTGCTCTCTTTCCCTGTTCTTGCCAGTAAAACTCGTCCTTTCTTAAAAGGGTGTGTTTTAAAAGGAAATAACAGTGATCCTTTTGCTGCTGGTTCAAACTGCTTGTTTTAATATAAGCTGAAATAACATGAATCTTCAGCTTTTTTGGACAGTTTATTTGTTTAATCTTCAAACCACTTAAATCTTGAATAGCGAACCGTTTTTGTAATCGACGACATGAATTCAGTGTGTTGGTGTAACTGAGTGGATATGCAGTTCTCAGTGTGCAACATTACAACACTATTTATTAATCATATTTCAGCATTTACTAATGCATTATTAAAGAGGCCCTATTATGCATCATAAAAGGTCATTATTTGGTTTTCATAATTTTGATTTGTTGTAAAAAAGCAGCCGTTGACATCCTTTTTTTCCAGCATTTCTTGTTATATCTCTATTTGTGTTCAGCAGAAGGAAAATTTTAAATAGTTTCTCAAAGTGGGGCGACGCAGTGGCGCAGTAGGTAGTGCTGTCACCTTACAGCAAGAAGGTCGCTGGTTCGATCCTCGGCTCAGTTGACGTTTCTGTGTGGAGTTTGCATGTTCTCCCTTTGTACGCGTAGGTTTCCTTCGGTTCCCCCACAGTCCAAAGACATGCGGTACAGGTGATTTGGATAGGCTAAATTGTGTGTGTGGATGTTTCCCAGAGATGGGTTGCAGCTGGAAGGGCATCCCCTGCGTAAAACATGTGCTGGATAAGTTGGCGGTTCATTCCGCTGTGGCGACCCTGGATTAATAAAGGGACTAAGCCGACAAGAATGAGAACAGATTTTCATTTGTGGGTGAACTATGCCTTTCATTTAACCTCCTTAGGCCCAAGCTGTTTTTTCATGCATTTTTCATTTTACAATTTGGGCTTATTGATTCCTAATTAGAATAAAAACTGAAGTTTCATATTTTGATATGATGCACTTTTAGAGAAAAATGGTCCATATATGTGAACTTGTGGTCCGAATTTACACAATACACTTTTTCTTGGCTGTTTTTTAATGCATATTTAATATAGAAACATTTTTGATCATGTTGTGACTATGAGAGAGTAAAAACAACATTTTTTCCCTATTTCAGACAGCTAAAGATATAGTTTGGGACATTTCACATGCTGCAAAACAGTTGCAGGGTGACACTGTGTTTCAGTATCAAAATCTGAAACATTCAAAGTATTTTAAATAGCTGCTTAAGAGCTGAAATGTGCTGTCCACATATGTGGACACTTAAGCCCTAGGAGGTTAAAGGTAATTCAAATAGAATCTGGAAAAAAAAAATCATTGGGTCAAAATTTATTTTGCTTTTGTACTCCATATGTTACAACCCAGGCTTTTTCTGAAAACGTACCTCTATATACACTTCTTTAAAGCGCCAAATACATGACAAGAGCTACGTTTTTTTGAAGTTTTTGTTTTCGCCAATCCACCAGGTGGCGCTGTGTACGCTTTGTCAGATCTCAAATTTGTCTCGTAAGCGTCATTCGTGCCTGCTGTTCTTGCATAAATCCACTAGAGGCTGCTGTGTATGCTTTTTCACATCTCAAATTTGTCTCGCAAGCGTCATTCGTGCCTGCTGTTCTTGCATAAATCCACTAGAGGCTGCTGTGTACGCTTTTTCACATCTCAAATTTGTCTCGCAAGCGTCATTCGCGCCTGCTGTTCTTGCATAAATCCACTAGAGGCTGCTGTGTACGCTTTTTCACATCTCAAATTTGTCTCGCAAGCGCCATTCGCGCCTGCTGTTCTTGCATAAATCCACTAGAGGCTGCTGTGTACGCTTTTTCACATCTCAAATTTGTCTCGCAAGCGCCATTCGCGCCTGCTGTTCTTGCATAAATCCACTAGAGGCTGCTGTGTACGCTTTTTCACATCTCAAATTTGTCTCGCAAGCGTCATTCGCGCCTACTGTTCTTGCATAAATCCACTAGAGGCTGCGGTGTACGCTTTTTCACATCTCAAATTTGTCTCGCAAGCGTCATTCGCGCCTGCTGTTCTTGCATAAATTCACTAGAGGCCACTGTATATGCTTTTTCAGATCTCAAATTTGTCTCTCAAGTGCCATTCGCGCCTACTGTTCCCGCATAAATTCGTCAGTGGGCGCTGTGTACGCTTTGTTACATCTCAAATTTGTCTCGCAAGTGCTATTCGCGCCTACTGTTCTTGCATAAATCCACTAGAGGCTGCTGTGTACGCTTTGTTACATCTCAAATTCGTCTTGCAAGCGTCATTCGCTCCTGCTGTTCTCGCATAAATCCACCAGTGGTCGCTGTGTACGCTTTTTCAGATCTCAAACTTGTCTCGCAAGTGCCATTAACCCCTGCTGTTCTCGCATAAATCCACCAGTGGGCGCTGTGTACGCTTTTTCAGATCTCAAACTTGTCTCGCAAGTGCCATTAACCCCTGCTGTTCTCGCATAAATCCACCAGTGGGTGCTGTGTACACTTTTTCAGATCTCAAACTTGTCTCGCAAGTGCCATTAACCCCTGCTGTTCTCGCATAAATCCACCAGTGGGCACTGTGTACGCTTTTTCAGATCTCAAACTTGTCTCGCAAGTGCCATTAACCCCTGCTGTTCTCGCATAAATCCACCAGTGGGCACTGTGTACGCTTTTTCAGATCTCAAACTTGCCTCGCAAGTGCCATTAACCCCTGCTGTTCTCGCATAAATCCACCAGTGGGCGCTGTGTACGCTTTGTCACATCTCAAATTCGTCTTGCAAGCGTCATTCACTCCTGCTGTTCTCGCATAAATCCACCAGAGGCCGCTGTGTATGCTTTTTCAGATCTCAAATTTGTCTCGCAAGCGTCATTTGCGCCTGCTGTTCTTGGATAAATCCACCAAATTAGTGAAAATGTGTCGTTCATTCATGTTCCTTCGTCTTAGTCCCTTATTTTTCCGGGGTCGCCACAGTGGAATGAACTGCCAACTATTCTGGCATATGTATTACGCAGCCCTTCCAGCTGCAATCCACAATACTAGGAAACACTCATACATTCTCACATTCACACACACTCATACACTACGGCCAACTTTTCATTCATTCATTTTCTTTCCGGCTTAGTCCCTTTGCTAATCAGGGGTCGCCACAGCAGAATGAACCGCCAACTTATCCAGCACATGTTTTACGCAGGGGATGCCCTTCCAGCTGCAACCCATCACTGGGAAAACTACGGCCAGTTTAGTTTATTCAATTCATCTATGTGTTTGGACTGTGGGGGAAACCGGTACACTGGCCAGCTGGAACTCGAACCAGCAATCTTCTTGCTGTGAGGCGACAGTGCTAACCACTCAGCCACCGTGTCGCCCTTGGAAATGTATGCCATAATTAAATTAAGTTACAACAAGACTGTGAAAAATGCTGGGTTTCACACAATCAATTTGTGTTGGGACAACATGAAGGAGTTAACACATCCGTTTTTACAAATTTAAGTTGATTGATCATAAAAAAATTAAGTTGCAAAAAACTCTCCAGAAATGTGTTGATTCAGATCATTTTACATAAATAGTTTGAGCGAAAAACAAGTGAGTGTGAAATACATTTCTGAGATGCTCACCTTGAGACTGTGTTTTCCCTGCAGGACTTGTGTTATTGGCTGTGAGGGAACAAAAAACAGGAGAAAAGTCAGAGAGAGGGAAAGAGACAGAGAGAGAGAAAACAAGGATTGTGGTCAAATTATTTGCTGAAAGGAGGTTCTTGGCCCTCCAGAACTGCAGCCCTCTATATCTACTACATCTATTTTCCTGTAATTTTAGACTGGAGGATACCGGAAGACTGTGGATTCAGCTCAGGGTGAGAAACAGACCGAATCGCAGCACAACTTTTACACTAATCTCAAGCAAGTCATTTTATTAATATTATAATAAAAATATACAGGTAAAAGTCTTATTTGTTTTTATTTGTTAATTTTAGTTGTTTTAAAGCCATTTTGAGGTCAATATTATTAGCCCCCTTAGGCAATATTAGTTTTGGATTGCATTAAAAAAAAAAAGTGCATTAACTGCAATGCAAAGTTTTGACTGCCTAACGGCAACTTTACATCATCCACATCGTTATGCCAGCAGTCAATCACCTAAATTAGTCTAATATTAATAGTTAAATAAACACACACATTCGGTTACAGTGAAAACAGTATGTTTTTCTGCAGTAGCCTAAATAAATCCTAAACATTAAAAATGCTTTTAGATCAGCTGTATTTACACATAGCCTATGAATAGCCAATTAAAAAACAGCTTGTTTTAACATTGCATGATGCCCCAAAACTAGACTAAAAACACAGTTAACTCCCAAAACACCGTTAAGTCATTCATGTGAATGCATTAATGGAAAATCATACACATGATCTGATAATTTAACTGCATTTTGCAACTCAAAGAGGGAATTTTCAGCTGCAGGAGCACAATAAGTCAAGAAAGATTCCAACCTCTGTCAGAAAAGTCAAACATGTTGATTTTTTTTCCTAAAAATTTTATTCATTTTCCTACAAGCCATTGTACACTCTTTTAAAGGAAAAAAAATCTATATTTATTTGTTTTACAATTGTTGGTTTGTTTCATTTTACATTAAAAACGTAATGATAAAATAAAGTTGTTAATTCTGTTCAATTAAAGTTGAGTTTTTTTCCTAAAAAAAAACACTACAAAATTTACCGATAAGAGAATCGTTAAAGTACTGAACCGACAAGTGGTATCGATAAAAATAGTAATACCGTTAAAACCTTAACGATACCCATCCCTACTCCTGATTCATTAATGCGGCGCCAATGTCTGCTAAAGTTCAGATTAAAGTTCGAGCGTTTCATGCATAATATGCGATACGCATGTTAAGTTCGCAAAACGATCAACTTGCGCTGATTCATTCATCCGAAATGCAAATCAGTCGCTCTTGATGCTTCATCCACGTCTGGTATGAATGCAGGATCTGTTAGCAATAAAAGTGTACCTTTGGAAAAGGTACCGCCCCAGGGACTGATTTTGTACCTTTATTTCTGAGTGTGTATATATAATTTTAAAGCATTTTTTAAAAATCATTATTTATTGTAATGTGACATTTGTATATTTTGTTTTTATACATTATACTACAATTTGTATTATTACTTTTGTTATTTATTAGTGTATTTATTATTATTATTATTATTAGTTGTAAATAAAAAATAAAAAATATATGTACAATATTAAAGTCAAACTGTACTTACAATAAAAAAATAAATAATTTCATTAAAAATTAAATTTCACTAATGAAGAGAAGTAAGTCTATAAAATAACAGAAAATGTGCTGCAGTTTATTACAAGGTGTTTGAAGCGTGATATACGACACCAACCCAGACAATATAGCACTGCAAACTATTACAAATGTTCTTAAAAGTCAAGGTTAAAAGTTGTTGGAGGAAATATTAAGGTCTCATAATGGATAAATAAATGAGGAAAAAATAAAAACTTGAATCACAAAATACGGTAAGCAGCTAATTTACGGATATTTTTTGCCTAGCACTCTTTGTTGTTTGTTCAGAAAGTGGTGTTTCTGACAAAAAAGGGGGAAAAAACTCCTCTTCCTTTTTTAGACACTGGTCACTTTGGCTGGAGGGTTTGTTTGTCCTCTGTTTTTGTGGACAGGGACAGTGCCTGTACAAACTATTGTATGTAATCATGAATTGATGGTGTATTATTTCAGCAGCTCACAAAGATGGTAGAAAATAGGCGTTTTTTCCAGAACATCCCATTTAGGTCAAGTCACAGGCGTCTCTGTTTATTAATGTAAAAAAAGTCTGTGATTTTGTCAGTAAAAAAAAATCTTTGGTAAAAATCTATAGCCTGTTTAACAGTAAGTGTGCTTTATTTTTACGGTGAATAATCGTACATTGACTTTCCCACAATTGACTCTTTTTTTTTTTGCTATTTTGCTGACATTACTATGATTCTTAGGGCCCTATCATAATTGTTGGTTGCTAGTTTCAGCTTGGCGCAAGAGTTGTTTTGACGTTTTGCAGCACGCTGTTTAAATAGCAAAGGCATTTGTGCTTATATGTGCGCCCATAGGCGTTCTGGTCTAAAAAAGCAGGTGTGTTGAGGCGCATTGCTGGCGCGTTGCTATTTTGAGGAACCAAAATAGACTGTTCAATAGACCTGATCAAATCAGGTCTAAAGTCCAGCGCAGAGCGCGTTAGTTGTGTGGTCGCTTATTGCTCAATACACACAAGATGTAGAGCAATACGCAAATATCTTTACAAATGAAAAAGAATTAAAGGAATAAAATATTGCAGAAATTATTATTATTTTCTACATAAATATAAAAAAACAAACTTTTATGTCTTCTTCATCTCGGGGGGCTTTTTCAGTTTATTCATAACAGTTTGCTTTTGTATAATGTTATTATTATTAGCAGTATTATTTATTATATCCATATTTATACTTGTTTTAATAAAAACAAGCTTAGATTTGGCTTAGATTTTAGACCATTTGGGGCAGAGCATGTGTATTTGGAAATAACTTTTTTGAGCACATTTCATTATTATTGTTCATTTATTCGTTTGCTGGAAATTAGAACTGAATTTAGAAATAGTTTTGAAACAAATCTTTGCGCTTAACAGACGAAATTAAATATGTAGGCTAATGGATGTCTGCGTACAACACGTTTCCTTATCCACGAGAGTGAAAGTGAGAGTAAAAAATGAGGAGGCTCATCTCTCATTCTCGTGCTGCAGATGCTCTGTTTAACTGTTTTCTCTCTAGTGAAGCGTTCAGTTTTTACACTTACAAAATCCACTATGTAAATAGGAAATGCACCATGGCGCGACTCAGCTGACTCTTAAAAGGAATGGGAGATTAGACTCTGATTGGTTTATTCTCAAAACACACCTATAACTCCTTAAGAGAATAAGCTCAACCCGTTAGACCATGCGCCATGGCGCAGAGTGGATTTTTCTATCTTTAAAGTAGCAAAAGTGGATTCGGACACGCCCTTAATGCTTTTGCGCCCTGCGCTTTGAACTTTGTGCCTGGATCGTAAAAATAGAGCCCTTAAAGTTACAGTCAAACTCGAATTTATTCATACCTGAAATCAAAATCTGACTTAAAGTTACTTTTATTCAATTAGTAAGTTTGTTTTTGACCAGAAATGACACAGGGTTCTCTCAAAAAAATAATAAGACGGTGTACAAAAGGCATCATAGTTTACATTTCAGCAAAAAATAAAAATAAATAAAAAAGTCAGGTGTATAAATAATTTTGCACTTGACTGTATGTTTATAAATAATGTTTATCTCACTGCTTTATTTTTAGATGTTAGTACTTAAAAAGCATTGGTTTATGATAAAGAAGTGTATGAAATATGGTAATTTACTGTGAAATGTTGACATTTCTTTTATATTCCTACCATATTTTTAAAGGCAACCACAGCTGCCGTTTTTTACCGTAAATTTTACAGTATGTAACTGAAGAGAGAGTGGCTCTAAGTTAATAATCATTGATGTATGTGCATTCATTCACGCATGCTGCACATCTGGCACTCTATTTTATTGATCTAGGTGCAAAGTCTAAAGCTATTGCTATTTTAAGGATGGATAAATCCACTTTGCGCCCTGCCGCATGGTCTAACAGGGTTGAGCTTATTCTCTTAATGAGTTCTGTTGGTGTTTTGAGTATAACCTGCATTAACGCAATCAGTCTCATCTCCAAACTCCCTTTAAGAGTAAGTTGCGCCGCTCCATGGCACATTTGTTTTTTACATGGCGGACTTTGTAAGTGTAAAAGCTGAACGCTTCACTAGCGAGAAAAAAGTTAAACAGAGCATCTGCAGCGCGAGGATAAAGAACGAGCCTCCTTCATTCAGTCTCTTTACTTTACTCTTTACTTTCACTCTTTACTTTACTCCTTTATTTTGGTGGAGTGAGGAAATGGTAGAAACTCACTCCCCTCAAGACATCCATTAGCCAGCATGTTTAATCTCTTTTGGTAAGATTAGTGTCAAAACTATTTCTAAATTCAGTTCTAATCTGCAGAAAAGGAACAAATGCACAATAATAAAGAAGTGTGGTAAAAAAAAAAAAAACTGAGTTATATCCAAACACATGTCCTGTTCTTATGCCCCATGTTAACCTATTTATTCATAAAAGAGCCTTTATTATGCTTTATAAAAGGTCATATAAATGGGTTATGCTCCATTTCCTGTTCTTATGTTCTTCATCCTGTGTGTATTAAGCAATGTGTAAGCATTTGGAACCTAACTAACATGCTCTGCTGGACTGGTCTATGTCAGTTACTCAAAATAGCAACGCACCAGCAATGCACCTCAACACACCTCCTGTATAGACCAGCACTGACATGAGTCCATAAAGTGGCGCAAATAGATTTGCTATTTAAACAACCTGAAGCAAAACATGAAAATTAAAGTTGCGCTGGTCTGAAAATAGCAACAAATCACGACAAACACGTCTTTCGTCTTATTGCGCTGGGTGTATGATAGGGCTCCTGAACTTTAGTCTTCATATAAATAATAAAGCTGTATTTAATTTAAAAAATAGAATGTTACATTTAAATTCACATTTTTAAACTTCAAACGGTCATACTGTTCTAAATTGTTTAAAATGTTGCTACAATGTTGCAGCAACTTTTAGATTGTCTTCAATTGCATGAGGTTAGATGACATCATTACTTCAGGGTGCAAGTGGTTTATATATTATTTTTAAATGCAAAAAAGGTTTATTTTATAAGGATACTTACTGGGGACTGATCTTCGTTTCAGCTTGTGATCTCCTGCACACAGAAAAGATGAAAAACTATTAAACAAAGCATCATCAAGCATGGAAATTGCACATATTTTTTTGTTGTTGAAGAATTTATACATTTACACATAACCTCCTTCATTTGCAATTTTTTAAACACTTGCATTAAACAATTAAGACATTAAATAATGAAGACATTAAAGAGCCCCTATTATGGGTAACCCAGCCCTAAGTCAATCTGAAAGTGGACCTTGTTTAAAAATATAACGTTTTTTGAGTCAGATTTGATTAAATCAAAGATGTCTAAACTCGTCCTGGAGGGTTGGTGTCCTGCTGAGTTTAGCTCCAACTTGCTTCAACACACCTGTCACAAAGTTTCTAGTATATCTACACTGAAAAAAATTATTCAGAGATGATTTGGATTTACTCCTTGGATTTTTTTTTTTACGTTAAGTGGCTGTAAACAATTTATTTGGGCTGAATTTAAACAAACAAATTGAGTTGAATTTTATTAAATTTAATTTGTTTGTTTAAATTCAACATAAATAAATAGTTTACAACAGTTTTTCAGACATCAACTGAATCCCAAATGGCACACTATACACTATGCACTATGTACTTATGCACTTACACACTCAACAGGATAATATTTGTATGTAGTGGTGTCCCAATTGGAACACTAATGTTTTTTTACTAAGCGGAAATTCAAACCGTTTCTCTGATGACGTTTGACAGTTGCCAAATCAGTGAAATAAACGACCAAATTATCACATAATACCTGCCGTGAGTATTGCAGCATTCACCATCGGGGGGCGCTACACATAAGCAAACCTGTGGTTGTTGAGTGCGTGAAGTGTCCATCATTACACACTTCATTTTAGCGGCTAAATGAGTGCATCATCCGGGAAATTAAAGTGCACTTATTATTTTTAGAGTTTTCAGTGTAAACGCACTACTTACACTATTTATACTACAAAATGGCGTAGAATAGTGCATAAGTATGCAATTTGGGACGCAGCTAATATTTTTTTCAGTGTAGTAAGAGCTTAATTACCTGGTTCAGGTGTGTTTGATTAGGGTTGGAGCTAAACTCTCCAGGACACCCCTGATTTGAATAATTCGTCGTTCGTCCGGATCTTTTGCCTGTTTGTATTGACCCGAAACAATACCATATATGAAGCGCTGGATCTAGTAAAACGTGAACGCACCTTTCCCTTCAAACGCTAGCAGAGAGCGTGTGTGTGTGTGTGGGACTGATCATGACTGAACATTAATGAATGAATGTTCTGGTGATTAATGCAATAATCTACTCTGCAACACGGGATTCGTCGGCCGTTTGTTAAAGGAAGGATCATTGATGTATAGGACTTTGTCAGAGCTTGACAGGAGCTTTATCAGTACATGGAGTTCATGGATCAGTTTCTTCCTCCATTTCACAAGTGTAAGTAAGTGTGGTTAAAATAGCTGCCTCCTTGTTTTCTCTATCTAGCAAATAATGTATTTAATTGTGTTTTGTCACTTGTAATCACTTTGCACCGCTTGTTGTGTATCTGGTTAACTCTTTATATTCACATATCGTGCCTAAAGCCAAGAGTCACTTTCTTTATGAATTTAAATGCCTTTGTGAGCTCGCAATCATTTGCCACTTGTCCTTAGGCCACCATCAGCTGTTCTTACACGTGCTGTGCTTGAGTTCCAAAATAGTTCAGCTTTCGCCATTGTGTGGATTAATAATGAATGTGTGTCGTTGTTATTACTTAAAGTTAAAGAGTAGGTGCTGTTTAACTGCATTGCTTTAATGCACTCCTGCATTGGGCTCACACATATACTGTGCATGCACTCACAACAGTGTTGATAAGCCTTGCTGGGTGTTTCTCTCTGTCTTGCGCTGAACCCAGTTGACCAATTGCAATAGACTGGGTCATCGGACCAATCAGCGCAGGTTAGCATCATGCTAAAGAGGGGTTTGGGATCGCTGAATCAATCATATAAGAGTCGTTGGGATAATTAGGTAAAAATAAATGCAGATTATAAGACAGTTTTTGACCATGCATGCATTTCAGCCTCACATGTTAGAGACGCCCAAAACCAAAATGTGACCCTTTATAATGCATAATAGGGGCTGTTTAATCTTTTAGTCAACGTGACTGCTTTAATGACTATAAAAGTTCCTTTGATTCAAAAACAAGTTTAAGCAGCCACAATGTTTTAGTGTGGATGCCCCAAGTATAGCAATACCAGTGATTTATGACCTTGTGAGGATGTTTTTTTGGTCCCGATAAAGAAAACAGCTCGTAAATCAATCAGAATTAAGAAAATGTAAAATAGGCCTCACGGTGGCGCAGTGGGTAGCATGATCGCCTCTAAGGCCCTGTTTATACTAATGCGTTTTAGTTTGAAAACGCATAAGTTTTGCTACGGTTACGCCATTCGTCCACATACCACGGAGTTTTCGAGCGCCGAAAATGGAGCGTTTTGGAAACGCTGGAGAGGCTGTTTTCATTCTAAAACGCTGCTGCTCCGTCTCAGTGTGGATGAGGGAAAACAGACATCTGAAAACGGAGGCGGGGCTACTGAGATTCGCTACCTGATTGGGGCTTTTGTGTCATTGCGTATCCTTTCCTTATTCGTCAAGCCCCTATCACATGACTATAACACATGGCTTTAACGCTACCGGAAGACGGCAGACCAGCCTTCACTGTAAACAATAACATGGGCAGAGAAATGGGAGCGTTGTTTGCACTATTGTCTGTTTTAGGCAGCATTGTGCAGTTATTCATTTGTTACGTTTAGTAACAACTCGACCTCGTCGTCTGTCCACAAAAATACCTCTCTTGCTTTCTTTGCCATCGCGTTCATTGTTCAACCGGCGTTTGTTGACTAACAATAACCAAATGCCGAGCGAGACACGTGCTTTCTGTTTATACTAGAATGCACATGCCCAAAGTGTGCAAATGGTCACGTGATATATGTTTTTGGTGGCGTAGTGTGGATGGAGATATGTTCAGAGACGCTAGGTGAAACGCTAGTGTGGGCGCGGATTGTTTTTGATCTAAAACGCCGTTTTAAAACTAAAACGCACTAGTGTAAACGGGGCCTAAATTAGATTAGCATTTCACTAAAGAGGGGTTTTGGAACTAATGAATCACTGAAGAATTTGTTGGGATAATTGGCTAAAATCAAATGCATATTATAAGACAATGAAAATGTTTTTTTTACTCTTGCATGCATATCAGCCTGTTGTTGGAGATCCCCAAAACCAAAATATGACCTTTTATAATGCATAATAGGGGCGCTTTAATGAATAAATGGGTTAAATAAATATATTTTAAAATTATGTCTTATAGTGACATAGAGAGCACTGAATGAATTGTTTGAGGTACATGTAAATGCGATACTTGACATTGTTTACAAGCAATATTACTGGTTTAAACGCTGATTGACTGATTACATGAGCAGACGTGTAAATACTACCTAAAAACCATACTTGAGTAAAAGTACAGATACTTTACAGTAAAAATTACTCCATTACAAGTTACAAGTCACCAATTCTAATAAGACTTGAGTAAAAGTATTAAAGTATTCGATTTTAAAAGTACTTAAGTATTTTACTCATAGTGAATTTAGGCTCAAAGAACACCAAGAAAGGTTTTATTTCCTAATATAGACATTAAATTTAACACCTCAATGTTTCAAAATGGCAGAACAAAATAGATAAACAAAAAAAAAATTATAATATAATTAAAGTCTCAAACTCAAATGTTCAAAAAAGGCACAATTAAACAAAAAAGTAGTTAAACGTAGTAAAACAATTTAAAGCTGACTTTCATGTGATTCACCTCTCAAAGTTTTAATCTGAGTATTTTTTTAATTGATTAGGATGTTTTCTCTGTATTAAAATTAAACAAAGAGGATCAGTGTTATTTTTCAACTTGGTAAACTACATATAAATTCAATGAAAAATATATCACAAACTCAAAGCTTAATGCACCTGATGCAAAATGTATAATTTCAGTGATACATTTATTCACGTTGCACAAAAAAAAAAAAATTAAGCTAAAACCTATTCATATCATGTCGTAGTGGTTTTTGCCTTATCAGTAACTATATTAACTTTTGGTAACATAACGCTTACAAAACCATTGTAAAGTCAGACATAATGTGACTAAATTCACATTAATTTAACGGTAAATAGACTCTTACCTCAATGTGTTTTCTCAAATTTGATAATACATTCTTATAAGCACTTATTTTCGTGGTTCGTGGCAAACAAAGTAGACACTGCATCCTGTAAGAACCTTTCTGTATATCGGCAAATGAAAACTTTTCTTTTAGATAAGGCCATGGATGGTCATCAGTGCTGGTACTGCTTGATGTGCCGGCTTCGGCGTCATCAGTGGCTGCAGCCATGTTGCTAATTAAACACCTGGTATTAGGCAAGCTGCTAATTCACGAGATTTAGCGCTCATAAATAGCATACAGTACCTTCAGCACCCTGCAGATGGCGATATCGCCTCGTCCGCCCAACAAATGCCATGGTAGATAAAGATAACGACTTGTCACAATGTAACGAGTAACGGTAAGCGTCCGTTCAAATGTAGTGGAGTAAAGACGACATATATTCAATCAAAAATGTAGTCAAGTAGAGAGTAAAAGTTGCTTATAGTTTTAATACTCAGCACAAGTACAAAGTAGCCAAAAACATACTTAAGTAAAGTAACGAAGTCCATTTACTTAAGCACTTTACACCACTGTACATGAAATGGAAGATGGTGATGTAACTACACTATAAATAAACTGCAGGCGTCCATATAATATCATCATGTTGTTCCAACACAAATCAATGAAGTTAACATTAAGTTGTCCCCTCAAAAAAATCCCCCAAAAATTCTGCTGATTCATTCATTCATTTTCCTTCGGCTTAGTGCCTTTATTTATAAGGGGTCGCCACAGCGGAATGAACCGCCAACTTATACAGCATAGCTTTTACGCAGTGGATGCCCTTTCAGCTGCAACCCAACACTGGGAAACACACATACACACTCATTCACACACAAACACACACTCATACACTACAGCCAATTTAGCTTATTCAGTTAACCATGTGTTTGGACTGTAGGGGAAACCGGAGCACACGGAGGAAACCCACGCCAATGTGATAGACTGTAAATGTAACTGTAAAATATAAAAGTTCAAGCAAAAATAGTGCACCCCAAATTATTTTTTAAAAATCTTTCTTATAGTTTTATATTTAAAAAGACCTCAATAATACTTGTGTTCCGTTAAATAAACTGAAGTGTGTTCGGCAAGATGCCTGTAGAGGGCGCATTACACTAGCGCAATGAGGAAGTTATGTTCTGGTCAAAGGGCAAAGCTATTAAAGAAAGCGCCAGAACGCAGCAGATCCTAATCTGTGTGTCTTGCATCTTTCTTACAGGTATGTAAAATCGGTTTTATAACCCAATACTCATTTATATTGAAATCTAAGAGGTTCATAAACATCATACATGATGGTTGTGCAGTTAAGGGGATTGTTGAGTTCTAAAAATGAGTACTTTATGTGCAATTCAGTTTATGTAATTACAAGTTGAATAATAGTTTACAATGCATCATACTTTAGAAACATAATGTGTTAATGAAAGATGTTAAATAACTTTTACTGTATTTTCTGTATAATCTGGATAGATTTGTCAGGTTAAACTGGATATTGTGCTATACTGATGTTACTCACTGCAGTTAAAGGGGTAAAAGAGAAAACACAAAATGGTGGTAGTCTAAAAGGGTTAAACACATAGATATATAAACGAAGACTGTTGATTTTGATAAATTGTATATTTAATCAAATTTATAATGTTGTTGTACTCTAGTGATGCTGATTTTTCTTTGTACAACACCTCACCATGTCTAAAATATATGTGTATCATTAAGATAAATTTATGTGTGAAATGAAGGCATATGGTGGTGGTAAGACACAAAAGGTGTTGAATTGTATACAGATGTTTATTGCTGCTTTAAAATGTATAAAGAGAAAATGTTAAGGTATTATGTTTATTGACTTCATGGATGAATAATTGTAATACTGTTATGTGAAATGTCCAGAAAGAATAACCTGTGAAGGAATACTGTTAATAGTTATTGACAAAACGTTTTGCACTTGCTATTTATGTTGAAAAAAAGGAAAAAAGCTATTAAAGAAAGCGCCAGAACGCAGCAGATCCTAATCTGTGTGTCTTGCATCTTTCTTACAGTTACTGGCTCTCATACTTCACTGTCTGAGGCTGGTAACACCAACACTGGGAGAACATGCAAACTCCACACAGAAACACCAACTGACCCAGCCGGGACTTGAACAGCAACTTTTTTGCTGTGAGGTGACAGTACTTCTGGCCTCCCTGAATGAAAGACAATACACTGTAAATAATGCTGGGTTACACACAATTTCCTCAATCGATTAAGTTAATGTAATGGTTTTTAAGGGGAGACACCATCAAACAATTGAATTGTCTTCAAAAAACTATTTTAATAAAGTAGCATGAGCCGTGTTTTTGAGTGTAGTTTCCCTTTATTCAGTGTATCTACTGTATGTTACAGTCACATGGCGTAATTTGTTGGAAGCCATGCACAAACATTATCTGAGCTCTTTGTTATGTGTATGCGTCACTGACGGTCATTTGTAGGATGTCACTGATCTCTCAGTTGTGTTATTTACAGTAGAGGAGCTGTCTATAATACTCTGACACACATACACAGACTCTCAAGTGTCCATGTCCTCATTAGACCTTTAGTTCATCTGTCTTTTCAAAGGTTTTATGTGAAAAGGGAATCTCCCGCTGTAGGCTTTACATCCTCACAGGACAATAGGAAATGAAAACAGACTGCTTTGTTCCACAGGTATCCATTAAACCCGCAGGCTCTGGTCTTTGATTTTGATTATTATTGCGTATAAAGGAGACAGTTAAAGATGGTTACTTAATACTGTATATTATAGTGGTGTACTAGTTAAAATGTATGGCTTGGTGACTGAAAGGTTGAAAGTTTGGTCATTAGTGAGCATTGAAGGATTTGTGATTAGATGTTTAGAGTATTGGGTCCACTCTTACTTATATAAAGGGATAGTTCACCCAAAACTCAACATTCTGTCATCATTCACTCACTGTTTACTGTTTGAGTTTCAAGAGTTCCCACTTAGATATGCTTAGCATTTATAGGCCCGTGAGAAACAAATGACTTGGACTCGATAGAGGATTCGAGAGATGAACGGATCAATTCTTTTTCCGGCACTAAACACATATGATTGGCCCGTGAGAAACGAATGACTCAGACTCGATAGAGGACTCGAGAGATGAACGGATCAATTCTTTATTCGGCTCTTAACTAGGGATGGCTGACGTGAAACTGACGTTTCGACACAGTGTCGAGATCCCGAAGCGCAAGTGTTTCGAAACACTGCACCAAAGCATGATTCGAAACACCCAAGTCACGTGACTAAAGTGTTTCGAAACACTTGGTCACGTGACAAAAGCGATTCAAAGCATCGATCATTTCAGAGGCGTTTCAAGACCCGGAGAATCTGCGTTTGACTGGCATGATCTTTATTATGACTCTGACTTGTATGGCCTAGTGGACCGTGCGTGTGCACTATGGTACTGTATTTCAAATTTATTTTGCGTTCGAATCTCGACTAGTACTGTTACTGTTTAATGGTGTATCCTAGATAGGATACAGCTGCGGATATGCCATCAATTTAGCATCATTTTTGTAACACTGTAAAACAATAATTCATATTTTTACAGTACTGAGATGGGTTTAGGTTTTGGATAGACGTTAATAAAATACAATGGGAAATTTAATTAATAATATAAATAATTATTGTTAACTTCTGGCCACAACTGTATCTGATCTAGTAACAACCCTGTTTTATGAACAAAACAATACAAATTTATTTACAAGGTGTTTATTCGTATGTCAGAGCAATGTTGAAACAAAACGATACAATAACAAAGCATTACCAACTGGTATTAAAGCATTTCAAAACAATTGTGTCAGTCTGGATTCGAACCCATTATTCCCGCATGGTAGTCACAAATTCTAACCGCTCGACTAAACCATTTTCAGATTCTAGGCTACAAAGTGGGGTTTGATACCTCAATTTGCTCATCTGTTCTTTGCTGAAGCTGTTTCAGTGAAATACAAATAAAATGACCACTAGGTGTCACCGTAGAGTGGTGTTTCGAAACGTTTCGAAGCTTCGACACATTTGCTTCGATAGTTTCAGTGTTTCACGAAGCCTCGCTTTGCCCACCACTACTCTTAACTTTCTGTCTTCTGCCTTTCCGCAATGAACAACTCAAAAGACTTGAAATGAACGATATCACCTGCACAAATGTGCGCACGCGCGGATGAACGAATCACTCCCTGAGAGGACTCGTAGTGGTCTCGTAGGACTCCTCTTGAAATTAGTTTGTGAAACTTCATTTAATTCATACGTTTAATTTCAGTCAGCTTTTAACAATAACACAAACAAACAAAGGGTTACATTAAATTTGAATTGACAAAAACCAAATCAAAGCTTACCACGGGCCAAATTTAGCCCTAGTTTGGACATCTCTGGACTAGACCTTTTTTGAGTGCTGCTTTTGTACCAAATCATAATTACAATCACCTGTTGACATTCCCTGCTTCACATCACATCCTTATTTAACCATTTAATTCCTTCATGTTGCGCCTACGAAATTGCCCATGTGGAGCTCAGCATTTTTCCTACAGTATATCTAGAAAGCTGCATACATGCTCACTCACCGGATGGCAGAATATTGGTGATGGCGATGAGGAACACTGATACCAGCAGGCAGGTGAGGATCCAGGTAGCAGATTTCCAGCATCTGCGCAAAGCGTCTGACACACGCTGAGCTTTCATGGCAGAAGAAACACACCTGAATGCCTACAGCACAGACAAACACCTTCAGTAAGTCGTTAACAGCATGCAAACACTCTCTTTTTGGCATTCAGTCTGCTGTTTATACTCTGCTACAGTTGTCTGACTGCTTATTATACTACAATATATCCATAAATTGGCAGTTTTACATATTTTGTGATTCATGGTTTACATTTGTCCTGTTTATTTATGCTTTTGAGTTGCATTATGGGAGCTTGATATTTCTTCCAACAACTTTTAACTTTGAAAAAGTGACTTTTGATACCATTTTTAATAGTTTAAAGTGAAATTGAAATCAATGTGTGCAAGTGGATGGCCTTGTTTCTAGTACTTTGAGTGTAACTAAAGGTGTTCCACAGGGTTCAGTATTGGGGCCGCTTCTTTTTAATATATATATATATATATATATATATATATATATATATATATATATATATATATATATATATATATATATTTATTTATATATATATATATATATATTTATTTATTTATATATATATATATATATATATATATATATATATATATATATATATATATATATATATATATATATATATTTATATATATATTTATATATATATATTTATATGTTTATATATATATATATATATTTATTTATATATTTATATATATATATTTATATATATATTTATATATATATATTTATATATATATTTATATATATATTTATATATTTATATATATATATTTATTTATATATTTATATATATATATATATATATATATATATATATATATATATATATATATATATATATATATATATATATATATATGTGTGTATATATATATAAAGTGAAATATATATATATAATTTTTAAATGCCAATAAAACTAAACTTTTGTTATTTTCAAATTCAAAACAAGCCAAGCAAAAACTAGGTCCTGTTACTGCTACTCATGGTGCAGAGATTGAATTGGTGTCCCAGTACAAATATCTTGGAATTTTAATTGATGATACACTTTCTTTTAGTACTCGCATTCAGCAATTGGCGACAAAATTAAAAGCGATTTCAGGCTTCTATTTTAGAATTAAGAACGGCCTTTCTTTTGGTGCTAATAAGAAGCTGGTTGAGGCAACATTCATGTCGACATTGGACTACGATGATGTAATCTATATGCATGCTTCGTCTCAATGACTGAATGCATTGGATACTGTTTACCATGGTGCACTAAGATTTATAACTAATTTTTAGTCCCTTACTCAACATTAGCCCCTTTCACACAGTGATACCGGTAAATATCTGGAAAATTTCCGGAAAGACTTTACCGGTATATTGAAAAAAGTGCTGTTCACACAGGCGAGGACGTTACGGAAATTTTCCGGAAAAGAGCATTCACACATCCATTCCAAAATACCGGTAAATTCTGACATCATTCACCACAAATGAGCTCTAAACGGCTGCGCTTGTGTTTGCAAACATTTGACTAAATTACAAACTCTGTGGATGATCAATATTGTGAACAACTTTGATGAAAACATATGGAGGATCACTTTCGCATGTCGAGATGTTCATAATATGTGTGTGTGCTGGCGCTCACAGGCTGTTTCATAGGCACACGCAAAGCTTGAAGGTAAACAAACAACGGCTTATCATAAGCATCTCATCGATGATTATTTACACAGTTGGCATTAAGAAGAACATATAAACGTGATCTGACTAACTTCTAGCAGCTAAATGTGTCTGGAAAAATATTCAAAGGCTTTTATCCTCATAAACCGCGCGGACGTGAATGCGTCTGACTGTTGTGATTGGCTAAAGCAGATGTCTTACGTCAGCATGTTCTAGACGTGCACGCGCTTATTACGGCAATCTTCCTTCTGCGTTCACACAGCGCAGCATTCCGGCAAATTACCGGTAATGTTACAACTTCTCTTTCCGGAAAATAGACAGAACGAATTTACCGGCATTTTCAAAAAGGACCTGTTCACACATACAACCTTTGAACACTTTCACTCATACAGAAAGGTCTGTATGTGTGAAAGTGGCTCAAGCAATTTTCATATTCTTGTTTACAAATACTGGGATTACTCCCATCATATCTCCAGAATTACATTTGTAGCCTGTTCTTAACTATGGTCTTCGGTCACAGGATATCTATTTACTCTCTGTCCCTAAAGTGCGGACTGAGATGGGGAAAAAAGGCTTTTAAGTACGCAGCACCTTTTGCTTGGAATAATCTGCAAACACAGTTGCAGTTCGAAGACTT
>NC_133180.1:3995000-3997500 GCF_049306965.1 Danio rerio | reverse complement strand
TTGAAAATCCGGCAACCGCAATAATCAAACTCTTGGGAACAACTGTGGTCGGAATCAAAGTTCACAGGTCTGTGTTCTCTGAACTCCTCTCAAGCGGTGGACTACTTCATTCTGATTGGTTGCCGCCGAACCGCGTCATATCATAGCTCATACCTTAAAGTTGACTTGATTTTAACTTTTCTCTACACTCACACTGGAGAAGACGCGCTGCTCTGTTTCTCGCCGCCGGTTCTCATTGAAAATGAATGACTTCTGGCTACTTTGACGCTCTCACCGCTTTCGGTTTGTGATTGCACCCCGCCCTCCTTTCCCGCTCCTTAGCTTGTGAAGGCTTCCCCGCGTTGTCGCTCCACCCCGCCCCCTTTCCCTCTCCTTAGTTTGTGATCGCTCCTCAGTTTGTGAAGGCTTCCCCGTGTTGTCGCTCCACCCAGCCTCCCTTCCCTGCTCCTTAATTTGTGATGGCTTCCCCGCGTTGTCCCCCCCTCCCATCATCAGGGGGCCCCGCCAGTGATCCCTGCAGGGGGCCTCTGCATTTTGCGCTACGCCACTGGTAGCAATACATGAACAATGGAAAATTAAGACCTGTTCAAAAAATATTTAAGACCTTTAACACAACATTTCAGTAAATTTAAGACTTTTTAAGGCCTAAAATTTGGATTTTGAGATTTAGGACATTATAAGACTTTTTAAGACCACGTGGGCACCTTGTAAAAAAGTGCAAAAAATGATTAGCTGTTCTGCTAAAATGATCTCCAATGCCTTAAAGTGGAGTGCAAAACCAGAGACACGTGAAGGAAAATGCAAGACAACCATAAAAATGCATCGAATAATAACCAGAATAGCAAAGGCTCAGCCAATGATTAGCTCCAGGACAATCAAAGACGGTCACTTTGCTTTCAGGAGCTTTGATGTGGAGGCTGAAGTATGAGCAGGAGCGCTATCCTGCTGGAGAATTGTCCCTCTCCTGTGGTTTGTAATGTAATGGGCAGCACAAATTTCTTGATGCCTTAGGCTGTTGATGTTGATCATCCACTCTGCAGATCTCTCGCACACCCCCATACTGAATGTTACCCCAAACCATGATTTCTCCTTTACCAAACTTGACTAATTTCTGTGAGAATCGTGGCTCCATGCTGGTTCCAGTAGGTCTTCTGCAGTATTGGTGATGATTGGGATGCAGCTCAACAGATCAAATCAACCTTCTGCCACTTTTCCAAATGATCAACTTGAAGTCAAGTTATTAATTGTGCTCTTACAACTCGGATCCACGACAAGACTTTTGTCAGGTGGTGTGGATTTATATTTCGTTTTACGTAGTTTCTGCTAATATTGTTATTATCAACATATGATCTACATCAAATAAAATTATATTAAATATACATATATACCTATATTTAATTATATATATATATATATATATATATATATATATATATATATAAAAAAGATCATATTTAAATGTAATAATACGTTGCATTCATAAAAACATCTTGCTGACAAATTTAGTAGTTTAAAAGATATTGGCAAAGTTTAAAGACTTCAGATGACAATTAAATGAAGTTTAATTTGTTAAACTAATTTCGAGAGGAGTACGCGCTCCATGAGTAGGGCCAGACGGAATCTGCGGACGTTTTTTGCTATTTCTGCGGAGAATTTTGGTAAAAATCTGCGGATTTCTGCGGAATTATTTTGGGAGTATCCAGCGAAGTGTCATAACTAAAACCTTAATATATGAAATAAAAAGTAATAAATTACTTAATAAAAACTGAATAAATTCAGATTTACACATTTACTCAAATAAATAAACAGAATTAATGATGGGTTAAAAATCTGCAGAAATCTGCGGAAAATCTGTGAAAAATCTGCGGAATTCTGCGCGCGCAGATTCCGTGTGGGCCTACTCATGATTAACCCAGCTGGCTCATATTAGCTAATCACGATCCTCCAATCAAGGGTCCCAAGTTCTTATATATATATATATATATATATATATCCTCCTTTTCCTTTACAACTATCTTCACCTTAAGGAAACCCCCCTCCTCCCCCTACTTCCACCTTTATCCAAAATAGGTGGCTCGGCGGCCCAGCAACCAGCAGGAATTCCAATGGCTCTGGCTCCTTACTTGAGCTTCAGGTATCTCTGCGTGGAGCTGGCACGTTTCCCTCGGGTTTCAGTTTTCTCCCAAAGCCTAAATATGCTCTGCATTATAGACCACTTAAACCCAAGTCTCTTTTACTAGTCGTCTCGCTCTCAGGAAGTTCACCTTGGCCTTAGCTGCGGGGGAGTTTGAGATCGCCCTGAGCCAGGCCCGGATTGGCTAATCGGGAGGACCGGGAGAATTTCCGGTGGGCCGTTCCGTTTTTTGGCCGCGAGGGCCGGTGTCCCTAGCTCCAGAATCTGTTGCTCTCAGCAGTCACACTTTTTAAATTAACGTATTTATTTACTTGACCACAGCCTTCTTATTCATTATTTTATCGCAGCTTCGCTCTTTATCTATTT
>NC_133180.1:3977500-3990000 GCF_049306965.1 Danio rerio | reverse complement strand
CATAAATATATTTTTAAGTTATTTTAAAGTAAACATAATTTCTAACGACATTTTGTGTGTGATTTAATCCCCCGCAGTAAGAATATTAGACGTACCTTTGATGGGAAAGGATTTTTCTTCACACACGAGAAAAGTACAAAAGTTTTCCCAACAACAACAACAAAAAATATATTTCCCTCAACGACAGCAATCCAGTGTGTTCGAATAACTTGTAGCTCCCAAGATGCTTCTCCAACTCTCAGAGCGAAAACTTGACTTTGGAAAAAACATACAAAAAGTGTTGATCCGACTGAAGAGCCACGAGGTCTTTCATCTCACTGATGTTGTGTGTCTATAAAAACCTGAACCTCTAATAGGTATGATGTAAGAAAAAAAAATAGCCCGGGAGCATTGTATGTTAATACCATGACACCTCGTCCTGCTTTATGTGAATGAGAGAAAGAGAGAGGGTGGAGGACAGACTGAAAACCAGCCCTTCACAGCAGCTCTGGTTTCAGCTGCGCTTCATCCTCAACACTCACATACACATCCCTGTTTCAATCCTGCACATAAAACCTATCTATATTAAAGATATTTGATATATGCTTGGGCCGGCGCGGTGGTTCAGTGGGTAGCACTGTAGCCTCACAGCAAGAAGGTTGCTGGTTTGAGTCACTGCTGAGTAAGTTGCCATTACTGTGTGGAGTTTGCATGTTCTCTAGTGTTGGTTTCCTCCGGGTGCTATGTGCTACAGGGGAATTGGGTAAGCTAAGTTGTCCGTAGTGTATGTGTGTGTAAGAATAGGAGTCTATGAGTGTTTCCCTGTGATGGGTTTGCAGCTGGAAGGGCATCTGCTGTGTAAAACATATGCTGGATAAGTTGGCGGTTCATACTGCTGTGGCGATCCCAGATTAATAAAAGGACAAAGCCGAAAAGAAAATGAATGAATGATACTGAATTTAATTGAATTAAATTAAATTAAATTAAATTAATGGGAATTAAATGCAACGAAACAAAAAATAATGAACTGGAATGTGAACTAATTAAAATATTTCTTTCCCAGAAGAAAAAAGAAATACTGTCAAAAGTTTCATTTCCATTCTGTTCCATTAAATTCTGTTCAATTTAATTCTATTCCTTTCTGTTTCATGTCATTCCTGTCTGTTTCATTCCATTCAATTTAATTCCATTCCTTTTAGTTTCATTCTATTCTATTCTATTCCACAATTTTTTCCCATTCAATTCTAATCAATTTAATTCAATTCAATTCCATTCCATTTCATTTCTTTTTGTTTCATTACATTCAAATTATTCCATTCTATTTCTTTCGGTTTCATTCTATTCAGTTCTATTAAATTCATTTTTTTTCCATTCAATTCTATACTATTCAATTTAAGTCCTTTTCATTCCATTTAGTTCCTTTGTTTCATTGCATTCAATTTAACTCAATTTAATTCATTTCATTCCATTCATTCTGTTCAATTTAGTTAAATTCATTTCCATTTAATTAAATTATTTTCTTTTCGATTTGATTCATTTCTGTTTTATTTCCTTCAATAATGAAAATTTTAGTAATTTCATTCTAATAATATTGTTTAAAATAAATGCCTGCTTTTTTTCCAGCCAAAATAAAAAAATATTTGCTTTCCAAAAGAAAAAGAAAAAAGGAAATGCTGTGAAAAATTTGCATTCCATTCAATTGAATTATATTCCATTCCTTTCTGTTTCATTCTATTCAATTTAATTCCATTCTATTTCTTACAGTTTCATTCTATTCTGTTCAATTCCATTAAATTCTTTTTTTTCATTCAATTTTATTCAATTAAATTCCTCTTCATTCCATTTAATTCCTTTGTTTCATTAATTTCCATTCAATTCAGTTCAATTTTATTAAATTAAATTATTTTCCTTTCCATTTGATTCCTTTGTTTCATTCCATTTAATTTAGTTTAATAAAAAATATTGTCCTTAAAACTGATTAAAGGAAATAAATTTGTTATTTTATTTAAGCCAAACTAAAATAAATAATTTCTTTCCCAGAAAATAAAAAAAGTTAAAGCAAATACCGTGAAAATTCCCCTGCTCCACTAAACATCACTTGGTAAATATTTGAAAAATGTTAATGTTGAATAATTTTTGCTTCAGCTGTTTATAGTGTGCTGATATGGCCATCCATCAGATATAGTGATGACATTTGAAATGTTTCTCAGCAGGTTAAATGTTGTGGAGCTCAGACTGCAGCAGAGGCTGGTGCTGCTGGATCAATAGTGCTCGGCTGCTACACAAGTTCAACTCAATGGCTTTGATCGGCTGAGGTTTGGACACTTTCCACAATCACTATAGAGCCCCTGTGTTCCTGAAGGGCTTTACCCCAACCAACCTTTGACCCACTGTCATTTCAGTCGCTCCACTTAATATTTGAACTCAAGATTTTTCAGTTTTTCAAGATTGTTACATTCCTTAACATTCAATTCTTTTCTGTTCCATTCCATTTTATTCAATTCCATTCCGTTCCTCTCTGCTCATTCCATACAATTTTATTTTATTCAGCTGGATTCCATTCCTCTCTGTTTCCTTGTATTCCATTTTACTGCATTCTGTTAAATTGAATTCAATTCCTTTTCATTCTTTTGTTTCATTCAATTTCATTCCATTCCATTAAACAAACTTTAATTCCATTTCATTCCTTCCTGCTTCATTCCATTCAATTAAATTCGATTCCATTCCATTTCCTTTGTTTCATTCAGTTCAATTTCATTTAATTCAATTCCATTCCTTTGCTTACCATTTAATTTTATTCAATTCCTTTAATTCCCATTCCATTTAATACATTTCTCTTACATTTCATTAATTCATTTTCTTTTCAGCTTATTCCCTTCATTAATCTGGGGTCGCCACAGCGGAAAGAACCGCCAACTTATCCAGTATATTTTTTACGTAGCGGATGCCCTCTAGCTGCAACCCATCATTGGGTGACAACCACACATAAACTACTGACAATTTAGCTCACTCAATTCACCTGTACCACATGTCTTCAGACTAGTGGGGGAAACCGGAGCAATTGGAGGAAACCCACGCCAACAACGATTCAATTCCATTCCTTTCCTTGTATTCCATTTAATTTCTGTGTCGTCCATTTCATGTAATAAATTTCATTTGATTTTATTTAATTCAGTTTTATCCCTTTCCTCTCATTCCATTTCATTTTACTCAATTCAACTTAACTCCATTCCCTTCATTACTTTTTATTTCATTCCATTCAGTTCCTTTCCTTTCTGTTTCATGCAGTTCAATTCGAGTTTATTTGTATAGCGCTTTTCACCGTAATTATCATTCCAAAGCAGCATTAAAATGTGCACATTATTAAATTACAATCAAAATCAGAAAATGTTGATTATAAGGAGGATAGTGCAGCATTCGAGCATACACATAACTAATATTGATATATTTGTGATACTGAAATTTTGATTCTGAAAACATATCCTACATATGTTGTGTTTTATATCTCACCTTTTTATTTTAAGCAGCCTGGCCTTTGTTTTGTACTTAATTAAATTAATACTTCAGGTTCTACTTCTTTATATATATGTGTATATATATGTATATATGTATGTGTGTGTGTGTGTGTATATATATATATATATATATATATATATATATATATATAAATATATATATATATATATATATATATATATATATATATATATATATATATATATATATATATATATATATATATGACATGTTATTATTTTATAATGTATTATACAATATATTAATGTTGCATATGCAATTCTGCAACTTGTAATTTGTGATGAAGTGTCTCACTGATTCCAGCAGGGGTCGCTGTTTGCTCACTGCAGCGCTGATGTCCAGATCAGCAGCCGGACATTGAGCGTCGAGCTCTGAAGCAACTGGTGCTTTAAGACGCGTTTAAAGCAAGACAAACACCGCGCTGACGAGGTTCGCAGAGGATTACCGCGTGTTTACGCGTGTTTCACAGCAATAAAGAAAGCTATGAAGCACATGCTGAAGTTCTGAAGCGGAGGAAGGTCAGTGCGTTTATTATCTGGCGATTATTAAAGTCTCACAGCTCTCCAGACTTGACTGCAACACAACCAGCACTGCCTCTCCTTTAGCCACACATGATGTATCATATCACCGTGTATCATCGCTTTTTCTGTGTTTTTGTTTCAGTGCCATGGTGTTTAAGTCATTAAGTTTCAGCGTGTCTCGATATTGTGTTTGTCGTGAAATCAGACAGCATGTAACGTGTTTTCTCTGCAGGTTCTTGATGGTTTCTGTGATAACATTGCATACAGTAACGTTAGATTAGATGATTGAGGTAAAGCTTGTTTTAACGTTCAGATATTCTCCTTAATTATTTAATTTCAGAAAATTACTGTTTGCTAATTCTAAATAGGCAAATCATATTAGCAGCCGATGACTATCAAAGTACCGCATTGTTTACAGTCAGTATGGTGCTTGTGTTGTTTTGAAGTCATACTTCATATATAATGTCCGAATGTTCAAATTAGCTTGGTGAATACAGAGACTATTAAAATAAACGGACGTGCGAATATAAACCAACTTTACCTCATGATGTCATCGTGTATCATCGCTTTTATTTGTGTTTCTGTATCATTGCCAGTGTCATTGAGTTTCAGCGTGTCGTTGTGTTTGTGTCGTGAAATCAGACCTTTTGCACTACAAAAAATGCTTTTCTTATATTTTTTTGTCTTGTTTCGAGTCCAAATATCTAAAAATTCCTAAATCAAGAAGCATTTTCTTGAATAACAAAACATATTGTCTTGTTTTCAGAAATGATATGCCAAAATTAGGTGAGTTTTTTCCTTAAAACAAGCAGAATAATCTACCAATGGGGTAAGCAAAATAATCTTACGTCGAAAGAAAAAACAAGATTAATTTGCTTACCCCATTGGTAGATTATTTTGCTTGTTTTAAGGAAAAACTCACTTAATATTGGCATTTTATTTCTCAAAACAAGACAATAGGTTTTGCTTGTCTAGAAAATGCTTCTTGACAAAAATCTAAGCAAGAAAATAATTTTTTTGCAGTGTTCATGTAACGTTTTCAGATTTCGAGAGTTTTTTTTTAATACCTTTCTGTGATAACATTACATACAGTAGAGCAGTGGTCACCAAACTTGTTCCTGGAGGGCCGGTGTCCTGCAGATTTTAGCTCCAACCCTAATCAAACACACCTGAACAAGCTAATCAAGGTCTTACTAGGTGTACTTGAAACATCCAGGCAGGTGTGTTGAGGCAAGTTGGAGCTAAACCCTAAAGGGACACCGGCCCTCCAGAACCAGGATTGGTCACCCCTGCAGTAGAGTGAGGTAAAGTTGGTGTCATATTAGGTAATGTTGGGGTCATAAATGATTTTGCGAGTATCATAACTAAATCCTTAATGTATGAACTGAAAAGTAATACCTCTTTAATTTTATTTAATGTTTACAATGCAAATTTAATTAGATCCACTTCATTTGGTAAACAACGCAAGTCTCTCATATAAAACATCTACTAAAAGACAGAAAATATTACTTTACAAACTGCCTCGTTTCACAGCTTCTCTAGAGTTAATAAATTCAGCTGATATCGGCGTTTGGTGGAAGCACTATTAGCTTAGCTTAGCATAGATTATTGAATCGGATTAGACCATTAGCTTGAATATAATAAGAACTTAATAGAACTTTTTGGTCATTTTCCTCAGACCGCATTCACTGCAAAACATGCTTTTCTTGCTTAGATTTTTTGTCTTGTTTCTAGTCTAAATATCTCAATTTATATCAAGAAGCATTTTCTAGACAAGCAAAACATATTGTCTTATTTTGAGAAATAAAATGCCAATATTGAGTTTTTCCTTAAATCAAGTCAAAGTCAAAGTCGGCTTTATTGTCAATTCAGCCACATGTACAAGACATATAGAGAATCTAAATTGCGTTACTCTCAGACCCAAGGTGCTTAACATTAATATAAAATGTATATATAAAAAATAGTAGAGTTTAAGAAAAAGAAAATTTACAGTATATACATTGCACATAAATGTGGTCTAAACAATATACATAGGTAATAAAAATTGTAAACAATACAGTGACATTAAGGGCATGTAGCAAATGAGTGCAAAGTAAACCAGAGTTGTGCAGATAAAGAACAGAATAGTGCAAAAAGAACTTGTAAACATGATAATTGTGATAAAGTGACAGTGACATATTGGGAGGTAGTCAAGCATCAAGCAAAATTCAAGCAAAATAATCTGCCAATGGGGTAAGCAAATTAATCTTGTTTTTTCTTTTGATGTAAGATTATTTTGAATTTACTGGTAAAGTAAATTTTAAAAAGCGCTGTTCACACAGGCGAGGACGTTACGGAATTTTTACGGAAAACAGCGTTCACACATCCATTCCAAAATACTGGTAAATTCTGACATCATTAGCCAGAAATGAGCTCTAATTGGCTGCGCTTGTATTTGTAAGCATTTGACTACATCACAAACTCTGTGGATGATCAGTATTGTGAACAACTTCGATGAAAACATATAGAGAAACACATTCGCATGTCGAGATGTACATGATATGTGTGTGTGCTGGCGCTCACGGGCACACGCAAAGCTTGAAGGTAAACAAACAGCGGCTTATCATTGATTATTTAATTTTTATTCTCATAAACCGCGCGGATGTGAATTGGTCTGACTGTTCTGATTGGCTAAAGTAGACGTCTCGCGTTAGCACATTCTAGACGTGTACAAGCTCTTTCCGGCAATCTTCCTTCTGCATTCACACAGCGCAGCATTCCGGCAAATTACCGGTAATGTTACAACTTCTGTTTCCAGGAAAACAGCCAGAACTAATTTAGCGGTATTTTCAAAAAGGGCCTGTTCACACATACCCGTCTGGAAAATTGCCGGTAATTTTCCGGAAAGGTCTGTATGTATGAAAGGGGCTAAAGTTATAAATTATTAAGTTAATAGAAATGTGCAGTATGGTTAGTGCAAACATTTACATGATCAGATCCATTTAATCTGTGTTCTTATCATAAGATGATTGTGGCTGTATCAATGCTCCCAAACAAAACAGTGTTTGTGCTGCAAAACTCCTCTTACTGTAAAACATATTTTACTGGACTGTCCTGCTTTTACTGATTCCAGAAGGACTTTTTATGAAATGAACTCTTTTAAGGAAATTTTTGACAAAGTGAAACCAGAAAAGATTTTAGAATTTTTATCATGTATTAACACAAAAAATCTCATTTAATTTATGTTTTATTTTGTTTGTTGATTTTTAAATTATTAAAATATTATTATTATTAAATTATTAATAATTATTATTATTATTATTATTAAAATTTTAAAATATTTATTGTTGAAAGATTCCTGCCATAAAGATAGCCTTGGTTGCTGACATGGCACTAAATAAAAAACATTACATTACATTACCCAAACAAAACCTTATTCATTTTATAATAATATAAATAGCACATATTATCTTTAATAAATATACTTGCAGTAGCTGGATTGAAACACACCTTTTCTCCACAGCAAATAAAATAAAATATATAATAATGTGACTTTTAAGAATAATTTTATTGATCAAAATTAATTTAATTTGCATAATATATTGCACAGATTCCACTCTACTGCCCACATGGGAAAAGTACGACAATGTAAATAAAGACAGAACTGCAAACTCATGTGCAAAGCTGACACTGTTTATCAGAGCACTTTATCTTTCTGGACTTTTTAAAGAAGAGTTAAACATGGGAATGCCTCTAATTCAATTTTCCTTCTGCCCGAAAGTAACACCATGCTTTCTTTAAAATGTTTGGCTTTCTTGGACTGACAAAAAAATATTAATAATAAAAAAATGATAATAATAGTATTATTTATTTGTCCCCACCAAATATACTTAAGCAGCCGGGTGGCTCGCCCAAGTAGTATGTGTGGGAAGCACTGAAGTAGTGCACAAGTATGTGATTTGGGACGCACCTCTAGTTTCTTTAATTGAGCTGTGACTCTCTTTCTGTCCGCATGCTGATCATTTGTCATCTCCGCTCTTTTCAGTTGGATTTTGTGTGCATGCCATTGTCATGATTTTCACCCCAGCAGCATGCTTTTTGTCAAGTCTAACCTGAACTCTGTGTGTCCACCCTTAACTCTATCATGAGGAACTGTAATGTCTATTTGTCATCTGAAACGTGCAAGAAGTTATACTGTACTAGTTCACAAAAATTAAGGCTGATGCACGCATTCCAGTGTGCCTAAGATTGTCACTTGTTTATTTTCCATTATAGAGTCATGTCACAGTTACATAACAGGGCTCTAAATTAACTTTCTTACTTGGTAGCACCGGTGCTCCCAATCTGAAATATTTAGGAGCACCATATAGCACCATATAGCACCATATAGCACATGATATATTTGACAAGTTGTATATTAAGGGATTTATTGTATTTAAAAAACAACATTAATTGAGACTAACAAAACCCAGAAACCACTATCTAACTAACGCTGTGATGACTTAATATTTGTGTGCAATAATTCCAAAATGAATGTTGAATAATTATAAAATATTAATGATGACGATGATGACAATAATACTAATAATGAATTATATTCCTCATCATCATGCTGCCTTGAACGTGCTTTAATGTAAGTTATCTGCTGTATAAAGTCCTGCTGTTACTTTATGAAAAATAAATTGATGGTTTGCATCAAACACAAATGAAGCATTGTAGTAAGAAATATTTATTTTGCTCTATTGTTTTTATATGCAAGTCAATTTAATAAATAATATTTCTGCTACAAAACAAACAAAATAATATAATAAATCATTTAATTCAATGCTGAAAGCTGCAAAGCAGCCATCAGTAATTAAATAGAAAAATAATATACACCTTAAGAAAGAACAGACAAAAGAAAGGAAGAAAAGTCTCACTTATAAAAGTTTTGGTTTCGGTTCGTGTCGTTTTAATGCTCAGCCTCGTTACGCGCTGAATTACATTTTTCTGTGTTTGCGGGAAAGCATGCGAGTCAGCCGGACTAATATGAGGGGGGCAGAGCAGGATTCTCCCGATGACCACCGGCGCAATACTGTTCTTTGTTATAACCCGCATCAGTTTAAACTCAGTAAAGGCAAGCTTCTTTGGCGATGGTGTTTTAGCGGACATTTGCGCTGTTGCAGCCTGATCCCACAAGGAAACGTATGAAAATCTTATGAATCGCCGTGAGATTGTGTTGGCTGAACACGCAGTGCATACAACGCATCAAGAGTCAGTGTACTTTTCACTCTTCAGCCGTTTGCATTCCCCGCGGCCACAAAAGCTCCCTCCCGATCATCTGACAGCGGAAAGTCTTGAGTGATTGACAGCTAATATGAACCAATATAGCGGCAGGGAAGAGCGATTTTTTTTTTTTTTTTTTTTTTTTTTTTTTTTTTTTTTTTTTTTTTTTTTACCACGTTTTTAGAAAAAAAAAAAACGGGTCGCACTACAACCATTATATGCAGTCGCACGAATGCTCCCAATACATATTATGAGGTCGCATAGCTTAAATTTCGGGCGCATATGCGACCAAAATGGTCGCAATTTCGAGCCCTGCATAATATGAAAAGAAAAACGTTTATTTTGTCCATACTCAAATGACTTGTACCACTTTAATTCAACTCATCTTTATTTCTGTAGCACTTTTACAATGTAGATTGCATCAAAGCAGCTTCACATAGAAGTTCTAGCAAACTGAAACTGTCAGTTTAGTTTTCAGAGTTGAAGTTCAGTTTAGTTCAGCATAATGTAAATATCACTGCTGAAAGCCCAAACACTGAAGAGTAAATCCAACAATGCTTTAAATGAGTTGTACATTCTTAAGTTTTTTCATTTCTGCTCTTTTCAGTTGGCATGTTGGATTGTGTGTGCATGCTACTGTCTTCATTTTCACCCCGGCTGCATGCTTTTCTGAGCTGACAACTGTGTATCCAACTCCATCATGAGAAAAAACTGTGATGTCAATAACCCTCCGGTTCTCTCCTCCAAGAAGGGTCTGAAACGCGGCTCTGGTCCTGATCTGCTTCGGGACGTGGAGCGTCTGCGTGCGAAGCTGGAGGTGGAGCGCAGCAGGACTCAGCAGGCCCACCGCCGCTTCTCCCTGGAGCTCCAGCGGCAGCGTGAGGAGGCGCGCGAGGAGCGAGAGCGAGCGCTGAGAGAAATCACCTTCCGGCTGGAGCAGCAGAAAACACTGGAGCTCCTGCGGCAGAGAGACGCTCTGGGACGAGAGCGAGCTGCGGAGGTGCGTCGTCTGCTGCGCTGGCGGAGTCAATCCACGCTCAGACCAACCAGAGACGTCCATCGCCAACTGGCGGATGAGCTGGCTGGAGTCTGCAGATCCGCAGCTCTCAGACCCAGCTGTAAAGGGAACGGAGCTGCATATCGTAGACTGGAGGAGCTGCTGAAAACACTGCTGGAACAGGCGGATGGACAGCAGGTCGCTTTGCTTCATCGGCTTCAGCAGGAAGTGGATCTAGAGAAGAGCTACTTCCTGTGCCATCTGCTGGAAGCACACAGTCGGCCAGCACTGCAGAGGAAAGAGGAACGCAAAGAGTATGTTGTGTGTTTACTATTAAATATAGATTTGGAAATATAAAAGTATAATATATATATATATATATATATATATATATATATATATATATATATATATAATGTAATAAAAATCATTTTCTTCCACTTATCTGCGACTTGGTCACTGAGGCAGCAGTCTGAGGAGGGAACCCCAGATATACCCCCAGACTCTTCCTCCAGTTTCTCCTGGGAGATCCTGAGGCTTTCTTAGGCAAGCCGTGGGACATAGTCCCTCCAGTGTGTCCTGGGTCTTCCCAGAGGCCTTCTCCTGGTTGGACAATCCTGGAACTTCGCCCTAGGCAGGTGTTCAGGAGGCATCCAAAACAGATGCCCAAGCCCCTAAGCTAGTTTCTCTGGATGTGGAGGAGCTCTACTCTGAGTTCCTCCTGGCTGACAGAGCTCCTCACCCTGTCTATAAAGATATGTCCTGCCAACCTGTGAAGGAAACTCTCGGCTGCTTGTATCTGAGATCTTGTCCTTTCGGTCATGACCCACAGCTCATGACCGTAGGTGAGAGTAGAAACGTAGATTGAGCTTTGAACAAGGCTGACTTGTATTAAACCAAAGTCTTACTTTCTCCTACCACAGCTATGCTGATGACACTCAGATCTACTTAGCCTTACTGCCTAATGACTACAGCTCCATTGACACCCTCTGCAAATGCATTGATGAAATGAACAGTTGGATGTGCCAAAACTTTCTTCAGTTAAACAAAGAGAAAACTGAAATGATTGTGTTTGGGAACAGAGATGAGATTCTCAAGGTAAATGCGTACCTTGGCACTAAAGGTCAAACGACAAAAAATAAGGTCAAGAATCTTGGTGTGACTCTGGAGTCAGATCTGAGTTTCAGTAGTCATGTCAAAGCAGTCAGTAAATCAGCATACTATCATCTCAAAAACATAGCAAGAATCAGATGCTTTGTTTCTAGTGAAGATTTAGAAAAACTTGTTCATGCTTTTATCAGCAGCAGGGTGGATTACTGTAATGGACTCCTCACTGGCCTTCCTAAAAAGACAGTCAGACAGTTATAGCTCATCCAGAACGCTGCAGCCAGAATTCTGACCAAAACCAGAAAATCAGAGCACATCACACCTGTCCTCAGGTCTCTACAATGGCTGCCAGTTACATTCAGAATAGACTTTAAAGTATTATTACTGGTCTATAAATCACTGAATGGCCTAGGACCTAAATACATCACAGATATGCTCACTGAATACAAACCCAACAGATCACTCAGATCTTTAGGATCATATAAACTAGAAACTCCAAGAGTTCAGTCAAAGCAGGGTGAATCGGCTTTTAGCCACTATGCCCCTCGCTGCTGGAATCGGCTTCCAGAAATGATCAGATGTGCCCCAACATTAGGCACATTCACATCAAGACTGAAAACACATCTGTTTAGCTGTGCCTTTACTGAATGAGCACTGTGCTGCGTCCGACAGATTGCACTATCATGTTTTTCTCTTCTTCTTCATTCTTTTATATCACATTTTACCTGTTTTTATGTTTTGTTTTGTTTTTACGCATTTTTATTATTTGTTTTTATTTTTATTTTACTTGTTTCTTTTATTCTCGTTTATGTAAAGCACTTTGAATTGCCAATGTGTATGAAATGTGCTATATAAATAAACTTGCCTTGCCTTATACAGGGACTGAACAGCCCTTAACTGAACCCCTTTCATCCATCCATCCATCCATCCATCCATCCATCCATCCATCCATCCATCCATCCATCCATCCATCCATCCATCCATCCATCCATCCATCCATCCATCCATCCATCCATCCATCCATCCATCCATCCATCCATCCATCCATCCATCCTATTTTTAAATATATTTTATTTAAATGTTTAACTCTAAAGGCCTGTGCACACTGAGATGTT
>NC_133180.1:3940000-3970000 GCF_049306965.1 Danio rerio | reverse complement strand
TTATTTGAAATTATATTAAAAAGGTGTTAAAAAGCCTTGAATTTCGTATGGAGGATCCCGGGGGTACCCTGATAAATTAAAATTCTCTGCAAATAAAAAAAAATCTGTCTTTTTTTTAATCGCAAAAAATAACAAAACAAATCGTAAAAGTAGGGGGTCTGATTTAATGATTTGTATCAGTGCCCAAAGTAAATTTGCTTAATATATTTGTGCAAATCATGATCAATTACATTTTTAAAATTGTTTTGGTTTAATGCATTTTTTTGCTTTTTGAAAAATTAGCGTCATACCATATACTATCAGTCTGGTTATAAGGGGACTGATTACACAAAAGTCACTTTTATAATTGGTTTAAACAGTTGTGTGGCAGCAGTGTGTGAATATAATCAGCTTCTAATGGTAAAAGTTTACTAATAACATTTTTTTTTATAATCACACTTGATTGTTTGTCATCAGAAGGAAAAATCCCCGCCCACTAGTGACCGCCCACTCCCTCATTAGCATACGACGTTAGTCTTGTTTTTTGAATCTGCTGCTATGCTCATGTATAGATGTTTATAGCTCCGCCCTCTTTTGAAAGAGCACATCTCATTTGAATTTAAAGTGACAGTCACCAAAACACCACAATTAGGATCAAAGCCTATAAGAGGCTATACAACCAATGGTTATACAACCATTATTTGGGTAATACTCTGAGCTGAAGCTTCTCAAACACACTCTAGAGACATCAGACACTTATTTTACATCTTGTTTAAAGAGGCATAATAGGTCTCCTTTAACACAACAATAACCATAATTCCAATGACAAGAAGTATTGCACACCTATAATATTTACTCTTATTGACACAATCACTATTTAAGTGCTTATTTTGTCAATATCACACACTCCTTATTTCAACTACCTACCATTTTGTTATGACAGAATTTGTTGTTGTTGTTTTGTGTGTTGCTTCTGTTTTATTTTGCACTAATAAAGTCGCTGGGGTCTGTTTTTGGCATAACTGGGTCACTCCCCCCTTTCCCTCCCCAAAAACTGGTTTGAGGTTACGGAGAGCAGCTCTGAATTATTGATATTAGCTGGAGATCAAGCAAACAGCGGCAGACGCACGTTCTCCACATGACAAACACACACACACACCGCATCAGTCAAGCGTCTCAAGCTTTTACATGACGGAGACGAGCAGCCCGCTCCAGACCTGCGGCTGAACTTTGTGCCTCTTTTGTGTGTGTGTGTGTGTGTGTGTGTGTGTGTGTGTTTAGTGGAGCTTCTATGCGAACTGGCATTATAGATCACTGTTTATAGTGTAATATTGAGCATTTGTTGCAAAAGATGTGTGTAATTATGTGTAATGTTTGCTATTTATAATCTTTATTTCAGTGGTAAACGTTCCTAATTTATTCACATTATAAATATGCTAGAATAGCAAACCATCATTCAACAAAATAAATAATTATGTGCATTACATTGACAAAGTATTGACTGAATGACCGAACTTATGCTTTAGATTTTACTACGTAATAAATGTTCATATTTACTGCATTAAACAGTGAACTTGACCATGAACAGTTCACCATAATAATGAATTATTTCCAAATAAAGTGCTGCTTTTTTAAGTAATTCGACGATTAAACGGTTTTCTTTCACATTTCACCAATAAATGAATTAACACATGAGTTTTAATTCTAACTAGAAAAAGATGAACGCTTAATAAATTGTGCTAATAACAAAATAAACAAAACAAGTGTTTTGTGCCATGATTCTCCACCCTGTAGTCTAATCCTGTCAGCACACAATGAAAAGATGAAGTTATTAAATATTTAGCAGCAATAAACTCACTTTCGATGTAGCTCCTCGCACACACTCCTCAGGGTGTCTCCTGATGTCGCTGACTATCCAATGTCTGCCAGTTTGTTTGTTTATTACTTTTATATAATATTTCAGAAATGCATTTTGACACTGTACACCGAATGATGTCCAGCAAACTGCATTTTCAGTTCCCTGGTTATGTTGGGACCCCTAAAATAATCAATCCAGTGACTCGCGACCCCCACTGTCCTCGCACGTGGTTATAAACGTACAAATATTCCACAGAATGTTGCACGCACACCAGTATTTGACCCTGTTACACCGAATTATGTCAAGCAAACTGCATTTTCAGTTCTCTGGATATGTTGGGACCCCCAAAATAACAAATCCAGCGACTCATGACCCCCACTGTCCTTGCAGGTGGTTAGAAACATACAAATTTTGCACACAATGTTGCACACACACCAGTATTTGACCCTGTTACACCGAATGATGTTAAACAAACTGTATTTACAGTTCCCTGGATATGTCGGGACCCCCAAAATAACAATTCCAGTGACTCGCGACCTCCACTGTCCTCACAGGTGGTTAGCAACATACAAATATTGCACACACTGTTGCACACACACCAGTATTTGACCCTGTTACACCAAATTATGTTAAGCAAACTGCATTTTCAGTACTGTGGTTTTTGGGACCCCCAAAATAACAAATTTAGTGACTCGCGACCCCCACTGTCCTCGCACGTAGTTAGAAACGTACAAAATTTTGCACACACACCAGTATTTGACCCCCTTACACCGAATGATGCCCAGCAAACTGCATTTTCAGTACTGTGGTTATGTCGGGACCCCCAAAATAACAAATCTAGTGACTCATGACCCCCACTGTCCTTGCAGGTGGTTTAAACATACAAATTTTGCACACAATGTTGCACACACACTAGTATTTGACCCTGTTACACCGAATGATGTCTAGCAAACTGCATTTTTAGTTCCCTGGATATGCTGGGACCCCCAAACTTACAAATCAAGTGACTCGTGACCCCCACTGTCCTCACAGGGGGTTATAAACATACAAATTTTGCACACACTGTTGCACACACACCAGTATTTGACCCTGTTACACGGAATGATGTCCAGCAAACTGCATTTTCAGTACTGTGGTTATGTCGGGACCCCCAAAATAACAAATCTAGTGACTCGCGACCCCCACTGTCCTCGCACGTGGTTAGAAACGTACACATTTTGCACATAATGTTGCACACACACCAGTATTTGACCCCCTTACACCAAATGTTGTCCAGCAAACTGCATTTTTAGTTCTTTGGTTATCTCGGGACCCCCAAAATAATCAATCCAGTGACTTGCAACCCCCACTGTCCTCGCACGTGGTTAGAAACATACAAATTTTGCACACACTGTTGCACACACACCAGTATTTGACACTGTACACCAAATGATGTTAAACAAACTGCATTTTCAGTTCCTTGGATATGTTGGGACCCCCAAAATAACAAATCCAGTGACTCGTGAACCCCACTGTCCTCACAGGTGGTTAGCAATGTACAAATTTTGCTCACTATGTTGCACACACACCAGTATTTGACCCTGTTACACCGATTGATGTCAAGCAAACTGCGTTTTTAGTTCCCTGGATATGCTGGGACCCCCAAACTAACAAATCAAGTGACTCGTGACCCCTACTGTCCTTGCAGGTAGTTATAAACGTACAAATTTTGCACACACACCAGTATTTGACACTGTACACCGAATGTTGTCAAGCAAACTGCATTGTCAGTTCTCTATATATGTCGGGACCAGCGACATATATACCAAATAACAAATCCAGCGACTCATGACCCCCACTGTCCTTGCAGGTGGTTATAAACATACAAATTTTGCAAACACTGTTGTACACACACCAGTATTTGACACTGTACAATGAATGATGGTAAAGAACTGTATTTACAGTTCCCTGGATGTGTGGGGACCCCCAAAATAACAATTCCAGTGACTCGCGACCTCCACTGTCCTCACAGGAGGTTATAAACGTACAAATATTGCACACAATGTTGCACACACACCAGTATTTGACCCTGTTACACCAATTTATGTCAAGCAAACTGCATTTTCAGTTCTCTGGATATGTCGGGACCCCCAAAATAACAAATACAGTGACTCATGACCCCTACTGTCCTTGCAGGTGGTTATAAACGTACAAATTTTGCACACAATGGTGCACACACACCAGTATTTGACCCTGTTACACCAATTTATGTCAAGCAAACTGCATTTTCAGTTCTCTGGATATGTCGGGACCCCCACAATAACAAATCTAGTGACTCGCGACCCCAATTGTCCTCGCACGTGGTTAGAAACATACAAATATTGAACTATGAACTATAGAAACACAAGTATATTGACAACTAGGGTTGTAACGGTATGAATTTTTTACGGTATGATAATCGTCTAAAACAATACCACGGTTTGACGGTTTCGCGGTATACGGTATGTTACAAATGTTACAAAATAATAGAACAGTGAAGCAAATTTGACTTTTTCCAAATAATATATTTTCAGTTACTATAAACAACACCACTTACAATGAACAAATAAAAAAATAAGAAAATAATAAATGTGTCAAAGTCCAAATAAAGTCCAAATAAACATGGTGCAAATCCTCAGTAAAAAAATAGATATAAATATTTACTATACTATAAATAGTTACATAACGAAACTAGATTCAATATGGAACATCCTTAGGTTTTATGTGCCAGCATGGATATGGTTGTCTATCGATATGGATTTGGATATGGTTGTCTGCAATGCAGACAAACAGCTGCACCTTCATTTGCGTCTTTTGAAAACAGCAAGAGCAGCAGTTTGTCTTTGCTGTGTCACTGTTTTGTCATGTTTCTGTGCTGCTGTGCATGCAAAAGTACTTAGTTTTTTTGTGTGTTTTATTTATCTCTCTTTCTGTGTTGTTCAAAAAGCTCATTGTTGGTCCACAAACAAAAGCGAAACCTATGCTTATTGGTTGTGATATAGCGAGTTTGAACCAATCTGGGCATGGAGAAGGGACAATGCATCAATGTATCATGTCTGGTTTGTCCGGAGACACAGTGACGAGCGTTTCTTTGTCAAATCAGCGTTGTCAAATTTTGATGACGTAACCGCACTGATTCCGGAGCCTCTGAAAAAGTGTGATACAGCACTGGAAAGCTGAGGTTCTCTTCTTTATGCCAATCTTTGAATTGTATGAATCGGATCAGCGGATCAAAAGTTATTAAACATTTAAGAGCAATACTTATTTTTAGCCGCGGGCGGCTGTCTCGGTCTTTAAGGGTTAAAACCGTTGATATGCAATTGTTCATGGTATGATAATCATGCACGTTCAAATCGTGGTAAACCGTCATACCGGTATATTGTTACAACCCTATTGACAACACAAAAAAAGTGCAACAGTCGAACAACCATACAATCATCACGATAACAAACATTTTTCAATATATTGTGCAACCCTCGACTGCTGCTTTCTCCATTCTATTACGAAAACCATCAGAGCAACTTCAAAGGAATCCCTAATTAATTCCCTTAATATTTTGCTGCCACCCATGCAGTAAAATCCCACCGAATATAAAGCCATAATAATTGATGAAGCAGCCATGAGCGCCACAAACCGCCCCCTGAAATTGCGTCTCTTTGTGTGAAGACCTGACGACTAATGAGATGTTAATGGAGCATGTTTTTACCTCAGAAACACTCATGAAGGGGGTTTTCGTGCGCTCAGAGTTGAGTTTTTCTCCCCGCGAGGGTTGCACTGTATCTTTGTGTGTGTTTGCTCAGTGGAGAGGCAATTAGCAGAGCCTTTTTCCATGTAAGAGCGACTCAGTTGAACTCTATGGAGGTGGATGGCATTGCGGGATAATCAGATTTAAAAGCCACTGGGGTTTCCATTGTGCTTTTTCTGCTTCTGTATGTTTTTGTCTGGCTGTCAGACATTGCATTTGCATTGCATTAGGTCTGTCATGATAGAATATTTTTGTTGTGAGATATGTTGTCACAGTTGTGGGGATGCACCGATACCATTATTTTTTTTTTTAACCGATCCGATACCAAAATTCTAAGTATCGACGATACAGATTCGAGCCCGAATACTGTGCCGTTTTTTTATTTATCTATTTTTAAAGCATAATACAGTTTCTATAGTTCTGGTGCTAAACTCAAATGATAGTGAAAATAACACTATCTTTAGTAAAAACAACACACATGTTGGCCTACTGTATATGACCGACTAGGGGTGTCACGATTTCAATTTTAAATTGAAATCGATTGAAATTTATGCTCAATTTCGATTATCGAATCAAAAAATAGAATCGTCAATGCTGCCACGCCCCCATGTCACGTCAGCTTGGCTTGTCATGCGGGAAAAAAACAGGCTTGTTGAAGAGTTTGTTAAATGGCAGAAGCAGGAGACCCGTCGACATAGCTTAAACCCTCTCCTCTTTCAATGAAGTCGCTGGTGTGTAAGCATTTTGGATTTCCAGTGAGTTATGTTGACAACGTTTTTGTTGTCGACAAAAAAACACAGTTTTGCAAGCTCTGCTATGTACGTATTACGTACGGTTCGTCCGATAGACAACACCGGCATCGCGATCCTCCGCCCGCCCTCCGCTCGCGAAAAGTACACACTCAGGCCCTGTTTACACTGTCTTTGTTTTTAAATGGCATTTTAGAACGACAACGATTTGACATCCACAGTGGCGTGTAGCATTTCTGAGCAACTCTCCTTCCTCTCTACCTCTGAAAATGCACATCACGTGACCACACACACTCATTTACACACAGACACAGACGCACACACAGCCATGTGCTCGAGACAGCAGGTCCAGGCAGTCAGAGGACTGCTTCAATCTTTCACTCACTTGTACTTTGTCATTTTAGCGAACACCTCAGATACTGTTGGCTGGTTCCTGTTGGTTGTGCGTCTTTTTTACCGACGCCATTATAACCACACAGATCACTGCCTATTCACGAGTCCCGCAGAAAAAGTGATTGACAGGTGGTCATTATGTGTGTATCTTGCCTTTATTCATTTACTGTATGATTTGTTTATGGGTAAAACAAAGACCACGCAGGTCAGGTAGTTTAAATGGTAGTCATTAATCATTAATTAATTAATTATTCATAATCGAAAATCGAATCGAAAATGTAATGGAATCGAGAATTTGGAGGATCGTGACACCCTTATGACCGACGACACAATCTAACTAAAACATGATGCTTGCTGTAAACTATAGGCTACATAATTTGAGCATTATGACTTTGATCTGTTGTGGTCCAGCGTATGTTTCCTGGTGTAATATTAAGATTTTTCTTTGAAATCTGTAATAGGCGACCAATATTGACCCTAATTGCTGGTGAAATAATCAGCCTTTTAGCAAAGCCTGATATATCCTGCAGACTTAACTAAACTGTCTGAGGCCAGTTTAACTTAAACATTCCCCTTTCTGTTAATGGCAATCCATATCGCGCCCGTCAGTTTCACGTTTATCAATTAAATCAATTACTCTGACCACAATAAGCCAGACTTTACAAACTATTCACAGCACTGAAAGTATTCCCCTTGGAGGAATAAACTCAGTGAGAAGGATGAGAGAACAGAAACTCATTGTGAGAATAATTTTAGGCACGTGTCCTGTCTGCTTAGTCGGTGCATGAATGAAGCGCTTGATGCATCACTGAGACACTTAGATAAAAATGCAAATATTCATAAACGCTTTTAATTCCAAATGTTATTTAGAATCTGTAATTTGATGTCAAAAATGAAGTCCTGTTATATATCCTATTGAATAGTGGTGTTATGGATGATAGAGTAGATCAGCCAAAAAGGGGAGGAGACAAATCGTCACCTTAGAATTATAAGGTTTTGTCTGACATTTTCGTCAAAATTGAGATATTGACATATTCTTATTAAACGAGAGCTTATTTACATTATGATGTTGTATTTTTTATAAGTTGTTTACATGTTAAGTCTCTGTATTTAAAAAACAGAAACATTTTATTTACAAAGTAAAACTCTGGCTTGGCTCTATAATGGTCCTTTTCTACTAAGTGGTACGGTATGGTTTGGTTGGTACGCTTTTATGGCCGTTTCCACTTTCAAAAGGCGTATCGAACCGTACCATACCACTTTTTCGGCACCCTTTCGAAAGGGTACCAAACACGAAAAAAGGGTATCAAAAGGCGGAGCTACACGCGCAGCTGAACGCTATTGGTTTACAGAGAAACATCATTCGCTTACGCAACAAGCCAGAATGAAAACAAAAAACCCGACATGTTTAAAATACACAGCCGAGAGATAATAGAGCAAATATAAACACATATTATACCAAGCCATGGTCGACCCGTGCTCAAACAAACCTTGTCATCGTCTTGATGAACAGCCATAATGGCAAAAAGATGAGCAGATTTACCCTGTGCCCCTTAGTTTTTTACGAGCCAGTCTAAAGCGTGAGCGGTTTCGCTTTCTTGCTTGCATTTACCGCGCATCTATATTTGAAAAGACTAAATCAGGGATCACCAAACTTGTTCCTGGAGGGCCGGTGTCCTGCAGATTTTACCTCCAACCCTAATCAAACACACCTGAACAACCTAATCAAGGTCTTACTAGGTATTCTTAAAACATACAGGCAGGTGTGTTGAGGTAAGTTGGAGCTAAACCCAGCAGGGACACCGGCCCTCCAGGACCGAGATTGGTGACCCCTGGACTAAATAATGCCGCAGCACACAAAATTGAGAATAAACCTGAAACAGAAAAGATGTGCGTAAATGTGATGATTTAGAAGCATTTTTTGACATTGAGATGAAATGTTCTATTTTACTTTGTTGAAAAAGAAACGGTTATTAAAATATGTCCATAATAAATGTGAAATATTTGTATTTGTGTGTGTATATAGTCAGTGAAGCAGTTTTCAGTGTTTATTAAACCCATTTGCTCACTGTCTGTTTTCTTTTAAAGTCTTTAAATTTAATGTTAAGCCTTAAAAGGACAAATACTCAATTTATAGGGCAAATAATCCAATAAATATAATTCTGTAATTCATATAAAGCCTAAAATGTAATAAATATTAACATATTAATTTGATAAAATGAACAGCTGCACTAGACAAAATAATTTGAAGAAGGAAAAATATTCATCCTAAAATATTAAATAAATGTTCTAGAAAGCACAAATGTAACTTTCTCAAGCATCAACATAATGTTACAACACCAAATTATATATTTTTGGATTGTATATTGAAAAGTAATGCTTCAGTTAGTGATCTGCCAGATAGAAAAAGTGCCCTTCTGAATCAAATCAGCAGGATGCCCTTCTGGATCAAATCAGCAGGATGCCCTTCTGGATCTTTCACTAACTTTGAAGAAACTACTGACTCTGTATACATGGACATCAGTTATTTGCCTTAATAAGACAATAATATGATTAAGGTGTTGCGTGAAGTGCTTTTTGAATGTTGTGCCATCAGGCTATTCACGTTTCCTGCAGATGCTCATGCAATTTTGGGTCTTTTATCCTTAATTTTTCGACTTTATTGCAGTTTGTTTCAAATTTCACTCACACTCATGAACATATCATTCACGCTCACATGACAAACTGGGATAATAGACATGAGTATAAGGTAAGGACTGGTGGAAGAGTGTTGTTTTAATGGAAAGAAAAAAAACCCTCTGCATTTTGTGATGTGTGCGCGTGCATGCGTGCGTGCGAGCGTGCGTGCGTGTGTGCTTGCGTGCGTGCATGCGTGCGGTCCTTTACTGAAAGCCGTGTGTGTGGATCTTGTCACAAAATGCGGCGAACAGTCCTACATGAAGGTAATAGTTTAATTGCGGTGTTTACTTCAATAATGCCGCTAATATCTCCATACTCCACACGTCTTAATTCCATTTCTGTTTAATTCATTTATGACTTTAGTCGGATTATGGTAATCAGAAATCACAGTTTACATGGTGATTCTTAATCAGAGTGTTGTCTTAATCGTATTCAAATCGTGTTAAAGAAATGTTGCCCATGTAAACATACTCAATGTTCGACTCAACCACACTGTCACACCCCATTCACACGGGGCTTCAGCGTCAACGCTTGACTGAAGGCGTGTCTGAAGTTGGGGCTGAAGCGATCGTCATGGCAGCGTCAGCCAATGAAATTCAGTCAGCCATAGGCCATTGTCTAGCTGGTGTATTTGCATACAGCGATCTGATTGGCTGATGCTTCTGTCGACGCTTGAAAAGTTGAGCTAGTTCCAACTTCTGCAGCGAGCAACGCCTCTGAAGCGGCGCCGACAGATCCACAATGCAGTTCGGCAACGCCTGACGTCACCCATTCAAAGTGAATGGGAAGCGGTGACGCTTATGCCCCGTGTAAATGGGGTGTCAGGGCTCTGTGAACTTGGCTTTGCGAAGCAGCATGCTGTACGTACAACAAAAGCAAGTATGCTATGGTATGGCTCATGTTCACTCACATTGGAAGATGATTTACGGATAGTCGTGTCAGGAATCTGACCACAAATTAGCATGTTGTCCTCACAGAAACAGGCTCAGCCATCACACTGAATCAGGTAAGCTGTATATTTATGTTTCAATGTAATTAATTCTATTATTAATTATAATTTTGTCTCAAGGGAGGGGTGCCTGGTGGGGCGTGAGTGAAATCGGGCAAACTTGGGGGCGATGGCGTGTGTTCTAAAGGTTTGAAAACCCCTGATCTACAGAACAAACCACAGTTATACAATGACTTGCCTAATTACCTTAAGTTCACCCTAATTTATCTAGTTAAGCCTTTAAATGTCACCTTAAGCTGTATAGAAGTGTCTTGAAGAATATCTAGTCAAATATTATTTACTGTCATCATGGCAAAGATAAAATAAATCTGTTATTAGAGATTTATGCTTAGAAATGTTATAATAATAATAATAATTATATAGGTAATTATTAATAATTCAGCAGGGCTAATAATTCTGACATCAACTGTATATCTGTTGTACATGATAACTAGTTCACTGTATGACTAAGTGTATACATGTAAACAGTCAATGGACTCAAGTGTGGACTTCACTGGCAGCATCTCCAGTTATTTGTATTTACATGTCCTTATTTCCACTCTCTCTCCTGATTAATTCCACATTCCAGACGTTGTGCGTCATCTGCACCATTGTCTCTCAATGCAAATATCGGAGAGGCACGTGTGGCCCTCCTGTAGCCTCTGCGACGATCAATAGAGCGACATCATTCCAGCGTCATCTCCATGGAAACCATCCTGCTCCACAGCCATGATTGGCCGACTCCCAGAAACTGCTTGTATGTGATTGGAGGAGCCCCCCCCTCCTCTTTTCTCTCTCTCTCTTTCTCGCTCGCTCAGCCACACGCTCTCCTGCTCTTCATCTTAATGTTGTTATCTTACCGAACACACATTTAGGCAGAGCTCTGAGATCCAGAAGCATCACTGGAAAGCAGGATCCCCCCTTTTGATGAACTGACGCGTCCGAGCGGAGGAGGTGATAAGGATGAAAGCACGACGCAATGAGCCGAGTGCAAATCCAGTCCACGGAGAGAGAGAGGAAATGAAGAGACCTGTTAGGAAATAAGACATCACCTTCTGCTTCAAACACCTGCTCCGTCTACGTGATTTTTGTCATCGCTGTCTTGTCTTTGAGCCTTTTGTATCAACAGCTGAAGCGATATATGGATGTATGGAGGTTCTGTGCGTCTCTCGATCAGGGATTTGATTTTGTATTGGGGATCCTTGTTTTATAAGACATTGGTGTGTTTGGGTTTTATATAATAAGACATTTTTTTTTGAGAGCGATGCAGTTCATTGGAGGAATATAGGCTTGGGGATGCCTCTTTAAGAATTCCCTGTAGCTTTTTTATACATGTACATTAAGTTTTATTTAAATACATTTGACTGTAGATACATTTTTAGCATTTTCAAATGCAGGAAAATTAGCCGTAAACTATAACGCACATCATTGACTTTAAATGAACTGGTAGATTTACTGTCGATTTTTCCCTCATGTGCTTGTTCGAGAATATACGCTTCTCTGGGCATCCTTGAGACCTGTGTTTGCACTTGGAAACGGAGTAATGCATGACTTGTGTACTAGGCCGGACCCATCTGAACCACCGCAGCACGGTTCACCCACACCAGAGATGATTAGTGGTGAACCTGAACCTCCAGCTGGACCCGGGCATCCCGATCGAGGAAAACCAGAGGAGAAAGCACTAAATTCGGATGTTTTGAGTGCGGTGAACATGAGATCCTCCACGACTAATGGAAACAGCAGTGTCATGGTGCCGTCCAATGTTTTGGCTAAGCGGCATCATTCTCTATATGAAGGGCTGAATGGATGCGAGGCAGGGAGATTCGGAAAGGTGCGTTTAAAATGCATTTTCAGTGTGCAAATATTCCCGATGAAGACATATTATAGTCTTTCTCTGATGTAGCCCGATTGATTCTTCTTAAATGTGCTGATTCATTTGTAACTAAACTTTCCTGCGTGCTTCTTTGAGACAAACTATGGTTTTAGAGTATTGTCATTGGCTAAACAAAGCAAAAAATGACAATATTGGTAATACCATATTAATGCTAATCTTCATTGTTTGGGCTGAATGGATGTGAGGCTGGAGGATTTAGAAAGGTGCATTTTTCTGCATGCAAATACCCATTGTAAAACCTTTTATAGTGTTTCTCTGATGTCGCCAGACGGATTCATCTGATGTAAGAGTTGGTGTACGTTTGGAAATCTTGAGCTGACATCTTATTTGCTTATTTATGAGGTCTATAATTGGATTTTAATGAGCGGTAACTGTTTAGATGTTGCCATTCTAATCTCTTATATAGTCTTTGCCAGTTTGCAATGTCATGTTTGCTCTAAATTTTACTGTTGTGGAAGTTTTTGTATAACACTCATAAATATCCATTTAGGGATCCTCTGAGGTTGTTAATGATTAGATGGCTGTTCTGATACTTGCTGTTGTGCTGCATTGCTTCATGCAATGGTTAAAAGCAAAGCAACACCATTTTAAAGATATAAAACAAGGCTTTTAATGCTGAAATGTCACCATTCAGAGCTCAAATATAACCTGTGTCAGTTTGCAATATTAAGTTCGCTTTAAATCTCACTGTTGTGGAAGTTTTTTGTATAATGTTCTTGAATATTTAATTGGGGATCTTCTGAGGTCGTTTATGATTAGTTGGATGTTCTGAAACTCATGGTTTAAAGCAATGCAAACCCATTTTCAAGATGCAAAACAAGGGTTTTAATGCTGAAATGCCACCATTTAAATCTCAAATATAGTCTTTTACAGTTTGCAATATTGTGTCTGCTTTACATTTCTCTGGAAGTTTTTGTATAAAGCTTGTGAATATATATTTAGTGATCTTTTGAGGCTGTTAATGATTAGATGGCTGTTCTGAAACTTTCAGTTGTGCTGCATTGCTTCATGCAATGGTTAAAAGCAATGCAAAGCCATTTTCAAGATACAAAACAAGGCTTTTAATGCTGACATGTCACCCTACATATGTCATATAGTGTCTTTATTAGTCAATTTAATGTGTTTGTATTACCTTAATGTATTTATGAAGCTCATGAATATGTAATGAGGCAGTTTGATTAGTTGGCTGCTTTGAAACTTGCTGTAGTGCTGCATTGCTTCATGCTGTTGTTAAACGCAATGCAAACCAATCTTCAAGATATGAAACAAGGCTTTTATTGCTGAAATGTCACCATTCAAATCTACTATAGTTTCTTGTTTAGTCCATTCAATGTGTTTGCATCACCTTAAAATGTATTTATAAAGCTCATGAATATTTAATGAGGCAGTTTGATTAGTTAGCTGTTCTGAAACTTGCTGTACTGCTGCATTGCTTCATGCACTGGATAAAAGCAATACAAACCTATTTTCAAGATATAAAACAAGGCTTTTAATGCTGATTCAAATCTCATATATAGTCTTTTACAGTTTGCAGTATTGTGTTTGCTTTACATTTCAATGGAAGTTTTTGTATAAAGCTTGTGAATATTTAATTAGGGATCTTAGATCTTTTATGATTGGTTGGCTCTTCTTGAACTTGCTGTAGTGCTGCATTGCTTCATGCAATGATTAAAAGCAATGCAAACCTATTTTCTAGATATAAAACAAGGCTTTTAATGTTGAAATATCACCATTCATATCTCATATAGTGTCTTTATCAGTCCATCCAATGTGTTTGCATCACCTTAAAATGTATTTATAAAGCTCATGAATATTAAATGAGGCAGTTTGATTAGTTGGCTGTTCTGGAACTTGCTGTATTGCTGCATTGCTTCATACGGTTGTTTAAAGCTATGTAAACCAATTTTCAGTCTACAAAACGAAGCTTTAAATTTTGAAATGTCACCATTCATATCTTATATAGTGTCCTTTTTAGTCCATTTAATGTGTTTGCATCACCTTAAAACGTATTTATGAAGCTCATGAATATTAAATTAGGTAACTTTTTAGGTCGTTTTTGATCAGTTGGCTGTTCTGAAACTTGCTGTAGTGCTGCATTGCTTCATGCACTGGATAAAAGCAATACAAACCTATTTTCAAGATATAAAACAAGGCTTTTAATGCTGATTCAAATCTCATATATAGTCTTTTACAGTTTGCAGTATTGTGTTTGCTTTACATTTCAATGGAAGTTTTTGTATAAAGCTTGTGAATATTTAATTAGGGATCCTAGATCTTTTATGATTAGTTGGCTCTTCTGGAACCTGCTGTAGTGCTGCATTGCTTCATGCAATGATTAAAAGCAATGCAAACCTATTTTCAAGATATAAAACAAGGCTTTTAATGTTGAAATGTCACTATTCATATCTCATATAGTGTCTTTATCAGTCCATTCAATGTGTTTGCATCACCTTAAAATGCATTTATGAAGCTCATGAATATTTAATGAGGCAGTTTGATTAGTTGGCTGTTCTGAAACTTGCTGTATTGCTGCATTTATGCAGTGATTAAAAAGCACTGCAAACCCATTTTCAAGATATAAAACAAGGCTTTTAATGTTCAAATTTCATCGTTCAAATCTCATATATACTCTTTGTTAGTTTGCAATATTGTGTTTGCTTTACATTAAACTTTATTTGTAGAGTTTATGAGTATTTAATGAGGTAGTTTGATTTGTTGGCTGTTCTGAAAATTGCTGTAGTGCTGCATTGCTCTGTGTAATAGTTAAAATAGAAGCAAACCCATTTTCAAGATACAAAACAAGGCTTTTAATGTTGAAATGTCATTATACAAATATCATATAGTGTCTTCATAGTCCATTCACTGTGTTTGCATCACCTTAAAATGTATTCATAAAGCTCATGAATATTAAATGAGGCAGTTTGATTAGTTGGCTGTTCTGGAACTTGCTGTAGTGCTGCATTGCTTCATACGGTTGTTTAAAGCAATGCAATCCGATTTTCAATTTACAAAACAAGGTTTTTCAAAACGAGGCTTTAAATTTTGAAATGTCACCATTCATATCTTATATAGTGTCCTTTTTAGTCCATTTAATGCGTTTGCATCACCTTAAAACGTATTTATGAAGCCCATGAATATTTAATTAGGTAACTTTTTAGGTCGTTTTTGATCAGTTGGCTGTTCTGAAACTTGCTGGAGTGCTGCATTGCTTCATGCACTGGTTAAAAGCAATACAAACCTATTTTCAAGATATAAAACAAGGCTTTTAATGCTGATTCAAATCTCATATATAGTCTTTTACAGTTTGCAGTATTGTGATTGCTTTACATTTCAATGGAAGTTTTTGTATAAAGCTTGTGAATATTTAATGAGGCAGTTTGATTAGTTGGCTCTTTTGGAACTTGCTGTAGTGCTGCATTGCTTCATACGGTTGTTTAAAGCAATGCAAACCCATTTTCAATGTACAAAACGAGGCTTTAAATTTTGAAATGTCACCATTCATATCTTATATAGTGTCCTTTTTAGTCCATTTAATGTGTTTTCATCACCTTAAAACGTATTTATGAAGCCCATGAATATTTAATTAGGTAACTTTTTAGGTAGTTTTTGATCAGTTGGCTGTTCTGAAGCTTGCTGTAGTTCTGCATTGCTTCATGCACTGGATAAAAGCAATACAAACCTATTTTCAAGATATAAAACAAGGCTTTTAATGCTGATTCAAATCTCATATATAGTGTTTTACACTGCAGTATTGTTTGCTTTACAGCTCACTGGATGTTTTTGTATAAAGCTCTTTAATATTTAACTTCTGAGATCTTTTATGATTGGTTAGCTCTTCTGAAGCTTGCTGGAGTGCTGCATTGCTTCATGGATTGGTTAAAAGCAATGCATACTTATTTTTAAGATGCAAAACAAAACTTTTAGTGTTGATGTCACTATTCATATCTCATATAGTGTCTTTTTTAGTCCATTTAATGTGTTTACATCACCTTAAAATGTATTTATAAAGCTCATGAATATTTAATGAGGCAGTTTGATTAGTTGGCTGTTCTGAAACTTGCTGTAGTGCTGCATTGCTTCATGCTGTTGTTTAAAGCTATGCAAACCAATTTTCAATTTACAAAACAAGGCTTTTATTGCTGAAATGTCACCATTCATATCTCATAGTGTCTTTGTAGTCTGTTTAATGTGTTTGCATAACCTTAAAACGTATTTATGAAGCTCATGAATATTTAATTAGACATCTTTCAAGCTCGTTTTTGATCAGTTGGCTGTTCTGAAGCTTGCAGTAGTGCTGCATTGCTTCATGCACTGGTTAAAAGCAATACAAACCTATTTTCAAGATGTAAAATGAAGCTTTTAATGCTGATTCAAATCTCATATATAGTATTTTACACTGCAGTATGGTTTGCTTTACAGCTCACTGGATGTTTTTGTATAAAGCTTTTTAATATTTAACTTCTGAGATCTTTTATGATTGGTTAGCTCTTCTGAAGCTTGCTGTATGGATTGGTTAGAAGCAATGCATACTTATTTCTAAGATTGAAAAACAAAACTTTTAGTGTTGATGTCACCCTTCATATCTCATATAGTGTCTTTATTAGTCAATTTAATGTGTTTGCATCACCTTAAAGGGTCACGAAACACCAAAACACATGTGTTGAGCTGTTGACAGTCGTATATGTGTCCCACACTGCTATAAACACTATTAGGACACCTATATTTCACTAAAAAGTGTAAATTGGTTGTTTTTGCGTTATTTCAAGCAAATTTGTACTTCCTGTTTGAAACGAATTTTTGAAACTGCGTCACGGTCATGAGATAATAGCGTGTATTCCAGCGTGCAGACTGGGCGTCTGTGCCAGAGTGTGTCTAATTACGTCTTACAGTGTGATGCATAAATCAGCGCGCTCTATTGTGCAACTTCATTAATATTCATTATTGTCACCGTGTTTACACCACAAAGACGCCACGTTGTGTTGGCAAAACAAGCGTGAAGTGTTGCTTTTATAGTTTGCTGCTGTTAAGTTTCGTTTTCATTTTCTCTCTGTGAGAGCTCAGCTGGAGTCACGTGTGGATTAACAGTGTACGCGACGCGCGACAACAATAACTTACCTGTCTAAGGAGGATTATTGTTTACCTGAAAGCTGTTCTTATCTGCAAACGCTGAAATCTGGATTTGCTTGTAGTATTCTCTCCATAAAGACGCGGCTCTAGTTGCTGGTGATTTTCCTGTCTCTACAGATTTGGTAAGTGAGCGACCAGTGCTCTTTGTTTATTCAGTTTGTTCGTATCGAATTAAGTTAACTATTGCACTGAGTGCAAACATAGCACCGCATTTTGTGACCGGAATAACACACGCGGCTTTCTGACACTACCTGCCGTGTGCATCTAAGTTTCCGGGAAATGCAGAGGTTTTTTTTTCTCATTCGCCGTGCGGTATCAAACATTGCATGAAAAATACACGCTTGCAGCAGTTCCTTGAATCAAATATCTCGTTTGTCGCGAGAGGCATGAATGAATTCCCTGAATGAAAGAGCCAAACTGCAGTTAAAGTCCAACATTTAATAATTTGGCAAATAATTCGACTACAGATGTCCATGTAGGTTAAACACCATCACTTTCTCCTGTTTGTGTGTGTGTGTATTTTGACTCTGAAACTCGCGCGTGCACAAATAGACACTCCCACACCATCCCACTTTAGTTCCTCCGACACTCCCCCCTAAACGGAACTGGACACGCCCACTTTTCTGACTTTTTCCAAAGTAGAGGTGTGAAAACACCCTGCTGAAACGAGGAGGTTTCATGGCCCTTTAATGTATTTATAAAGCTCATGAATATTTAATGAGGCAGTATGATTAGTTGATTCATTTGATTCGTTGGCTGTTCTTAAGTTTGCTGTAGTTTAGTTCAAGGACTAATAGGATCTGAATGCATCCAGAAATCAATTGTGTGAATCACAAACATGAGCAGTAAAGAATGTTTACTGAGCTTTGTTTTCTTTCAAACCCTGTCATGTTTCATGTCAAATCTATTTAATTAAACAGTACAGTCAATTACAGTAATAGAAATTTTAATCACTGTAAAGAAATCATTTTTTACACTGGTGGCGTCTAGAGTAGCATTCATAGGGATGTACACTGTAAATACATGATTGCATAAGTAAGACGATGAGATTTAAATAAAAATGTATTTTTAAATCAACATAATTTTCCATAATAATAATAATAATAACAACAACAATACTAATGATATTGATAACATGAATTATAATGACATTAATAATAATAACAATAACTTTAATGATAAGAATAACAATAACAACATTGATATAATTAATAATATTAATAAAAATAACAACATTAACAATCTTAATAATAATAATAATAATAATAATAATAATAATAACAACAACATTATAACATTAGTACTATTAATAGTAATATTAACAATAACAACATTATTACCATTAATAATAAAAAATAACCACAACAACATTAATAACATTAATAATAATAATAATAATAATAGTAATAACATTCCTAGCATTAATAATAATAATAACATTAATAACATTATTATTGATAATAATTATAATAATAACATTAACAACAACAACAACAATAATAATAATAATAATAATTACAATAATAATAATAATATTAATAATAATAATAATATTAATAATAATATTAATAATAACAACAACAACAACAACTAATTAATTAATGATTAAAAAAACATCTACACAGCAAATGATTCTTAACATATAAATCAAACAATAAATTAATAATAGACTTTTTCCTTCATTTATATAAACACTGCACACATATATATTAAATCATAGAGAGTCGTATAACAAAATCTCATTCTGGAGCATTTTTGCTCTCCTATATTAAATGTCCGATCATTCATCACAGTGAAAGAGCTCAGACGTCTAGATATGTTTTAATTTCATTTTTGCAAGGAGCATGACTTAATAACGTCAGCTTAATTAAAACATATTGTACTACATAATCCACATCACTGTCTTGTCTTTAATGCATTTGTCAGGAGTTAAATTCAGACGCAGTGAATGACCTCAACCCATATTCCTGCCGCTGCAGACTCAATGTGGGACAACGCAGAATTCACTTAATGCATCCTCATTGAAAATCAATAGCAGCGCTGCAGATAGTCTCGTTCCTGTCACTGACCTCGCTGGTCATTTTGAGGTGTGAAAGCGTGGTTTAGGTGATCATGCACTTTTTTTTTTTCATGCACACAGTGTTACAGAATAAAACTAGTCATGCTTAACTGCACTTTTCAGTATTGGTTGTCAGAGTATTGACATTTTTTAAGGTCAAATGAGCTACGAGTAGCGGCAGAGCGTGACAAAACATGAAAGCAATTTCTGTTGCCACATAGTATTTTGAACTGTATTAACCTGTGTGTTATTGTGTTAATCAAGAATGCATGAGTATGTGCTGTCATGGCTTTGCAATCAAAAAAATGTGAATATTATGGAAGTCAGTGGGGCAAAAACAGCCACAAACATAACCAAAGGGTGGTCAATTTTCCCAGAACGTATTGAGTTTTTAAACATTTTCATAGCATTTTCCCAAAATATGTGTTAAAATAAGATTTGTCAACAAAAACCATCACATTCGCTGAAACATAGAGAAAGTTGAGGCCAAATTAAGATTTAAAGTCGGCGCCAGTGGTGTAGTGGTTAGTGCGTCGACACATGCACTCCGGTGCTCACGGCGACCCGGGTTCGATTCCGCCTCGCGGTCCTATGCCGATCCTTTCCCCTCTCTCTGCTCCCCATGCTTTCCTGTCTATTCTCTCTACTGTCCTTTCAAAATTAAAGGTGAAAAACCCCTAAAAAATAATAAAAAAAAAAAAAAAAAAAATGTATCAAATTAAGATTTAAAATCAGCCCAGAGTGGATGAAAACATCCCTAACAGCACATTTTGGGTAATATAAATATAACAATAATATTATTGCATTGGTGCATTAGATGGTTCATGTAGCTAACCAGTTTAAGAAATGATCCACATTGCATTTTGGAGTTTATAATAGTTAAGATTAATACAAATATTGGTTAATAATAAAGATGATGACGATTATAATATTAAATATTAGGTTGTTAATAAGGAAAACTGTTTTGGGGTTGAATGAGCTACTAGTATAGCAGACCATGACAAAACATGAAAACACTGTCTGCTCTGCTGCCATATAGTATTTTGAACTGTATTAATCAAAATATTACAATGCTATTATTGTGCATTAGTCGGTTCATGTTGCAAACCCGTTTTAAAATAATTCACATTGCATTTTGAAGCTTATAATATTTAATGAGATTAATTGAAAACATGTGTTAATGATAGTAATGATGATACTTTTGGGATTTAGATTATTTAAAAAAAAGATTCCCTTTGCATTTTTAGAGCTTACAATGATCAATAAGATTATTTAAAAATATTTGTTAATAAAATTAACTATTAAAGTGTCAAAAATAATTAGATTTCTTTTAAAATTTAGTTTTTAAAATGATTTAAATTGCATTATTATGAAGTTTATAATAGTTAATGCAATGGATTAAAATTGTTGTTATTAATAGTTCATTAATTCATTCATTTTTCTTTTCGGCCTAGTCTCTTTATTAATCTGGGGACGCCACAGTGAAATGAACCGCCAACTAATCCATCAAGTTTTACTCAACGGATGCCATTCCAGCTGCAATCCAATGAACCCATCACTGGGAAACATCTATATACATATTCACTCTCATACACTACGTACAATTTTAGCTTACTCAATTCATCTACCACAAGTCCTTGGAAACCGGAGCATCCAAAGGAAACCAACGTGAACACGAGGAGAACATACAAACTCCACACAGAAATGACACCTGATCCAGCCGAGTCTCGAACTAGCGACCTTCTAACTGTGAGGCAATAGTGCTACCGACTGCGCCACCTTGTCACCCATTATTAACATTATTAATAATAATACTACTACCACTACCACTATAATAATAATAATAATAATAGGTGTACGATGGCGCAGTGGGTAGCACATTTGCCTCACAGCAAGAAGGTTGCTGGTTTGAGCCTCGGCTGGGTCAGTTGCCATTACTGTGTGGAGTTTGTCTTCAAATGTAGGGACTGATATTTAAAGCTTTCCTATGAATTGAGATATTACTAAATGTTTTTACAGTACAAATATAGGAAATGTAATGAATAACAGGGGTCCCGTTCACATATATAATCCAGTTTTTGTTACACATAGAGTATTTCAAGCATTTAATGTGTAAACAGGAGCAAACCAAGGCATAACCTTGAGACTTCATACAAACTGTGCACAACATTTGAACTACTTTTATGGCACTTTTGCATCATTTACAGCTGAAGTCAGAATTATTCGCCCCCTTTGAATTTATTTTCTTTTTCAAATATTTCCCAAATGATGTTTAACAGAGCAAGGAAATGTTCACAGTATGTCTGATAATGTTTTTTCTTCTGGAGAAAGTCTTATTTGTTTTATTTTGGATAAAATAAAAGCAGTTTTTATTTTTTAAACTTTTTTTTGATAGTCTACAGAACAAACCATCGTTATACAATAACTTGCTTAATTACCCTAACCTGCCTAGTTAACCTAATTAACCTAGTTAAGCCTTTCAATGTCACTTTAACCAGTTAAACTGCTGTTGTTTTTAGGATTTCCGCCTTGATTTTGCCTACCCAAATTTAAAAGCTTCCCAAATCCACATGCAGAGGTGTAAATGCAAAAATTTGGTATCATTTTAAAGAAAACCCTTTGAATTTTATAAAACACTATTGAAAGTGTTTAAAATATCTGTAGATGTTGTCTGTAATATAATAAACACCTAAAAACGAGGCGCTTTTTGTAATTTTTCTTTCATTAACTCAAATTTAAAAGTGTACCTTTTAGGTTGTGTGTGGTCTAGCGTGCTGTAATTAATTTTGCTGGTTCCTGCACATGTCTGTAATCATAGGAAAAATGAAAAATGTCTCTCCCATAATCTATGCAAAAGTTATTGCATTCCAACTGATGAGAGGTGCTGTACAAGCCACAGGGAGCGATCATTGTTTACATGTTTCACTATTCTTTTGTTTGATCAAACATAATTCACTGTGTTTGGAGCACGTCAGACATATAAAAGGATTACTTATGCACATCACCACAAAAACAGAGGAGAAATGGCCCTGAAGCGCACAGCATAAGGTAAGAGATGACAGCTGTCTGTGCTATCTGGGGCTGCTTATTGATCATAAATGTATTGTTTTCACTTCTGCGCCATGGAAACACCAAGATTCATTCGGCAACTGTTTGATATGTGAATATAATTCAGTAAAAAGAATGCTAGAACCGTATGAGCACCGACAAGAGCTTTCATTTGAGCTATAACTTGTACATGTGTCATATGAAAACCATATACCCAGCTCGGGTATCCAAAATACTGTGTATTTAAGTGTAAATTACTTTTGTACAGTAGAATAAAAGCCAAAGTGATGCATATGTGCATAAAATATAGATTCTAGACTTTCAAAAGAAACCACTTACGAGGGTCTGGTGCAGCGCTAGCCCTTTAAATTTTAAAGCGAAAGTCGATGATGTCACGGACCCGGTACCAGGTCTGCAGAGTTTAACTAATTAAGCTGTATAGAAGTGTCTTGAAAAATATCTAGACAAATATTATTTACTGTCATCATGGCAAAGATAAAATAAATCAGGTATTAGTGATGAGTTATCAAAACCATTATGATTATAAATGTTCTGATAAAATCTGCTCTCCGTTAAACAGAAATTGGGGGAAAAAAATAAACAGATAATTCAGGGAGGCTAATAATTCTGACTTCAACTGAATGTATTTTTATCATTATTATGTTCAAATGCTTTGTCATGCTTGGCTGCCTTGGTTTGTTTTGCTTCACATCTCATTTTGTGTTGCACTGAATATCACACACTTTAAATGGCACGACGGTGTGTTATTTTCCGTTTAGAGCTCGCCTTTTGTGATTGATTTGCTCTGTCATTGTGTGGACGTTCTTTCTTTTTGTTTTTTTACAGCATATGAGGGCGAGTAATCGAATTTTGGGTGAGCCATTTCTTTAAAGGACTGCGAATGTTTAAGGCTGGAGCTGCAGGGCCAGAAATAGAAATGAGAGAAAGTCTACGGCACAGGAGGAGGAGGAGGAGGAGGAGGAGGAGGAGGCTGGTCTCTTTTAGAAAGGCTCCCCCGAGACGCTGCAGGAGAAAGAGTCGGACGGATGGATGGATAAAAATATGGATTTCGGCTCATGCTTGATTGGATTGGTGGCAGGAATGTGGTTTGTCTGTCCTGCTGGTGATGCCTGGATCATGACTGGATCTCCAGCATGCAGGCCTAGTTTACACACTGTAAGATATTCAAAAGGCTAAATTAGGGATGTACAGATACAATTATTTTAAGAACTAATCCGCTACCAACAATTCTGATTATTGGCTGATAATAATCTGATTCTAGTGCAGTTTTTAGTCAAATATAATGCAGTTTAGTTTGATGAACTGAAATATAGAATAATATATCTTCTGTATTACTAAATCTACTAAATACAGAGAAACTGTGTGTGAATATCTGATTTCTTTAATCTTTGCCATGATGACAGCACATAATATTTGACTAGATATTCTTTAAGACACTAGTAGTAAGCTTAACGTGACATTTAAAGGCTTAACTAGGTTAATTAGGGTAAAGTTAGGGTAATTAGGCAAGTCATTGTATAACAGTGGTTTGTTCTGGAGACAATCCAAAACAAATATTGCTAAAGGGGGCTAATAGTATTGAGATGGTAATAGTTGTTCTTAGTATCTTGAATGCAGTGCAGTTGGCTTTGGATGAAAGCATCTGCCAACTATAGAATTGTGAATATAAACCTTTAGAAATCAATTTAAATCTAGTTAGTTTGTAAAGAGAGTCCAGAGACATGGATTCTCCTACCACTGCTATGCTGATGATACCCATCTATACCTCTCTTTTCATCCTGATGATCCCTCGGTTCCAGATCGCATCTCAGCCTGCCTGTTGGATATTTCACACTGGATGAAAGATCATCATCTTCAGCTGAACCTCGCAAAAACGGAAATGCTTGTAGTTTCTGCCAACTCGACTCTACACCATAACTTTTCAATCCAGATGGATGGGGCAACCATTACTGCATCCAAAATTATGAAAAGCCTTGGAGTAACGATTGATGACCAACTAAACTTCTCTGACCACATTTCTAGAACTGCTCGATCGTGCAGATTCGCACTCTATAACATCAGAAAGATTCGACCCTTCTTATCTGAACATGCAGCTCAACTCCTTGTTCAAGCTCTTGTTCTCTCCAAACTGGATTACTGCAACTCTCTACTAACCGGGCTTCCAGCTAACTCTATCAAGCCTCTTCAACTGCTCCAGAACGCAGCAGCACGAGTGGTCTTTAATGAACCTAAATGAGCACATGTCACTCCGCTGCTAGTCCGTTTGCACTGGCTGCCAGTTGCTGCTCGCATTAAATTCAAAGCTCTGATGTTTGCCTACAAAGTGACTTCTGGCCTTGCTCCTTCTTATCTGCTCTCGCTTCTGCAGATGTATGTGCCCTCCAGAAATTTGCGTTCTGTGAATGAACGTCGCCTCTCGGTTCCATCCCAAAGAGGGAAGAAATCACTTTCGCTCACGCTCACGCTCAATCTGCCCAGTTGGTGGAATGAACTCCCTAACTGCATCAGAACAGCAGAGTCACTCGCTACTTTCAGGAAACGACTAAAAACTCAACTATTTAGTCTCCACTTCACTTCCTAATCTGCAATTGCCCCTCTGAATATCACACTAACTGTACCCAAAAAAAAAAAAAAAAAAAAACTAATACTACTAATACTTCCCTTCTTAGACTGTACAGACCTGAAACTTGCCTACAGCACTTATTCATTGTTGCTCTGATAGTTGTGTAAATTGCTTCCTTGTCCTCATTTGTAAGTCGCTTTGGATAAAAGCGTCTGCTAAATGACTAAATGTAAATGTATGTAAATGTCAAGCGCTTTTCACAATAATTATTCCAAACCGGCTTTACAAAAGGTGCGTGTTATTACATTACAGTTGCCCCTTCGCTAAGCCACGCCCAAAAACCGTCATCCACCAGTCGTGGCTTGGCAACTGTAGCTAAGCGCTGGGGCTTTGTCAAGCTTTCGAGCGAGTGCATATGGATTGTGCAAATCTGATACCCGGTCTCCTTAAAGATTGGACGGGATGGTGGAATTTTTCTCTTTAAAACCTAAAACCCCAGAGGAGAAATGCCACCGTTGATCAAGCTGTGTGAGGGGTGCTAAAGGAGCGGAGCCAAGTTGGTTTTGTTTTGAAATTCCTGACACATTCAGTGATAGACAGGCGGCAATAACTCACACACCTCTTACACTAAACAGATCTAAACTGTGTTTCCTACAAAAACCCAAAGCAGGTCATGTTTCACAGCGGTCTCATTCCTTTTTTCGCTCGATATTGTGTGTAATGCACCATTTAAGCCTTCGCCATAACGTTAGTAACATACTAATAGCGAATAGGTCATAATGACATGAGTTATTGATCTGGAAAATACGAATCTGCGAATCTGTTGCGAACTTTACTGAACTTCATATCTCCATCTGTTTCAAGCTACGAATATTTGAAATTACAAATCAACAGAACAAAACCAAGATATGATCACAAACTGAGCAGCTGCGATCAATATACTTTACTAGCAGCTGTTTTTCAGTCATTTATAAAGAGCACACGCACATGCTGACAGTAATAGGAAACTTACTGTACATTGGTATGGGTCAATGATGCTAATATTCAGCACAAATCCATCAGTTTCCCCTTTCTGGCTGCTCTTTCTATGAATGAACTATGTAAAAGCACTGTCATGCATGTTTCCTGGTCGTTAGTGACGCTATATTTCATTGCACAACATTAATCTTTTAGGCTTTTTGGCTAAAAATAGAGAAATGACGGTTTAATTTGTTATTATTCGATTATTTTTAAACTTCACCTCTCCTGCTGAGCATGAGCTAAGCTGTTGAATGGTTAGCGTACAAGGCGGCTAGGCTAAGCTAGCTTAAATTTTGATTGAATTATTCTCTAATAGGTTGCCTATTATGTGGTAAATATACCCCTGTAATGCACACTGCAGTCCTTTTTTGTCTCGGATATCTCACCTGTTCGCCAAAAATGACATTATATCCCTGGCAATGTCTGAAGCCGGCGCACACACATTGAAAAAGCAGTGCCAGGCATGAAAGCTTGACAGGCATAGCAACAGTAACTAAGGAGGGCGGGGCTTAGCAAAGGGTCCATTCAAATCAGTTTTGTGTGAGTTAAAGGGCCATGAAACACTTCTAGTTTGACAAAGGTCAGAAAAGTGGGTGTGTCCAGCTTTGTTTAGGTGGGAGTGTCGAGTGGCGAAAGAGGGAAGGGTTTGCATGAAAAGGGGAGTTTCAGTACGTGCGGCAACCCAAACAAGACGTAGGGGGGATGGACAGTGGTTTGGAGAGCAGCGGATCTGAGAGCTGTGTGGAAGTGGAGGATTTCTCTCCGCCAGATTTCCCTCAGTCACATTATTTGGTTGATGATAATGCAGGTCCACTGCACCTTTCAACACAAACACACTGTTGAATACAGGAGAAAGTGAAGATGCGAATATTGAAGTCTCGCAATATGAGGCCAGTTTTACTTGATAATCCCTCACCAAATCTCGCCTGAGCGAGATGGAGAACGTTCAAAACTCATCCTATTTGCTGAAACACAGAGTAATTTAAGGCCAAATTAAGACTTAGGCCGTACTCACATTAGGTACAGTTGCCTCGAACCGGGCCAAAGCACGCTTGTCCCCCCTCCCGTCTCCCCCGACGGCCCGCGCTCACACCATATCGGGCCTCGGCACGCTTACGTCATCGCTGCTGCCATGTTCACTGAGAAGCGCTCTCTATGGCAAGCCTTTTTAGCATTTAAATCTTTGTTCTGACTCCATTAATATATTTAGAGATATCTCTAATTATATTTTGACTATTCATAATTATAATTCCACTACTCAGAATGACAATTAGAGATATCTGCAATTACAATTGTACTAGTACGAAATCAGATTGGAGATATCTGCAAATATATTATGACTAGTCATATTCCTCCATTGACTTCCATTGAAAAATATTTGCAGATATCTCTAACTGAGTTTTGATTAGACACAATTGTAATTAGAGATATCTCTGAGTTTTTACTAGTCATAATACATTTAGAGATATCTTTAATTCATCATATTTAGAGATATTTACAAATATATTTGAAGATATCTCTAATTAATTTACTAAAAGTCTAATTACAGTTGTAGATATCTTGAATTTGATTTTTGACTAGTCAAAATTCATTTGGAGAGATCTCTAATTACAATTGTGACTAGTCAACTTATTTAGAGATATCTGCAAATATTTTTCAATGGAAGTCAATAAAGGAATATGACTAGTCATAATATATTTGCAGATATTTCCAATCTGACTAGTCAAATTATAATTATGACTAGTCAAAATATAATTAGAGATATCTCTAAATATATTTATGGATAGTCAGAACAAAGGTTTAAATGCTAAAACGGCTTGCCATACGCTCTCACTCAGCAGCACAGTGGAGATTTCTCTAGTTATATCGTTTCAGTCGTTTGTTATGCAGTGACATGCAGTCAAATATTTCGCCAAACAGTCCTTAGGGATGCGGGGACATGCAGTGAGATATTTCGCCGAACAGATCCGCCACTTTTGGCGCATAAAGTTCTCGTGCTGCAGGAATGAGGAGGTTTGCTGAAGGTGCAGCTGTCGTGTAGTGAAGAGTTCTCGTATTTAATAAACTACGGCAGTTTGCGTTCACTGAACAGTAAGAATGATTAATTAATCCATATGAAACAGTCCCTTAAAGTCACGTCTCGCTTTTCAGTTTCGGGCTTTGGTGCGTTTTGCACTCACACACAAGCGTACCGTGCCAAAGCCCAAGTGAACCGCGCTCAGGCACACCTCTTCCAACCGGGCCAGGGCCGGCCAAGTGAACCGTGCTTGAGCCCGATTCAGCGTACTCACATTTCTCAAACGATCCGGGAAACGGGCCTGGGCACGGTACGGATGGCATAGTGTGAGTAGGCCCTTACAATCAGCCCAGAGTGGATGAAAACGACCCAACAGCACACAAGGGTTAATAATAAATCTTGCTGTCGCAGTGAAGTGTGGCTGTGGTTAATTTAGGAGCTCTGAAGTGTGTAAAGTGGGTTAAGGTGACATTATGAGCCTTAAGAACATCTGAAGTTCCGCCTCAGACAACACATGAACAAAACGCATCTGCTTTCTCTCTCATTTGCTCGTCAGACTATTAATCTTGCACACACCAGCGTCTCTGAAGAAGACCTCCTCTTCCCTGTTTTCTGTCTTCACCATCTAAATTCTTCACTTCATTATGTGCTGCATCTGCTGTTTCTACTTTTGTCCCTGCATTCTTCATTCTGTCCTTTATTGTGTTGCTTTTGTTCCTCTCACATTTCATTGGACTCACTTTGCTTTAAGGGCTGATGTGAATGTTGTTATCTTTATCCGTTTCTCATTTGTTCTGAGGCTGTAATGGTTTTTGGATGACAAACAAAGCACTTATCATTAGCTATGTTTCCATCCACCTATTTTATTCGCATTTTGCATATGCGCATAAAAAAACAGTTGATGGAAACGCCATGATGCGCATACATTTTGAAAATGCGCATAAAAAAACCTAACTGGGTAGGATAAACTTTTTATTCGATAAGAAAAGCTGCGCATAAACTACGATGGAAACACTTTTACCGCACAAACTCCAGCATGCGCATTAAAAAGGGTCATGTGATTTTGTTAAAAGAGATGTGATGCTTAAAATATGTGTGAATGGACAAAACGTCAGGCTGAGCACATTATAAAACATCTGAAATGTTGTTTTGGTCATTATAAAACGCCTTACCATTTCAGTATTAATCTTATTATATTATAAATGACTCAAGAATTATTATATTATAAATGACTCAAGAATCAAGAGCGCCTGTGCTCCGCGTCTGACACCTTCAAACGCCACTGCGCACTCACTGCATGTCAGGATTGTCCTCTGAGGCGCATTCATTTAGAAAAGATTGATGCAGCTTCTCCTACTGCAGCAAATGCAGTTTTTACTGTTGATATTTGGCGCCAGTTAATCAGGGAGTGACGATTTTGTTCGCTTTGACTCGTTGGATGGAAACGCTGCTTCATTCCCACAACTTTTATGCGATAATGCAGTTTTGCTCATAAAGTTCATTCGCATTTTTGGATGGAAACATAGCTAGTGATTTTATGCTGTAGCTGTGTTTATTTCGCAGACTAGTGCACTAATTTTAGGTACAATATCTTATTATGTGATGATCTTTGATAAGAAATTGTATAAGTAAGCTAATATATTTGACTTTTTTTTGCTATAATGGATATTTTTATGTCATTTTTATGTTTTTATTGTGCTTTTTTCCTGTGTGTATAATTTATATATATATATATATATATATATATATATATATATATATATATATATATATATATATATATATATATATATATATATATATATATATATATAAAAAACTAACATGAAAATCAATCTAAAA
>NC_133180.1:3935000-3937500 GCF_049306965.1 Danio rerio | reverse complement strand
CTTAAAATAAATATGTTTGCTTTTGCTCTAGAGTCTGCACATGTGCCTGTAGCCTGCCTGCCTGTCTTTCTTATTATTTGCACCCATTGGAAATAAAATAAGCATACATTTCAGATAAAAGATACACTAAAGACATATTTAAGATTGTAAATGACAATAATTTAATGTTGTGCTTGGGGCAGACCTCAAAATATTTTTTTTAAAATACTATACAATAACTAATAGCATCTGATATAATGTGATCATGTATGTATATGTATGTAAATGCATAATTTGACACAATTGTAAAAATGGAAAAATAGCAATCGTTTTCTCAGAAAATGACGAGCTTTATTTATGGAGAAAGTGAAAAAGCACTGCAGTGTTTGGATTCTCTGTGTTTGTCTGAGGTAATTAGTCTACAGAAATGTGTAGATTCCATACAAAACATGAAGCTGATCGGTCATGTGCTCTCGTGACATTCTGAAATTGTTTTCAACTGGGTGTTTCTGGAAGGGTGCGCTCCTGAACGTCGTATCTCCATTGAAAATAACGAGTTTGCGCACAGAACAGATGTGTTGTGTGTTAATCGGTCGCTGTCATTTATGATCTCCAGCAGTTGATCTTCTTGCACGGACAGGCTGGATTCACCTGATTTGTTGACAAGTGCGTTGTGGATGTGTTCCTTGGCAGTTTGTGGGTCTTTTACTTTGAGTTGTCTTCTTCTCAAAGAAACGTTCTCAAGACGTCTGTTTCTCACTCATTTTGCTACTTGTGGGGTAATTGTTGACGCTCAAGTGACAGATGTAAGTGAGAGAATATGGTCATTTTTTTCAAAATAAAAGTCTTTTCCAAATAAAAGATCGTTTAGACTCAAATAATAAATAAAACTGAAATAATTCATGTTTTTTTTAACAATTAGTTGTGGCATGTTGTATTAAAGAGGTTTGTCTGTCTTGTGTGTGTGTGTGTGTAGAATAAATAGGCAGACCTTTTAGCTTTTTTTTGTTGTTGTCCAAAATCTGTCAAATTCAGTAAGATTCTGTATTGTACAGTATTACTTTTCTGTCATTTTTCAATTCAATTCAGCTTTATTTGTATAGCGCTTTTACAATGTAGATTGTGTCAAAGCAGCTTCACATAAATGGTCATAGTAACTGGAACAGGGTAGTTCAGTTGTTAGTGTTTAAGTTCAGTTCAGTTTAGCTCAGTTCAGTGTGATTTAAAGTCATTACTGAGAGCCCAAACTCTGAAGAGCAGATTCATCGATGAGTAGCTTTTCATTTTTGTGCATTATTGTACTCTATCAGATTAGATTATTAAATTATAACTGATATTCTGCTTGTTGTTAAGCTATCGCTCCCATACTGTTGAGTCTTTGACTAATGTGCAGATTTTTAGGGGTCCTTGTTAGACCCATGCTAGAACAGACTCAACATGAAATGCGCACACACACACACACACACACACACACACACACACACACACACACACACACACACACTCACACCTGTCAGACTGGCAAACAGCCGCGTCTGCACTGGGTGGCGAAGGTGACACTTTAGCACAGTAAATCTCTGACTGAGAGTCAATCTGATGTCTACAGTCCTGTCTCACACTATTACACTATACAGCACATTTACCGTACACTCATTATGGTGTGTTTGTGATGTTGCCCACTTCATTTATTCATTTCTATATCTTCTGTTTATATCCAGTTTATTGTACATGTATACTGTTAAAGTATAGTCATATGTATGTATAGTACAATCACATTCATAACTTTAATCAGTGGAATGATTCGATTGAGCCAGTTGTAAAAAATATTGTGCTGGCTTGTTGTGAATTGAGTATATTATCAATTGGATTGTGCCAAAACTGTTTCAAGAGTTCCCACTTAGATATGCTTGGCATTTATAACAGGTTTGGCATGCTGTCCCGGGAGAGAACCCTGAGCTCGGAGATATTTAAGCCCAGGGCTCCCGCCCAGTCTAGAAGCATATCAGGAGAACCGAGATCAGGTAGGTCTCAATCGCTCCCCCTTTAGAAGGGGAGAAAAAGGAGGAGATGGGGTCTTCAAGCAGGTCTCGGATCGCTTTTTTGGTCCGCTTTTGGTGTGCACTCGAGTACGATTGCTGCATTCTCTATACTCTACGCAAGACTTCATACTCTGAGTATAGTGTTAGGCCGTATTCATACTATGTACAGTTGCCTCGAACCGGGCCCAAGCACGCTTGTCCCCCCTCCCGTCTCCCCCGACGGCCCGCACTCACACTACAATTGGGCCTGGGCCCACTTACGTCATCGATGATGCGATGGTCAGAAGCGCTCTTGCTCAGCACAGTGGGGACTTCTTCAGTTATATTCGCTTTGGGATGCGGGGACACGCAGTCAGATATTTCGCCGAACAGATCCGCCACTTTTGGCGCTCATAAACAATCATAAAGCCCTCGTGCTGCAGGAATGAGGAGGTCTGCTGAAGGTGTGCAGCTGTCGTGCAGTAAGGGGTTTGCGTCTTTAA